>NC_046374.1:1057964-1409121 GCF_011125445.2 Fundulus heteroclitus | reverse complement strand
CAAGCAGCTGTGCTGGCACTAATTTGTGTTGATACTGTTGCTTTCCTACAGGAAGCTTCTCTGCACAGTAACATTATTCTTCCGTCGATCACAGGGTAGTTTCACTGAAGCAAAAGGGGGTTAAGTGGCTTTTGAAGCTAATGGCTGTAGTGGAGGGGAAAAGCATTTCGGGATTTCCCAATGGGTCGTGGACACGACTCAAGAACATTCCTTATACTTACCAAGCCTTTTTGTCAATCTATAAATATTCACTAATTTTTTTCGGTGGGGCTGGGGTGGGGGGGGGTTTCTCTTAGCCACCTCACATTTTAATTTACTCTAATCTGAATTATTATAGCTATTACAGCATGCGGTCAAATGGAAACCCTACTGTGGTTTATAATAAGCGGCTTATCTGGGCAGTCTTTGGTCAAGACAATGGACAGCCCTGTGGGGGAGATAATGGACAAACAAAAAGGGATTTAAATCAGTGTTATTAGGACATCTGTGGAATTCAAATCTGAATATTCCAGTTGTAAGCTTCCAGATCTACCGCAGTGTTGTGTTAGTAAAACAGGCCATGTAACCGACCAAAACCTGAACAGCAGTAAATAAGTCATGAAGGCTGATGGCCAGTAGGGTGTAAAGCAGCTGTCAAAAACACCAATGGACCAATATAATCTTTGAAGGGTACCCCATTAGAAAGTTCTCTATCCTTCACTGTTTGTCCAAACTATATTAGTTCAAATTAGAAGCTTAGATTTACTTCAACAGATCAAATCACCTGACAAAAAGCAAAGTAGAAGGCTTCGTAAAAAGACAGGATGCTCATCAAGAGCTGATTTTAGTCCTTATTACATAATGGCGCTCACTGATCTTAATAGATGGGGAATAACCCTTTATGTAATGAACTTTCCTTTCAAATTGCTAAGAAATGAATTCATCAATTCAATACTGAAATTATATACTGCATCAGAAGTATTGTTCAAAGATAGAAGATGGTTTCCTTTTCAAATTACACTGGGGAGGACCTTTTGTTCTCTGTAACACAATCTTGTGATGCTTTTCATTGGTTTCTTCTTATACAGCTCTGTAAAAACCATCTTCCCTCTTGCAGTTTTCACATGTTTCTTATATGTTTTTGTCGTACCCGTGAGATGTTTCATGCTAATCTGTATATCATACACACCTGAATATATCAACCTGAGGAAATACAACAAGCACTTTAAAAAAAATATTTCACTACATGCAAACAGCTGCGACATTACCTGGAATAACTCCAGCGATTGGATTCAAAGAAGTTCTTTAAAATCTATTGACTTCACTTTTTGCTTATTTCAGAAAATTTAATAGTGTTCAACTAACTATTTTGTTTTCTACCCATTGGCACATTTCAAAGGAGATGTCTAACATGCTTTTGTTTATATGTACCATGTTAGAGAAAGAAGAGGGTAGTTAAAACTGGAGGGAAACAATCCAAAAGGCTTGGGTTTATATCAAAAGGAGGAAGTTCAACATAATTTATAGTAAACCGAGTTAGTTTAGCACAGGAGTCACCAACATGGTGCACCAAGTAGCCCCAGAGGACCACACATGGTGCCTACGAGCCTGTTCTAAAAAAAACACAGTCCACCAGTGAGCTCCATCTAAAACTTTATTTTATTCCGTTATTCTTCTTGTTTAATCACATTTGCATTTATATAGATTTAAAAATGACAATATCTTATAACAAAGCATGTAAGATGTATTTATTTTACATAAAGTTAAGGTGAACTCTGATTCTTCTAGTTCAAAGGTCAGTACTGGTAGCTCTTCTCATGACACATCACCAATGAAGTACCCCTCGGTTTCAAAAAAGGTTGTTGACCCCTGGTTTAGCTTAAAAGAGCAATGTCAGCTATAAAATTAGATGATTTTGAGGCTTCCACAAAGAAAATGGCGTTTGCTAAGTTTCCTGTTGGAGTCAGCTGTGAATCCTGTTGAGAGCACTTTGAATTGTCTTGATGCTGAAATGTGCTGTACGAATAAACTCGCCTCGTCTTGTGGAGCTAAACTGAAAACAGCACTGATGGCGCTGTGCTCTGTTCGTCCACAGAAGAGTACAGAACAAAAGAGGCTGAGTTTCCAAAGGAACAACCAGTTGTTGGCTATGTCGTACCTGCTAAGCTGCAGTTTTCTTCTACTAAAACCATCAATGGAACTAAACCTGCTGTGTTTAGACAGAGAGGGAACCAAACATTGAGAGAAAATGATGATGAGATCCTATGAATTAGAGATTAGAGATAGCGACATTTCTGTTTCTACGTTTACTGACTGGCTTCTGCTTGACAGATACCCTGTCTCTATTGGCTGTTTGAGTAGCACAGCACACAGCCGTTAAAGTTTAAATAAGTTTCTACTCTGACTTGTGCGCAGCTCAAGGTCCGCTAAGCAGATCGCACCTCAGCGGCGAGTTGGGAGCTGCGTTTCATGTGTTCTTCACTCAACGCAGAGCAGAGCTGTTTTTGCAAGGAGCAGCAATACAAATGAATGGATTTCAGGGTGCAGTGGAGCTGCTGCCGCATTCTGCGTGGAAGCCCCTGAATCAGCAATCAGCCTGTCGTTGGAGTCCAGATGGCTCTGAGCGTCTTTGCACACAGATTTACAACAACCTCGGAGAGGAAAATTTGTTTTAATGCTAAGATATTGACTTTCTTTAGATCTGAGCAGGATGTGTTTTTATGTGGATCTTTTAATGCACTTTGTGTTGTCAGACGGGTTCTCTTCGTTTCCTAATTCTGCCTGGGTGTGGCTAGACTAAAAAAACAAAAACAAAGTCAATGGAAAGGATTACAAACCATTTCTAAGGCTTTGTGACTCCACCTCACATAAGAGGTAGTGAGAGGTATCATTCACATATGGAGAAAATGGGTAGTAATTATGAACTTTTCCAGGAGGGTCTGGCCTACCAAAATTACTCCAAGAGAGCATCTATGATGTATTCAGGAGGCCTTAAAAGTACCCAAAACAACATCTAAGACACTGCACATTTCACTTTGCTCAGTCAAGATCAGAGTTCATAATGATGAAATAGCATCGGCTACATTGCATACCTCGTACCAAAAAGAACCCGTGTCACATTTCATCCATGTAAAATGGGAAAATACGTATTATGTGGGCTTTCCAGACAAAAGTGGAACTTTTAGCAAGGTGTTTCATATCTGACATTGACCTAAAGCAAGATTTAAGAAAAAGAGCATCACACCAACAGTCAGACAGGGTGATGGCAGCATGGCATGTTGGGCTGCTTTGCTGTTTCAGAATCTGACTTACCATAATTGATGGAACCATGGATTGCTCCCTCTGGCAGAAAATTTGGAAGGATAATGTTCAGCCATCACTTTGTAACTTTAAGTTCAAGCATACGTAGGCTCTGCAGCAGGGCAATGATCCAAAGGGCCTTAAAGTGGCCTAATCAATGTCTGGACTGAAATCTCTTTGAGTTGCTGCAGCACGTCAGGTGTTGCCTCTAATACTGTCCATACTACTACACTATTCATATTTGTCTCAAAAACACTGCTCCTTATTAGCCATAATAAATGTAGAAACCTAATTTAAAAACTATCCATTTGCCCATTGATGAACTCTGGTTCAGTAGTTTCTTATGTGACCAGCTAACCCTTTAAGAAAACCTCAGGTCAAGTCTAGAACCAGATACGTCTCACTTCTCTGTCTCTCCACCACGCTCCTGAAATCCAACGCCACTATCCTTTAGTGAGATGTCTGTTTACCCCGGTTGTTCCCCAGTCATTACCAGGTTACGGTGTTTGACAGTCACGAGATACACATATTGAGTATTCAGAAGGAAAACCAAGCCCTGAGAGCATAATGAAGAGAACTCAAGCTGAGGATGATGAGGCAAATTTGCTTTGAGCGCCTGTACAAAACACATCTCTTAACACTTCAATTCTGAGTCACAAAACCAATGTTATAATATCATATGTTAAACTAAAATATATATTTTTTTAAATCCCCAAAAAACACTTAATAAAAAAAGTTCAAACCGTTTAGTCACTCTCGCAGGTCATTTTATTGATTGCTTTTTCTGATTTAAGGTTTGTGTCTTCTCTTTTTTTTTAAAACCATTACCTTTGATTTTCGTGCTCATCTTTGAGCCTACCAAACACTGTGGTGAGTGGGTCCTTTGTGAGTAAAAAGCCTCAGTGAAAGCGTCTGCACTTCTCACTGTGTGATGTACGCTAATGCTGAACATACAGTGTCTCCTTCACTGCAGTGCTTCCCCCCTCTCTCTGCAGACACCCTCACTCATACCTCTGCAGTCAGTCGCTCTGTCTCTCAGCATTGCAAATGTAACTCTTTTCTTTCATATTGTCGGTTGCCACGATGTTCAACCGTCACTGCAGTATGGGATCATTTAAGTGCAGCTTTTTAACCCACAAACGTGATCTAAACTGATACTAGTCTCTGTAATTTAATCCAGGCGTGTAAATTGTGTTTGTTCTGCCTTTTAAAACATATTTTAGGACCATGCATGGAATCAACGCCGTATCCGTATGTGCAGTGTTTTCTTTGCAAAGAATTGCTTCAATGCAAAATTTGAATGGATGCCATATTTCAAGTGTTACACATATCAATTCTGCCTGCCAGTAATATATTTGGACTGTTGATCGTACTCGGTGGTGTTGTCACCGCTAAGGAAAAAAAAGATGATGTAGGGATTTTTCACATTTATTCTTTGTCTCCAAAGCCAGATTATTTCAATCTGAAAAACTCACACAGAAAGAAAAGGCAATTAGAAGAAATTTATTGATACAATATTTTAAGAGTTTGGCACTCAGAGCTCGGCAGGAAAAATTCACGCTGAATTATACTTCAATATGCATAAGCAGGCGTATGAGAATAGGGATGTTTCCCCCCAGGCCTGAAACTGGTGGTGGAGATAAATAAAGTTTGTTCAGTCCATATGATGATCTGTTTGAGCTAGATGTCCAACTTGGATAAACACAGGTTTGCATGAACTGTCCATGATGAGCAAGCATGAAGCGACTGTGGAGAGGAAAAACTCCCCTTTGGGAAGAAACTTCTGGCAGAACCAGGCTCAACATGGCGGTCTTCTGCCGGATCAATTTAAGGAGTGACAGGCAATTCCGTAAGAGTCCAGGAGGAATTACACTCTGATAGGGACGAGGTTGAAGGAGGACCGTAGAAAAGCCAGATGGTGGAGAAGGGGATGGAGGTGGGTTGAATCCGGTCATCAGAGTCCAAACCAGACACGCGCAGCCACCGCTTGCTCGCTGAGCAGAAGGCCGAGACAAGGATGTGGAGTTCTTTTAAGATGAACCCAGGATGCTGATTGGCTTCGAGGAGGAGCAGTTCAAAGCTGATTGGCTTGCGTCAGAGGCGTATGAGTTTCTCATTGATGGAGGTAGGCAATAGAGTTTCTTCAGTTTGAATTTTCGCTTAAGCTCCATGTCACTAGGAATTAGCACATCCAGGCTGCCACCCCTGTTTCGCTTTCCCCATGATCCAAGGCTTGATCACCTGGGCCCCCATCAGTGACTTCCCACCCAATGCCCCTAGATCTGGCTCCAGGATCATGCCCCAATCTCCCTATTCTAGCTGAAGTTTGCTTCTTCTCATGGGATGCCACTTCATGGAGATCATAGAATTGCTTACAGTCCAACCTGTTCTCTAAGCTCCATTTGTCATGCAAGATCCTACCAGCAGTAGGGTCAGGACAACGTTCCTCGTGGCATCACTCAGGTACTAAAACCCATCCACCTCTTTAAAGTAGCAATTCATTATAGGGAGCTCTGAAGAGCTCTGTGATCAGGAGAGACATCCTGGAATAAAGCTTCTGCTTGTTCAAATTAAAAGCAGTCAGCTAAGGTAGTGCCTAGGAGACATCTGATCTGGATAGCTCCTGGGTGGCTCCCTTTAGAGGTTTTATGGACCACTTAGCTGAACCACTGGCTAACCCCAAACTGACTCAAGTGAGGATATCCTCTCTGGGCTGGGTAATGCCTTAGGATCCTCCAGAATAAGTTTAAGAGTGGTGCCATGCAGAGGGTCTAGGCTTTACTTATTCTTCTGCCTTGTAAGCAGTTGCTTAATGCAATCTTGCATCAGCAGAAATCAAAGAATGGATGGAAATGTATATTTGACAGAATATAGCTGTAATGTTAAGGATAACGTTCAACAATGTCTTGTTAATAAACACATGATGGTTAATGCTATGCATGGGCAAGATTTTGATGCTATAATTTTAAACACAAGTACCACAGTTTCACTGCACCACAATATTTCAATAAAAAAAGCATGCAAAAAAAGCATAACAAGCCATGACTTTTTTGCTGGGAGAACATAGTGCTAACACTATGTTCCCAATACTGCCTATGTTCCCATAAATATATCAGAAAACCCACAATTGTAGTTTGCACATTGTTGCTTTCTGTCTCTCTCTCTCAAAGGAAAACACTACAGGGACCACTGCTCAGGGATTGTATAATTGTTGCACATCTTGTATGTAGTTGTATATGTACTGCTCAAATTAATTTTCTTTTTCAATAAATCATCTTTTCTTTGCTGTACAGTGGGACAGTTAGTAGCACTATTGCCTTGCAGCAAGAAGGTCTTGTCTTTAAATCCCAGCCTGGGGTTTTTCTACACACACAGGTTCTTCTGGGATCTCAGTTTCCCCCCACAGCCAAAAGATATGACTGTGATGTTAATTGGCCTCTCTAAATTCCTTTAGGTGTATGTGAGTAGGGTAGTTTGTACCGTGTGTCTCTCTGCTGTCCTTTGATGGACTGGCAACCTGTCCAGATGGTAGTCTGCTGCTTACCCAATCACTGCTGGAGATAGGCACCAGACCCCCCCCCCCCCTCCAACCCTGCACGGATAAGCGGGTATAGACAATGGATCGATGGATGGATCTTCTTCTGTGTGTACTTCTAGTTTCATGCCCGTCTTCCAACAGTGTAACTCCTTCTCTTACCTTCGCCTTTTTCATCGGACACATTCTTTTACCTCTCAAAGTCTTTGGATACTAGCTTCCCTTGTGACTGAACTTTGACCTGAGGTTGGCTTCTGACCCAATGGCCTGTTCACACAAATCTCATGCTCATTGTCCATATGAGCGCAGGCAACCTTCTACACAAATCAACATGCCAGCATAAACATGCACTCATGCATGCTTGCAGTCGCAGCACGCAGCATCGCGGGGAGCAAACTATTGGCAGGGGTGAAGTGACGTGAAGCCTCTCTTCACCAACTCATTCGCGCTCTGCTGGAGAATTTGTCACGCATGGGCCGTTTGCCACATGCATTCTAAAGGGCGATAGGGCCAGAGTTAAGCCAGGATAGACGCATTCATCATGCGCCCACAGTCACACATGCTCGGACACATGTTGACTTCCTTCTTTTAGTGTACTGTCAAATGCCATATTGCATAATGTCAGGATTTCTCTCCTTGCCCGCTTCTGTCCCTGTTTTTCCTCTTTGCAGCATCCCTCGCCCTCTTCCTCTGTCGTCATGGAGTCACATGCTAAGAGGGCTTTGCCATGTTGAACCTTTGACAAATAACTGCTCTACTGGTGGAAATTTACAAGAACATCTTTCCAAACACACAGTTATGATCAGACCAGGGTAATTTCTTCTTTAATTTTTTATACGGAAGGCTGTATAGTACAAAAGTATTTATATCTCTGGAACTCTGTCACACATTGTCAACTTAAAACCACATACGTCAGTTGATTTCAGTGGGATTTCTGGAACAGACCTACACTAAGTAGCCCATAGTTGAGGAGAATAGAGGAAATGATGTATGGTTTGGGGATTGACTTTACAATTTGGAATCTGAAAAGTGTGACAATATATATTCAGCCCCCTGTATTCTGAAACCACTAAATAAAATCTGCTGCAACAACTGCCTTCAGGGGTTAATAGTGTCTAACATAATCCACACATGAAGTCCTCAGGGGTTTGTTAGAGAACATTAGTGAACAAACAGCATCATGAAGTCCAAGGAACACAGAAGACAGGTCAGGGAGAGCGTTGTGGAGAAGGTTATAAAACAATATTCCAAGATTTGAGCATCTCATCAAGCACGGTTCAATCCATCATCTGAACAGGGAAAGAATATGGCGCAACTGTAAACCTGGCAAAATATGACCCTCTGTGTAACCTGACAGGGTTGGGCAAGATAAGCATTCATGAAAGAGTATTCAAGAAGCCGATGGTAACTGTAGGAGCTGAAGAGATCCACCACTCAGGTAGGAGAATTTCCCAGGAAGACAACTATTAGTCATGCTCTTCATAAATCTGGCCTTAATGGAAAAGTGACAAGAAGAAGTTTGGGCCAATTACTACAAGCTATCTATGGAATACAGAAAACATGTGGAAGAAGGTCATCTGGTCAAATGAAACAGAACTGAGAAGTATGGCAAACAGACAAAGCACTATCATGCTGTGAGGACGGTTTAGGGACAGGGAAGCTGGTCAGAGTTGAGGTAAGACGAGTGGAGCGAAGTACAGGACAATTCCGGACAACAACCTCATATACACCAGAAAAGACGTGGGACTGGGGAGGATGTCCGCCTTCCAGTAGGACAATGATCCTAAACATACAATCAGACTTACACTGTAAGTCTGATTGTATTCATGTGTTAGAATGGCCCAGTCAAAGTCCAGAAATCTAATAGAGAGTCCAGAAATCTAATAGAGAATCTATGACGAAATTTGAAAAGTTATGTCTCCAGAAACTTTTTTTTACATTGCACTCAATACTTATGTGATATTTATTAAGAGAGTTTGAAAACCATTTTCCATCCTGTTCATAAATATGCAATATTTTGTATTGGTTTGTTACATTAGGTCCCAATGAAATACACTGAGGTTTGTGTCTGTGAATGTAAAAATAGTTTAGGGACTCTGGGTACATTGATAGGGTACTGTAAAGTAGCGCAACACCTCAGAAATACAGAAACCTTGTTGTTGTAAATTCCCTACCGTTACAGCATTGTACTTGCTAAAATTGTTTAGTGCTTAGGTCAGAGGTTTTTCTTTTTACATAGGCACCTTGTTGGACAGCTAAGAGGTCCTTTGGAATGTACTGAGTTGTTCACAGCAGTTACCAGAGGTATTGTTCTATTGCATTGATGTAAGTCTACATTTGCGATGAAGATACCAGACAGAAGGAGTCAATATAGACAAAAGAAAACAATTATAGTGTAAGGCCAACCTGTGAACAGCTAATGCATACAAAAGCAAGCTGTAAGGATGTAGGTGCGGGGCTACTCATTAAATATCTATGTGGATGAGGTGTTCCAGCGATTCCCCCTAACCGTCATATCATCTTAACTATTCCAAATTCTTGGAGAGAAAAAAAACTTAACCATGACAGAATGGCATCAATGGAAAATCTACCAAAAATAAAGGGACTGAGAATAGGAACATGGCTGGAACAGATTGGACTTGAGACATAACAGACAAAAGTGACAGATGTAGCGAGGTCAGAGGAGACATGTTCTATAATCTTCGATGGTGACGTAACACAACAGAAATGTGGTATATGAAGGTTTACAGGAACGCTGTGAAAAACCTCTGAGAGGATGCCTTGAGTCTCCTGCTTCTCATCTCAACCTGACAGGAAGTTTTTCTGGACATAACATCACAGTTCATCGCCTAGAGGTGTTCCACATTGTGCTACACTGATATACTCACGTTGTTTGTTCAAGCTGCAGGAATTTTATGTGGACTGTTAGAATGGACTGAATAATTAGGAATTAGGCAAACAGAAATATGTGTAACAAATATTGTAAAACATTGTAAGTCCTACAGAGTTTTCTGCAGAGATTTCTTGCCGTTGCAGCACAGTGTGCTAAATGTTTCCTTTGCCTCCACAGCTGGCATCCAATAACTCGGACAACAGCAGCCAGACGACTGCAGCCGACAATAAAGGTACGATCTCATAAAAAGATCTAAATTAGATTATGTTTTATTCTACAGTATCTGCTGTTTCCTCTTCTTTGGATCTTGGGTCAGTGAAGGAACTTCAGTCACATTTTAGCGGTCAAGCTTGGCCTCTTAAATTAGCAGTACTGTCAAGTTAAGAACATTTTATGGTGATTTAGACAACACAGTGCAGTTTTATTCGTTAAATGCTATTGTCCAGTTATAAATGAAGTTGTCAATAGTTGATGCTAAAATATATATAAATAATATTGAGATTATTATGCTTCTCATGAAGCAAAAGAACTGAGAAATATTTGGTGTTAATAGTTTTACAGTATACAAAAATTTTTTATTTTATTTTTTTACTTAATTTCTGAATTTTTTCAAATGTAATATTTACAGCCTCTCATGTTTCATGATATTAATACTTTGAGTGTGTGGGGTGCTATGATTTTTTCTGGACATATTTACTCCTTCCTCTTTTTGACTTTTTGTCTTTTGATCAAGTCAATTTTATTTTCAGATAAACACGTTTTTAAATGACAAGTTCATTCATGAGAGTAAAAAAGATATCCAACAATAATAATTCTGATAACTGGTTGAGCCCTCCTTGGCAGCAACAACTGCCACTAAGCCTTTCTAAGCCTTAATGGAAGACTTGAAGGTATTTTTGGAGAAATCCTGTCATTTATCTCCTGTGGAGGGTTATCTTGTATAAACGCCATCATAAGGATCCACTACGTCGTCTCAGCCAGATTTACGTCCAAACTAAAACTAGGTCCTGAATCTGCAAAGCAGTCCTAGACAATCACCACCACCATGTGGTAAGGTGTGTCTTATGATGTTCTTTTCTGAAATTATGTACTATTGTTATATCTTGATCCCTGACCTTACTTGAAGAACATAATGTCTGCAGTGCATTAGTTTTGAGGTTTTTTTTGACCTACTGGTTGAGTCATTGATGTGGTCAGTAATTTTGGCAGAACAAGCACCTCTAGGAGGGTCACTACTGTTCCATTTTTTTCTCCATTTGTGGGTAATGGCCTTCCCTTTGGTTCAATGGACTCCCAAAGCCTTAGAAATGGCTTTGTAAACTTGTTTCTTATCAATGTTGGAATCTTAGATCAGGTTTTTTTTTTTTACCCTACCAGACAGGTAATAACGGCTGAATGTGGTTTGTGACAGTAAAACAAGAAATGTGGTCAGCCAGCATTTTCTCATGACAGACAATTGTGTTTTTCTAAATAGGACTAGGATAGTTTGAAAAACATTTCTTACTCAGTGAATAACATCTAAATTTGTAAACTGTAGGTTTTATTTACTAAGGCTGACGTTGTCTGGTATAAAAAAATCTCCCCAGACCTGTAACAGATAAGTGTAACAAAAATGCAAACGCTAAATATATCTGTAGAGGGTAACTACTTGTTCACTGCATTGTATACTATGTTGTGAGAGGTATGAAATTAGAGATGTATTAATTTTTTATTCAGTGATTTGAGTCAGAGTTTTCAGATTATATCGGTAAGTAGGGATGGGCCGGTTACCGGTTTCACAGTACATCGCAATATAAAAACGTCCCGGAACCACTAAAAACCTCAGCCATAACGTTCCTGCTGTATAAGCATTTTTTAAATGTCTCGTCAGTGGAGGTCAACTCCCTCAGGTCGCATGAACCCGCATTATCGAGACGCCACCCCCCCTCCAGTACATCTTTGTATAGCAGCTCAGGTTTTATGATGGCTTAAGAAGGTAAGCATCCTAAAGATTACCCCATCTAAAAGGATACTTTGACGACGGATGACGGCGGCCTGGAGGAAGAAGGTTGCCCTATATGCAGAACCTGCTTGCAGACTGTGGCAGCCAGAGGAGGCAACAGACTTAACATGAAAGTGCATCTACGGGAGCACCGCCCATCGGTATTTACGAAGATATGACAGAACCAGCCCTTGCCTATTAGAACGTCTTATTTCTGGGTTTCACTGAGCGAAGAACAGTATGTATGAAATAAGGAATCTTTAGCAAAAAAGACACAACACGAGATGGATTTATGTCTGCTGTTCGATTTTCTGCTCAATAACATAAAGGCTGGGGTAGGGGGGTTCTATTAGTGTCAACTACCATTTTAAAAAAATGACATATTTAATATATACCTGCAGCTCTCTATACATTGCCTATAATTTTCAATTAAAGAGAAAGATGTGCATAATGATTTGATGATGTAATGGTTATAATTATCAGGACCATTCTGCTGCACGTAGTTACATTTAAAGATGGATGATTGATGTAGTAACCACACAAGTAATGGGTCGATAGTCACTATTTAAATATAAAATTATTATGAAACGTATTGGTTTTGTTGGTTCACGTTCCTGTTCTTTAACCTAATTTTGATAAGATGCTAAATAGACTTCTGGAGTTATCACAGTTTTCTCTGGCCACATAATAGAGAATTGAGAACAAAAGAAATAACACAATCTAAATGGTCTTTTTTAAAGACATTATACTAGTACTGCTGCAAAAACATTATAGAATATATTATTATAGTTATAATGATTTCTATAACTGTTGCGTTTTTTAAGGAAATACATTTTTAAAATTTTTAACAATTCAAATTTTCAATTTCATCTCTTCAAACAGCTGCAAGCATTAAAAAAATTAAAAAACGGAAGGAAAAGCAAAGCAGAAGCATAGCTGGTTCTTCACAAGAATATACAGGAACTCCAGTAGATGGTAGCAAGCTGTCAATCTATACATCACTACATTTGTCCACTGATACATTTCTGCCACCTTTTTTTGGATGTCTTTCTTTAGTAAAATATTTTTCACTGTTTAGCTTTTTGCACATTTTCAGGCATCATGCACAGAAAAAAGGGAAATTAAAGATAGTATGCTTACCCTCTATCAGAAATATGTTCTAGTGTTTAAATATTTTCTGTAAGAATATGTTCATTCACATGTGGCATGTAAGCTGTAGCAGAGCATCGCCTGCTTTCACAAGTTTTGTAAAGATGGCTTTGAGCAATGAGGGCAGAAGACAAGTCAAACGCAAGGCACATCATGCTTTGATATGAGGCTTAATAATCTCTTGAGTTTAAACATCAAAAACGTGTCAACATTAACAGATAACACAGATGCATTCATGATTGTTCCTCACCCACAGTCCTCCAGCATGAACTTGTTCAAAATTTGTCAATAAAAAGCTACAATATTTATATATATTTTTACCATACTTAAAGCATTTCATATTTCTTGCTTTAAGATTATTCCTTTCAGATTTACTTGGCCAAATCGGGCTCAGACTAGATTTAAAAAAATATTGAAGTGTCCACTATGGCAGATGTCCAGAGGGCGTCGGGAGCTTTGACACAGTTGTGTCCAGTTTTGCTCGTCTGTGGCCTTCATGTGTGTTCAGTGACATTGAGGACCATGGAAACATACAGTTCATAAGAAACTTGGATCAGCTGTCCTGTTCTGTGTTGTATTGATGGAAGATGTCGGTCAACCGCACTTCATCCACTGCTGTATATGTACAATACAGCACTGGAAGAAGGCATCAAAGGCCTCCTGTCCCTTTCTCTGCCGGTCAGACTTCTCTATCAGAAATAGAAATGGTCTGCTAGATGATAGCCAAATCTGGTCAGTTCTTGGCGAGCTTCCTGCAAAAGCTGAGAAAAAACACAAAAGCTGGTTTCTGTGGAGGCTGGTTCCTTTGACGTCTGACAGACTGTAGCTTCTTAGCTTTGATTCTAGCCTGTGTCCATATGGTGGGTCTCTCCTAGGTGAAACTCTTCCTCATGAGGGCCCACGGACAGAGGAGAGATGGCCTCTCCGGTGTGGCCGACCAGCAGCATGCGAAAGAGGAAGATTGGCGCGGGCAGTTAGGCCTTCTAGTTTCAGTAGGCATCTTGCTGTGAGGGGCAGTTTCTTAGGGAGTGACTGCAATAGTCTCACATTTATGTTGTTTCTGGCTAAATCCCAACTGTTTGATGGGAGGAAGGCCCCTTAAAGCCAACAGGTACAATGCCTTGGAAAATCCAAAATGGTGAGGATGGTGTTGAGACCATCAACAGACAGGAGACTGCTAAAAGGGGACTGGCAACAGCTGGAGTTTTAGTAGGTGTTGGGTTGGCAGGCAGGGCAGCATTGAAGTCCTCCAAAGAACAGAGAAGGGGTGCCATGAACCTTTGTGTTGGTAGGATTGGCTGAGGGTCCAAAGTGGGTGTACGGGGGAGTGAGAAAATTGTCTGGAGAGATCATCTGCCTAATAACAAGAATGATAGGTGAGAAGACACTATTAGGACTCATTTACAGAGTCCAATATGCTTCACTAAGATTGAGCTGTTTGGCAGTTTGATTGTGCGTCAGATTCTGATAGTCGGTCTGGAGCAGCAGCTGTGCTTCCACCCCAAGGAGGCACTGCCACCACTTCTCCAGGGCCCACTTGATGACCTGTTGCTCCTGATCACTGACACTGCATTTGTGGTGAGTAGGGGAGAACTACCTTAGTAGCATGGGTGGCTTTTCCTCTCTGGACCCACTTGCGAGAGTATCGTAGCTGTGCCTACAGAGCAAGCATTTATTTCCACTACAAAAGATTTTGCAGGATTGGGATGGAACAAGGTGGGTCCTGTGGTGAACAAACAAATGAGATACTGGAATACTTGCATGGCTTCCAATGAGCCTGTTAAACAGCCAAAACCTTTTAGCAGTTCCTGTTTGGTAAAAATCCTGGCCTGGGAGAGGGAGTCAAGTGCTGAGCAGAGGGAGAGGTTGGCGGTTCTTAACAGGGGTCTTGTTCAAACCCAGATAGTCAATGCAAGGACAGAGGCCCCCGTTGTTCTTAAAGAAAAACCCAACGGTGGCTGGGGAGGTGCAAGGTTGGATGAAACTTTGTGGAAGAGCCTCTGTAATCTGATGGTGAGGGATAGTGTGGAGGCCTGCTTCTTACTGAAGACTTTAGAGGGATCCTGGTAGACTGGAATAGTCTTATTCAAGTCAGTGGACTCTGGGAGCAACGGTTTTGTGGGACGTGTTCTGTTCTTAGGAGCGATACAACAATATAGGCGGCTTGGACCTCAGTCAAGGATTTGACAGGACCAGGTGATATGGGGGTTGTATTGACTGGACCAGTCAAGATGAGAGGGGAGACTACAGCAAAGCAAAAAGAGTATGTTTTGCACACTTGTGAAAATGTTGAGAATTGTGAGCCACCTCTAAAAGTTTTTTTCTGTAACCTACTCCCCAAAATTGTTTCTTTGACCTTCCACAGTAACAGAAGTGCTTACAATGTGTTCAATAGCAGGATCAAGCCCCTGCTTTTCCATGAGCTAAGCACTGATGCAAGCCAGTGTTTTGGCAGGAATTTGATGTGTGTCAGCCAGGAGAAGTTGGTGCTTGTTTAGCATTCCTCATCAATAAGCAATTCTAGCACAGGAAAACTTTCCGTCTATCAATGCAGCGCCAGCACATGCCACCGCGAGCTGGAGATTCAGAAGGAGGTTAAAGGGTCTGCTTCCCCTTCTCCTCATCTCCTTATGTGTTTTTGCCAAGCCTGCTACAGAACAGAGAACATTAAAAGATAAACAGACATCTTTTGGTGCCACTGTGTGTCCGTCCCAACCTTCTCTTCCTTCCTTCCTTCTTGTCATCGTTGTTTTTTTCTGAAAATGAATAGTGCATGAGAATTTCCACACTCCATCATGCAGGAATGATGCACCTGGTGAACATTTCTGCAGTGCCTTGCAGGTAGCAGGCTTTCCCTTTGTGTATACATGAGCTGTACAGTAGAGATAGAACTATTTTTAGTATTCTGAGTCATGCATTTTGCTGTGTTCATATAAAGGTTTAATCCCTTCTAAAATCATCATGCTGGAACAAAATTCAGCCCAAATCATTTTTGTTTTTGAGGTTCGATCTAAATTCCAGTTTTTGCAGCATCTCCTATTAGAACATGGCAACATCATATTTTTGTCATGAGGTTTGCTCCAATTGTTTTAAAACTGACACGCTAAAGAGGTAGAAAAGTAGATACGTTATGTAATCTCATGTTTTGCATCTGCATAGAGGGATTTATTGTAAAAAAAAATAGAATACTATATGTGTGTCTTAAAACTTTTTTCTACTTTGTCTTGCTAATATTAACTTAATGTGTATCAATCAGAATTTTGTGATGATTTGTGACCTTAGATTTTTTTGAAGGCCTGACATGATGATACCTATTTTAGCCAATTTTGAGTTCTCTTTAATAACCATAATATTACAAGAGCAAAGAACAGAATTTCTAATATTTTTGACCAGTTCTCCTGTCATTAGCAGAGGTGAGGTTACGGCATTTAAAGTGCATCTCCCTCCCATACCAGACCCTTACTCTATTGTAAAATATCTCACTGATACAAATAATAAGTTGATTAACCTGGAATTCAAAACAATCACAGTCACCCTCTCTTTTATTTTTTTTTAATTTCTTCTTTTATTTGGTTACCACATTTGTGTTGAATTATTTGGTCATTTGATTGGGATTTAAGGCCAAACATGTTTCCATTTGTTAATAGAAACAGTTTTCTAATACCTCACTAACCTCTCTTAATGCCAAATAGGAAGGCTCGTATAGGAACTGTTTGGAGGTGGGCATAGCACAGGGTGGTGCAAAAATTTGTGTACAAACCTGCACATGGAGGACTTTGCAATGCCAGAAGTTTTCACTCGTTGCAATTCATTGTATCGCATTTCAAGGGGGGCAGCTTGTGTAAAGCCTCTTCAGCAATGCGACACCATAGATACAAAGCCTGAGTGTCCTGCCTCAGGAGTCGAGAGTAAAGGTGCTGACATATATTATTAAAAGTTGACCTCTACATCCTAATGTTCTGAATGAACTCGGTTTCTGTGAAATTCTTGACGTCCCTGATCACTATTCCTGGCTGCATCCCCATTCTGCTCGTTCAGCACAGACCTCTGTGCCGAACTGGCAACCGAAGCTCCTTAAGGTCAGAGTTTCACTCTCTTTTTATTTGTTCCTTTCCATTGATGGTGTCCAATGGACGCTTACAACCATAATACAACTGTTTTTCCCCCGTATGTCCTGCACCAAAGCGTGGGGGGCTTGACGTCGTTATTCATTTTGTCTTATAAAAGTAATGTGAGTGACCTTTCAAAAAAAGTTCAATTTCAGAAAAAGTTGGAACTGAACATTAAGACCTGCAGTTTCCAAAATGTAACTTTTTCATAATATTTTAATTTCCTTTTTTTATTTTCTGTATGTCATAATCACCTAAAAAAAGGCTAGATATATTAAACTCTATGTGTAATAAATTTATATAATATATGAGTCTCCCATTTTTTTGAAGGGGTTAATAAAAAAAGAACTGAACTTTATGACAATATTAACATTTTATTAGCTGTATTTGTTTTTAGCGGTGCCAGGGAACCACATTTTCTACTCTAAACCTTTGTAGGTTCCTAAAAATTACTTTTAATGGATATCCAACCTCCTAAAAGCAAATTAGAACTGACACCATGCTTGAATTAAGCATCTCTGGATTACAGCTCTTTATCTTTCCCAAAAAGGATTAAACAACCAAAAATGCAAAAGTATGAGACAAAAGATCAGAAGGAATTACCTCTGTTCCTTTCCTTGTTTGACTTTTTTCCTGTTACTTGAAAAACGAGGATAACGTGTTTTATTGCTGCTTTGCAATCTAGAAATTTCTCTGTAGCTGTCAGAAAGTTCCACACAACAGACTGTTTAACAGACTGGCTGAAACTGACTGGCTGAAACTTCTTTCCCATTCTCCTGCAAACTAATGCCTGACTTTTTCATGTCTGCCCTTCTAGAGAAA
Organism: Fundulus heteroclitus; assembly: GCF_011125445.2. Taxonomy (NCBI): domain Eukaryota; kingdom Metazoa; phylum Chordata; class Actinopteri; order Cyprinodontiformes; family Fundulidae; genus Fundulus; species Fundulus heteroclitus. The sequence goes on along the minus strand of NC_046374.1, from coordinate 1,391,353 downwards.
GCATCAGGAGCAAAGCCTCAAGAACAAGAGGAGGAAGTCGACATCGACCTGGAGGCGCCGGAGACAGAGAAGGCAGCGCTCGCCATCCAAAACCAGTTTAGGCGCTTCCAGAAAAAGAAGAAGTAGACTGAATGATTCAAACAAACAAACAAACAAACAAAAAACACAGAAAAAAATATATATTTATTTCAGCAGATGTACAGATATTCAATCAATGACTGCTAGTGGTTTGGGAGTGATGGTGGAAGGATTCAAATTGTTCAGGATTTATTGTCACATTATGCAAAGTGTAAGGAAATGCCTTTTTGCATGACTGATCAGTTATTAATAATGAGGAAGTTTTGTAGGGTCAAGAAAGAGGCTTAAAAAAAAGAACAGCAAAAAATTTGGAATTTATAATCTAGCATGTCGAAATACTGTAACCTCCCGTCACCTCATTAACCTTTGCAAATGTCCCCACGTATCATCACCCGTCGCTCCCCGGCGTGCATCCGAGCCCTTTTCCCTCTGCTCTTTTCCTCACACAAAACAAGCCCCGCACACACACAAACACGCACGGTCTGCATAGCAACAAACATCTCCGCTATGACTTGACGCGACAAGCATAGTCGCACAACGCTAATGAAACAAGAACGCACAGAAAGAGAAGCACACCCTCCAGTTTCTAGCTTTGCTTCTTCCTTCTCCCCTGGCCACTGCAGGTCTTTCCCTTACTCTCTGTCTACCTCTGCAAGGACAGGAATACCACCAAGTAACTGTCTCAGGTGTAAAAGCACCTCTAGTGCCGGCCAGATATTGGATATCCGCGTCACGCCAGTCTGATCTCAGGTGACGGAGGTGGTGGTCATGGAAACTAGCTGCTAACTCGCTCGGTTGGAGGCAGTTTCCTGCAGGAGGGCTTAATGAGTGATGGGAAGTACCGGGACTTCATGCGAGTCATTAATCCCATACAGCGCAGCAAATGACTGACGCATTAGTGATCCAAGTGTTCATGTGTCAACAGCCACCGCAACTTTAAACAGCCTTTCAGTCACATGAGGTGCTGGTAACACGTTTGGCTCGGCAGGTTATTTCATATTCACCCAGATTTTCTCCAGAGATTGCTTGAAACGGTTACATAGTAGCTCCGCTTTAAAAGCTAAGACAAGCTCAATGGTTTAGAGATAATATTTAATCTAGCATCGCTATGGCTGTGCTCAGGAGCTTCTTTTATTTTTTTCTTCGTACATTTTCTGCAAGTGCTTACATGGTATTTATGTGTCATAACTATTGCTTAAAATCCTACAGTCATTGTAGACAAGTGTTTGTTTTTGGTTCAAAAATGCAGGAAAGAAAAAAAAATCCAGACAGGTGCAGCAAGGCTTAGAGCTAGCCCCCTGTCCTGTTTGGTTCCTGTCCCTCATGGCCGCTAGCATCACACAATCTTTAAATTACCAAACTGGTTTGGTTTCATCTTAAGAAGCTTGAGGAATAGTCCTCAGACTAGATTTAGAACCGCATACATACGACTCCGTAGCTAACCTTTCTTCTCTGTTTTGCCTCCAGAAAGAGGAATCTTTTTAGTAACTCAGAATCCCTTTTTGCTAGTTGTAGTATCAAATATAGACTCATCGATATTCCTCAAAAACATAACTTTCACTGGCTGATGAAAAGGTAAATCTATCATTTTCTTTTCTCATGCAGCTTGCTAAATAATCTAATATCAGCTTTCTGATTTAGTTGCAGCTGATCTGCAGATTGTCGGAGCATGTTAGCCAGAAAGTATGCTAACGTCTCGTAGATGTTTCCTAAATTCATAGTAAAGTACCAAGTCTTCTACCTTTCATTTGATGATTGCTTTTTACCCACTTTTAAGGTGCTAGCATTGAGATTTTTTCGTTGTGAGTTCACGTAAATTCTGGAAAATTTCAACACAACACATGGAACGAGCTGAACGTAATCTTTCAGGGAAACGGCAAAGTACAAATAAAATGTAACTGGAGGTTTGAGGAAAAACCTGTGAATGAGAAAGACTTTTCAGAAGCTCACAAAGAAAAAAAACTGACTTGATAAAAACTAAAAAGTGCTTTGTTGTAGACTGGCTCACTGATACGTAGACCCTTTGCTAGTTCTTCATGAGTAAGACCCAAAATATTCAAACAAAAAGGCTTACGTCATAGAACTCTAAACCTCCCTCAGTTTTGGGTTACTTGGAGCCACAGTAGGTAACTTAAACCTCTGCACCCTTGAATAAACTCCTGATGACTGAGAGTAGATAGCAGCCATGACCCAACATCCTGTCACCATAAGGTCAGACCTGAACAGTTGACCGGAGAGTAAAGGAAAGAGAAAACACTCTTAACTATAGTCTTAAACAAACTTAAAGCACAAACACATAAGCACATTAATCCTACATTGCACTTGTACTGTATATACATATAATGAAAAACAAATACTCTTCATGCACCTCTGTGACTCCTTCAATATATGGAGCACACTGAACTGCTTCTAAAAGCTGAATTTGTCTACAGTGCTATAATAATACTCTTACTAATTAAAGGAATTATTATTGGAATCTAACCTCTTTTCTATATTGAGGACAGAAAGTGGCCACACTTCTCCCTCACCATCCCCCTGTTGCATTTTCTACATAAAGAAGGGGATTTGTTGGAGATGTCATCAGAGTTTTGTATCAAGCTCTTTTCTCCTCTAGATGGAACTGACCTGGAAAGGTTTGCCTTTTTCGGAAAGTGCCCTAGAATGAAGTTGTGAACAAGATAAATAGACAGTAATGAGGTAAAGTAATTAACATACACACAACCCTCCAAACACAAGATGCCAATGAAGATATGTTTTTATGACCATTTTAGGTTATTTAAAGTTTTCCTTGTTTAGACCCAAAACACATGCTAACATAATAACTTATCTTCTTTGCATGTGCTGTCCTCATTTACCCAACAGGAATGTGTTGAAAGTCAAGCTCGCCAAGTCCATCTGATCAATCTTAGCAGCTTGTCAGCCACATTTAGACACTAAATGTCTTCACTTGGACGGCGTTTCACTTTTCACCCAATTTTACGTGTCGTTTAAATAAATGTCAAATTCGGTTTTTCCATCGCTTTAGCTGCAAATTTGCAGAGGGCCGAAGATACAAAAACCTTGTGAAACAAGCAGAAAAGTAACACATTTGTTAATCAAAAATCTTCGGGATCTTTCTTTTTTTACTGATTATTGATGGCCTGTTTTTCAGTCATCATTATCTGACAGTCCTTTGATTCATTCATCATCTGCCCGCAAAACGTCTGTGGATTGCTGAAAACATCCATAGATGTCAAGAAGTAGCTGCTTGCATTACAAAAGTCTAATTATAATGTAGACAGCCACTTTAGGAAAATTGGCAAAATTTATTTTATGGGCTACATAAATAGGAATCATAATACACCATTAATGACACAGCTAAACTTAATCCATGTAGTACAAAGGAAAGTTAGGTTTAGCAGTCAAAAAGAAAATGGGCTAGAGGCTTAGATCGTGGCTGATTGTTCTTATCAAGAGTCTTAAAGACTTATATAATATATTTATATTGTTGTTGTTTTTTTTGTCTGTGTTTTTTCCTACTGATTTGAACCTGGCTCCTGAATTATACCACATATCTGAGTGCGACAAAGTTTAAAAGTTTATATACCACCCTTCTTGAAGTCTGTCCAGTCAGAGCCAAACTTGTTCACGTCTACGCTACAAAAGTCAAATAAAGTCGTAGTGTTCACGTAAAACATACCTGTTCTGCTGTAGAGGCAGAGGGGTTGTCACTGCTGGGAGGCTGTAAATAGCTACCTGGTAGAATTTAAAGGACCTTAATGTTGCTTGGCAACTGACTCAGCTGAATAAGTAACGTCAAGCCGGTCATTTCAATGTGAAATTCGACTTGTGATAAGCCCGCAGAAATTGAGCCAGTGAGATCAGTACAGAGAGGAGACCTGCCAGTGAGAGGTTTCCAGATCACTGCTGATCTCCAGAGGGGAGACAAAAGTTTCGATCAAATTCACCATTTAAATAAATAAATAAATCATATACCCATCGGTCTTTCAGCTCTTCATTATCCAGTCTGCATGCAGCCAAATCTTAAGTACAATGAAGTCGATAAACTTCCTGCAACAATCAAGCAGAGAATTCACCGTTTCTCTGTGATATAACAGCCAGTACTCCAATAGCCTACTATGTATTAGACGACTGATAAATTGTTAATAAGCCATTTGTATGAGTGCACTTTGCTTACTTAGCTACTGCGGTAATCACAAGATAGAGGCTCCTGCATTTCAGCATGTTTAAAGAGTAACTACGAGCATCAACAAGACGTTTCAGGTCAGATTTGCCAAGAAATCATCTCTATCTTTTGATTTTACTCTGTTTTTATATCCCTTCCAGCGTTGTTGTCGGATTTCTTTGACTTTTAGCTCCCATTACCGCCCAGAGCATGTCAGGTCACTTGCCCCCCCCCCCTCTCTTTCTTTATGCCTTTCTTTTTCAAAGCTGTGTTTTTGCTTTGCTTTGTTAGCTTGACCTCATTCCACTTTCCCCCTGAAGGCAGCCAAACGCGGGGTTCGCCGAGCGCAGCTTGCTCACCGCGAATGAGGAAAGGCTGGGCGGAATTAAAAGCCCGTCTCATGGCCGCGATCATGAATGGAGCATCCACTTCATCCGAGACGGTTTAAGTAAGGTTCCCCGGCATCCTCCCTAAAGCCCTCCTGATGCCGTGGCAGACAGGATCTTAGCAAAAGGCAGCCAAGGCTTTTGTACATAATGTTCACACTCCCCAATGTTTGGATGGCGTCTCCCTAAATCCGTGCTTGCTAGAGTATTACTCTCCTCCGCTTCCATATGCTTATCTACATCCACTTCTTATTCTGCTTGAGAAGAATCTAGTGATAGGGAGAAGTAATTGTTGTGGTATGCACAAAGTGGATCTTGGGGCTCAGCTTTACAGCCTAGAGATGACATCTAAGCCATACTTTAGAGAACAAAAGCATATATTTAGATAATCTCTTCTTGCACATTCCTTATTTTATGTTGTCTCCGAAGCAGCTGTGATGCAACACAAACGAATACATCATCTCCCCTCCAAATGCTAATAAATGGATCTTTCCTGTAAATTGTAGGCCGTGGGAGCGTAAATATAACAACAGCGCAATCAAGAGTCCAGCTCGCCTTGGAGGTGATTGTAACCGCATGATGTGTGGCCGGTCGCTGACCAGTGTTCTTTCAGGGAGGCATCCAGTAATCAGGAAGCTCCACAGCCACCCCCATCCCCCCTCCATCTCTTAACCCGCCATAATTCGTACTGCATCATCACTTCTTCTATCATAATTGATGAATTATTTATAACTGCTTTTCTGTAACTTATGTGAATACCTGTGTTGTTGTGATCTTCTCCAACTGTTGTGTTCTGACGTGAAGGCATGTACAATCCATATTTGTATGTTTGACACAATAAATTCTCCTTCTGTATACCGACATTCTGATCTTGACTGTGTTGTTGGACATTTCCGGAGAAGTTGGGGATTCACAAAACACCCGTGCACGCAGTTATCTGCGTTTATTAACATCTGCCCCTTTCTGCTTCAAACTCTACTCACATTGGATCTATTCCTTTTGTTTTCACGTGAATCAACGTAAAACCCGTGAACTGTAGCAGTGAAATGTCACTCTCCAGAAGTAATTTACTCGCTTAAAGGAGATCTCTTGGACTGGACCCTTGAGGGGGATGCTGGTATGAGTCAGTCCCCCCCCCCCTCTCCCAAGTAGAGCTACTTTCAATTTGGTCCCCTCTGGGTGCTGTTCCAGTTCAAGCACGTTTATTCACCACACCATGTAATGTGCCATGTTACTCATTACAGAGCTGGAATTTAGAATATTTGGAGCACTCAATTATCCACAAGGTAAATAGGACATCACGTCTTTCATTATCACCTTGACCAGTTTCCTTAAAATCACACATCAGAAAATACATTTGGATTTGGTTCAAATGTAACTTGATAGTGGCATCGGAAAAATAAGGAATTAGATAACTGAAATGGGAAATAGAGAAGAGTGGGAGTGAAGTATAAAATACCGTTTCGTTAGTTGTAAATAAATGGTTTCTATGCTGGTTTAAACAGTTTCAAACGCTACAGCTAGTACCCATCCAGCTACCAGTCCAGTTGTGTTTATCTCAGCAAAACTTAGAAACTTTTTCATACCCGGTTCGATGTTCAACATTCAATCATATTTTTTCAAAGCAGGTATGACACGTCTCCAAGGTGATGGAGGTTGGAACAAAATGTCAAGGCGTAGATACAAATTGCCGAAGGCGGTGAACTGGTGGATGGAAGTCAGTTTCTTATGGCCACTTTAGATTGGGAATAAAAACCTTTTTCAGTTTTATTACCACAGGATTTAACTCAAGTTAAAATATTGTTAAAAGTACAGATACATTGCAAAAAAATTATAAAAAATATTTATGTTATACCCAAGTTATGCATTATGTATATCCAAGCCCATGGGTACAGAAGTTTGTTAGGGATGAAATGGCAATGCGATGGTGTGAAATGGAGTTTCAGAAATGGGTGGGATGGGGCTGGTGCCTCCTTCCGGCGGTCGAGTGAGAGGTAGGATACAACCTGGACAGGTTGCCTGTCCCGAATAAAAATTGGTACTAGTAAATTAGACCTATTTAGAAATATAATATAAACAATAAAGCAAATAACTTTAATATATTCTTTGTAAATCTGGGAGGAAATCTGGCTAAAGGTATACCAGAGTCAGCAGAGCACAAAATTCATTCAAACTCAGATCATTTAATAGAAAGAAATCTGCTTTAATGCTCCTTAATCCTGTAACTCAAATTGAATTTCTCAGTATAGTAAAAACAACAACATAAGACCAAATAATCCACTGATTTACACAGCACTGATGTCTTTGATTTAAAGCTATAGTTGGTAATACTGTTCAGAAACACTTTTTGTTACTCTGGGTAAAATTGTCTTTCCATCCGGAACGTAGTAAATGCATTATGTATTCACAAAAAGCAGGTTAAAAAAATCCTTCTCTGTGGGAACTGCAGGCCTGTAAAAACTCTGACCAGTCTCTCCTGTTCGGTCTAAAGAGCAAAGATTTGTAATTTTGTTTTTGCTCCAACTCTCCTTTGTCCCCCAAATTCCAGGGTATCGACTTATCTATCTGTTGTCCCCTTGCCAATCATTCTGATGCGCTTACATAACACCTGTGTATGTGCTTGTCCCTTTCTAGTTTCCGCTTGCTGGCTGCGCATGCGGACTTGTAGTGTTTATGTATCCGGTTAGCTTAGCGGCTAGGTTAGCCGTTCATTGTAGCTCTGCTGCCCACACCGTACACTTTGAACATGGCTCAGAGTCGCTAGAGGCAAACCGTATTCATGTTTATGAGAAGAAGAGCAAGGCCTTAGTAGAAAGAAATAAGACTAGAGTGGATTTGGGAGATTTTTTTCACGCGATCGCCTTGAAGAGTCGAACAGCAAGGTATGACAGTCTTGCGCATCTGCAGTTACTCAAAATGGGAGTTGGGGAAACTTGAGGAAAAATTGCTGAACTCAGCTGTAACCTGTAATTGAGGGAATTTCAAAACCACTAACAAACTGTTCATTTATTTCAATTGCTTCATTTCCCAGTTAAAGGAAAATAGCTAAGGTAAAACTCACATACAAAACAAATTGGAGGTAAATAGCAATTGACCAAGTACAGACCTGTTGTTTTTTTATGCCACAATTTTCAAATATAATAAAAAACTTTAATAATAGGTTAAAAAAACTTTTTACAGAAAAAAATATTTCAAAACATCAATAACAAAACAATCAACAGTACTGGCCATACATACAAGCAGCTATTGAAAGAATAACTGCTATTGACAAACAAAATGCTGTTTGAGTATTTGTTGACACTAAAAAAATCTTTTGACACAAGAAAACAATGATTTTCTGATTTAAAAACTGGAACTGCATGGTATTATGGAGAGTTTGCTGCACTGGGCAAACAGACAGCAAGCACTTTCATATAGATGTATATGAAACTGGTATTATTTGCCGATTACAAAAACATTTTATGTGCAGGAAATGATGTTGTAAAACTCCCAAATGTTGTAAATTAAGTAATAAAGAAACTAAAAATGTGGTTTGTTGGAAACAAACTGTCCTTACATCTGAGCTACACAGAAATTATGTGATGTGGTTATTGTAAATCAAACATGGAACTCAGGGTACAGGTAAATGGGAGGAATGTTGAAAGAGTTTATGAAAATAATTTCTGTTGTTATTGATGAAAAACTCAGCAGCAAACTTCACATTAGACATATTCAAAATAAACTGTCAACAAGCATTTAATCATTTAGCAAAGCAAAGCTAAGCCTGTTTTAGATCACAAAGCATTCCATGTGATGTACCATTCCTCAGTTTTATCCTACTTAAGTTAATATGGTAAAATTTTGGCTTTTACAAAACAATATTAAATTGGGACATATCATGCAAAATCTTGTTGTGTACGTTGAGTCTGGAGTGCAGAAAAATTGAATATAGTCTGTCCAGTTGATATCTTCATATTATTTCTGGGTCATGTTTTTCAAGCCGTCCACCTTTCTCTGTTTTCTATTGTGTTTTTAAAACAATCACGTCACAGTATTTGCTGCAGAACTGCTAACCAAGGTCATGAACTTTCAGCTTACCAATTTGGCGAATCTGCCATTTTTATTTCTTGGAGCGATTTTGTAGTCCAAGCTGAGTGACACCGAAAGTACAACTGGTTCAGTTCCAAATGTTCAGTTGTTCACTACCCCGTCCCCCAGCTTCCTACAAAAATGGCCGAATGGGATGGAGTGGAACGCTCCGCGACCTGGAGGAGAGGCTGAGTGTGAAGTGTTTAATTTAGATACAGCGACCGCACAAAAATTACTTACTCTCAGACACACCTCAGAACAGGGCAGAGGCGGGTAAATCCGGCTTTAGAAAGTAAAAACCCTGCCTAGTTTTCCTTCATCCTGTTCACTTATCCAGGTGAAATTAAACCAGTGGTCACAAACTCCAGTCTTAAGGGCCAGTGTCCTGCAACTTTCAAAGGTGTCCCTTGCCCTACTTACCTGAATCAAACAGTTAAAGGAGCATAGTATAAGTTCCAGGATTTTTTTCAGACATCTGCCCTCTCTGGCAACAAGTTGAAATGACACCAGTGTTGTACTTGCACATGGGACAAGAGGAAAAGCATCTGCTGCTGCAACTGCGCAGGTCTTTTATTTAAAGGCATTATGTCTTCTGAGGTAAGTTAGCCATAACTATTTAAGTTAGCCCGCGTTCTCTCGCTAATGCATCGAATGGAGGCTCAACACAGTAGCCAAGTGAACAAGAGCACGCAGCGAGTCACTCCCACGCGCACACCCACTGTATTCGAATCACTCTGTCATGAACTGACTAATCCAGCCTAAAGAGGAAACTGCAGTAAAAAGAGGATAACTCATTTTTACACATTGGGCAATTGTAGGGGCGTGTATGGGATAGAAAATAAACAATATTTATCATCAAAACTGGCACTATGCACCTTTAAACTACTTCATCAGCATGAAGTCAGGGCCCAGTGGCGCCGATATATGGCATCCTCGCTTCTGTCAGTCTGCCCCAGGACAGCTGTGGTTACAATGTAGCTGACCACTGTCAGCATGTGAATGGGCGAGTGTAAAGCACTTTGGAGTCCTCTGGACTTGATAAAGCACTACACAAGTACAGACCATTTAGAAATCATCTACAAAATTCTGCCCAGTGCATTCCCGAAAAAAGCTTGACCACCATTAAAGCAAGGCTTCGCGACTTCAGGGTTTAGATTAGGTTTTGGAAATATATGTTTTTACGTACGCTACGCTTGTGTTTCTCACAAATATTTTTGGTTCAACAATTTGTAGTAAATGTCGAAGTAAAAGGCGCTAGAGACGGACCCTTCACGCAAAAAAAAATCCATGTTCATTTTTGGGTTGAAGTGAATATACGGATACGCTTATTACACAGAATAAATATTTTAGAATAAATTCAAAGATATGGATGCTGGGCTTTACTCAAAGCTGGATAAGATATGAAGAGATCTAGAAATGAAATGAAACAACACTTGAGCTCCATCCGCTTATAGCTGCCTTTGATCCTCTTGTATTCTTAAACAGACAACAATCTGGCAGCTTAAAGCATCCTTACTCAGTGGTTCTATTTTTGGCCGTTTTAATTTTAGCCTTCATCTTAAGTTTTCATTTTGAATGCAGCGTGTGATCTTTTGCCTCGGATGTCTCTCTCCATCTCGAATCATTGTGCATTAGAACATACAACGATAACATGCCAAACTGCACGTGATTATAAGATGAAAGATTAGGTCAGAGAGAATCGGATCAGAGTTCGAGGGCAGGGGAGATGCTGCTGCCGTCAACCTGCCTGTGCTTGGCTGTTTATGCTGGAAGTCGCTTTAAGGAAATCCCACATTGGCCTGAATATGCATGCTCTCATTCCATGTTGGGGAAAAAAATGCACAAGTCATCAAAGGAACAAAAGCCAAGCGATGCATGAAAAGGTATTACCTGATATGGGTATGATACAGATATTAGGGTGAAAGGATTGACTGGAGGTGATTCACAGTCCTCATCCAGAAACGGCAAACACACACTCACACAAAGAGGGAGGGCCAACGTGCTGCAACAGGCAAGATCTGAGGGAACAGAGCAGCTCACAAAATTAGAGTCGCCTGCAAATGAAGCACTGCAGAGCTGTCAGGCTGGTGAAGCTCCAGGATAGGAAACCTGTAAGGTCACTGCAAACTGCTTCAGTCATTCTTTGGCTCACTGCAAACAGTCAGAAATGGTTGTTTGTCAGTATTTTTGTCAGTATTTTTCCAATAGACCTTTGTAAGGTATCTGGTGGTGCAAGCTGCCATGATGGTTCGTACTAAGAAGGTTTCCCATTATTCCTGGTTTTCTGGTCTGCCTATGTGACCTCTAAACTATTTCAGATTTGTAATATGCAAGTAGTTCTAAAGGCAGTCCTGAATAAATGTGTGGAAAGGATATAGAGAAAAACTATATCTAGACTATATTTCTATTTTAATTGTTTAAATGTTATGATGTCCAATAATCGTATGTGCTATACAATGAAATACAAATGGTGGCTTCCACCATTAGCAGCTCACAAAAAACAAACAAAATCAAACACAGATTATTACCAAATAGCAATAAGAAATAAGCGTCCAACAAAGGTAAGTCAGCATCAAACCCGTTTAGGGCGTTAAACGGAAAGTAAAACATTCACAGTAAATGAAAAGGAAAGTAAAACATTCACAGTAAATGATATACAATATACACATTGCACAGAATCGCAGTTTGAGGAATCATTAAGAGTCAAGCTTACAGCTGTTCAGAACAGAGGCCAGTCAAGAGCATATTTCCACCAAACACGTGAAGGTTTGTGATTGGCCATAAAGAATCAGAATCTGCATTAATGGCTATAATTTTGTGTACAATCTGGCACCTCAGTTACAGCGCTTATGGCACACACACGTTAAGTATAAATACTGTCAGGATCCCCTTGAGTTTGATTACTTTTATATTCCAGGGGATCCTGCAGTTATGTCCTCTCACTTTCGTATTGTTATCTGTAGATTCTTGTTCCTATCGTTAGTTAGTTTTCTGTTCCTTATGATTTTATAAGTTGTTCTGGTTTTTGTTAGCCTCTTTATTTCCTGCCTGCCTTTAGTTTAGTGAGTTATTTTGTCATATTCGGTTTATCTATTGTTTGGTTCTGTTATCCTCCTGTCCCTGCCTCCTCATGGCTCTCCCTCTCCTTCAGCTCATTCTCTCTCATATGTGTCATTTGTGCTAATTGGTCTCACCTGTCATTCCCTTTGCTCTCTCCCCTAATTAACCTGCCAGCCTTCCCTTTCCCTTTGTCAGATTCGCTGTCACGCTTCCCCTGTTCTGGTCGTCACCGTGTTGTGTTCCTGGCTCTTGTTGCCTGCCTGTAAGTTTGTTATTCTAGATTCAGTGAACCACCACTCTCTCCATTATACGGCTATCCTGCTCACGTGTGTTTCTGTCCTGCTTCAAACACTTAAAAACTGACAAATAATGTATCTAATACATCAGCTAAAAGCATGTTTATATGTAAGTAAAGAACATAAATAAATGGAGGTTGTGATAGTGCTAACATGCTTATTTTGTTCCAAAGGAGAGATCACAATATTCAATGGTGCAAATAGACCTTAAATTGGAATCCTTAGAGTGTTCTGGGGATCACACAGTCCAGAAAAGGCAACATGTTGTTCTTGGCATCCTCTCTGTCTTGCTCGCCACCTCCTCCGAGAAAATGTTGAAGTGTGCGGTACACATTGAGGAAGATGGGAGTCTCAAACCTGGATTTACCTGAAGCCCACAAGTACAGACCAATATCTGCATTTTGTGGTGTTCATCACTGACTGGAGCACAAACTCTGTTATCAGAACTCTGAGTTACCGGGCTGAACAACATTCCCTCTGCCGCAGAGGAGAAACAACAAGAACACAAGCATGTCAGGAAATCACTGCAAACTTGTGGTTACCCGAACTGGCCATTTGTCGAATTGGCCAACAAAGCTGGCCATGGCCAATTGGCCAATTGGGGAATTTGAGTATTTTTAAACTCAAATTAAAAAAAGAGTTACATTTTTTTTTTAACTCTTTAAAAAAAGAGTAAAAACAATAGTTTTTTATTAATTAAAAAAAACGTATATATATACTTTTTTTTTTTTTTACCTCAAAAAGAATTTGAGTCTTTTTTTAACGCCCTAAAAAAGATAAAAAAAATATTGTCATTACAAATGTATCAGGAGCTTCTGAGAAACCCATGAGAATTTTCTCAAAACACAATACCAGTAAATTTCAAACCTAATAACATTCTTAGACAAAAACTGCCTCATCCCAAAGACAGAACTACCAAACTACAACTGAGCGGCATTGTGTATGCGCCATTGTGTATGCACTCCAATGCAGCAAGGACTAATCAGACTCCTACATTGGAGAAACTAAACAACAGCTACATAAACACATGGTACTGCACAGGAGGGCCAGCAGCTCGAGAAAGATTCAGCAGTTCACTTGCACCTCAAGAACAAAGGAAACACTGTTCATGACAATAGTGTCCAGATTTTGGACAGGGAGAACAGATGGTTTAAAGATGAGTGAAAGAAGCCATCTTGGTCAAAAGACAAAAATTGTCACTAAACAGAGGGGGAGGATTCTGCTTCCAACTCCCAATAGTTGTTAGAAGCAATAGCTCCTAATGACCCAGGACAGTGACGGGTGGGTCATTGATTTGCATCTGATTCAGAATGTGCCGAGGAGGACGGGCCTCCACGTCTTTAAAAACATCAGCACTCCGACTGCAGCTTGCTCAAGTGCAAGACGCCAGAAATGACAAAGACTAGATGGGCAATATAGGTTTTCAGAAATAACTGAGCCTCCAATTTAAGCCTGTGGGACTGTCACACCTGCAGCGTGTTCAGCGGCGTCTAAGCGCACTATAAGATCAGCGCACGAACAGCGGGAGGATGCCAGAGTGTTACCTTGTCGCGGTATGCCTAAAGGCCATCAACCAGCTCCAGAACTTCAACCCGTGAGTTTTTCGATCCACGTTTTTGGATCTAATTTTTGTCTCGTGCGTTTTCTCCAGTGCTCTCGTATTTTTTGGAACCTTTCTCTCGTGTGACTCTACGCTTTGAAGACCAGGCTCCCGAATCCACAACCCGCTCAGATTCTGCTCTGGCGACCTCCCCCTCAAACTCGCTTGGTGGTACCAAGTTGGGCACGAGGTTTCCCTCCCCGGATTCGCCCTGGTCACCCCGGACTCTCCTGGTTCCTCCCGCTGTTCACTCCGGACCCCTGGACCCGCCGGCGCTGCTCGGACCCTGCCTAACCTCCGCTCAACGGTCACTTTGTCATCTGCTCCTCAAACATCAGCTGAGCCCATCTCACTCCCCCCCGGCTTAGTTCCTAGAGCTCCGTGGTAAGCATACGTTTTTAGTTGTACTTTCCCTTAGCGTAATACTCTGTTAACCGTTTTCCCCTTTACCTCACAGATCCCGTGTTACCTGCCCGAGTCTGAGACCCTCCCTGAATCCTAGCGCTAAGATCAATAAAAACTGTTAAAACTGCTTCCTGTTTGCCGGTGTTCTCTGCATGTGGGTCAGACATCTTAAACCAAACATGACAAGGCGAAACAGCCATGCTTTACAAGAGTTGCATTAGGATATATTCAGTAACTAAAGGGCACATAATTACATGACATTAAATTGACAGTTTTGGATGATAAAATGTGAGGAATAGACTCATATTGTGTTATTTATAAAACGGTTAGCGTGACTAGGAAAGTTCCTCCAAAAAGTACTGTGTATATCTTCTTTGGCAAAAGAGGCAGTGGACTGAAGCTCAAAACAAAAAATATGCAAGTGTGAGTCTGCTTCCATTAATGCTTTAAGATTGCGTTATTGTTGAATTGTAGGGTCGGTTTTTGACAGTTTTACATCAAGCAAAACTACATTGTAAAAGTGGTTAGATATCAATAAAGGAACAGCTACCTGGTTTCTGTGGCTCCACCAAGAAGCAAAGTGACCTCACATTTATAGGATCACACCATCTTTTTTTTAATCTTTTAAAGCTAACTAGTCGCTATGGTTACCTTAGTTTTTACCACTAACATTTTATCACACTACAACCACAAACCTTTAGGCTGACACAAAGTCGGGCATTATTGTGAAGTGGAAGGAAACAACACATTGTTTTTGCAAAAAAAAAAAGAAATTCTGAAATGGTTGCTGTGTATTTGTATTCACACCTATTCATTGATAGGTCACTATCAATTGGGAACTTTGTAAATTTGGCCTTCATAGAAGAGTGGGAAGATGAAAACTGTATTTAAGTAAAACAACTAGGATGTCCTGTTTGCTACAAGCCATGTAGGGAACACAGCTAACATGAGGAACAAGGTGTCACATCGGCTAACTTTCTGGACTGCAAGCAAAATGCTATATGTGATGGCAAACCAACACGGCACATTGCCTTGAACACATTATCCTCTAAATGACTCACTGCAGTGGCAGTGTTGTGCCGGTGATGCCTTTCTTCAGCAGGGACATGGTAGCAAGAAAACCTGAATAAGATCAAAGCAAACTCATGTCTAAATGACCCTGTCAAAGTCCTGACCTGAGTCACACTGAGAACCGGTGGTGAGACTTGATCATTTCTGTTAAGAGATGGCCTCCTTCCAATCTGGCTGAGCTTGAGCTCTTTTGCAAAGAAGAATGGAAAATAATTTTGGTCTGTATATGTGCAAAGCTGGTAGAGAATTACCACTGAACACTTGCAGCTCTCAGTGCAGCGTAAGGCGCTTCTGCAAAGTATTGATCTGGACGCCACACTGTTCAGATTGTGATTTCTGTAAAACAAATCAGAAAACAACGTAGAACATTTCAGCGCGCCATAAAATCCCAATGAAATACAGCGAAACATGCGGTTCTGCCGTGACCAAACGCAGAAGACTTCAGGGGCTGTGGATATCTTTGCCAGCCTTCAGGGAATGTGTCTCCTTTTCAAGAAGAAGGGGGGAAAAGTGCAAGGTGTAATTTGGGTGCATTATGCAACTGATGGTAATTTTACGCTAGAAAACCCGACTCCGCATGAATGAGCTGCTTAAGATCTCCGATTTTGATTCTGTGTGGTGATGAGACACTTGTTCACAGAGCAGGTTGCTAATTATGTAGGCGCTGAGTTATATGGTGTGACATTTCATAATTTACAACCATCAGCTATGCAAAACATTCAGCTGGAGGTTTAGACACAGCTTCCAAACAATTTGGATGTCTTAGTGCACCTCTGTACGACTGGGTTCACTTCCGTTCCCTTGGTCTTTCTAAGAATATCCCACCTGGGAGCAACCTGAAATGTCACACTGGGCCTCTGAGCTCTAGCAGAGCAACTTAATTGCCTTTCTACCAGCCTCAGAGAGGTCACATGAGCGGATCAGGGAGGGGGGGCTTCGTTTCACTGGAGGGTTCTGTCCTCGGGTTCCTGCGGCACAATGAGGTTATCAGTAACACGGAGTGACACTATCTGCACTGACTCACTGACGCTCACTAGCTCTGCCGTATCCTCCCGAAGGAGGTGAGGGCGCTCATGGTCCGTCTCAGGAAACTAGAGAGCTCGGGGTGGGGGGTGGGGGTGGAGGGGTGGGGGGGGGGGGGGGGCATCCAGAGCAGATGTGAGCTGGAGGGATGGAGGATGGAGAGGAAGCAGCACACTGAGATGTGACAAAACTGTACACAGGCTGATCTTACTGGTCGCTCCCGCTTATGTTCTGGAGAGATGAAAAAAAAAAAAAAAAAGCTAACGGGGAACTTTGCTCCTTTTAAAGATCTTTTACTTTAAGACAAGGCAGGAGGGATGCAGGAGCAACACGAGGGAGTTCAGCTTGAGAGGCGTGGAGAGACGGTGGGGAGTTCAGAGGAAGTGTTGCTGCAAGCCAGCACTCTGCTCTGTGCCGGGTTGCGGGGGGGGGGGGGGGGGGGGAAGGAAAACAGAGGAAGAGACAGCTCTAAAGGGGTCTAACTTCTATTTTTGTACATTTGGACGGGGTTGTGGAAAATAAAACAAAGGGAGAAAGGAGAACAACGTGGAGGGGAAATCAGAGACAGGCGCGTGAGACAGATAAGATTGGCGGCTACAAAGGAGCGCTGCCAGAGAGAGAAAGACAGGAGGAGGAAATGAGGGGAGGGAGGGAGGAATATATTTACCTTGAGTGACGCAGCGACAGGGAGAGAAAGCAGAATCCCCCCCCACTCCAAGAAACTGGAGCTTCAAAGCATCATGCGACATAATCTCTGCAGTGGGTTTGCTGTAGGGCTACCCTGAACATCAGGAGTCCCCCTTGTTCCTGAAACCCTCTCAGCAAATGTCACATAGGGGCAAATGTGCAGTTAAGACCTCACAGTGATCACTAACAAACAACAATAAACCTCCCACATAATGTTATCCAAATATCTGATTCCTACTGTTTCAGAGCAAACTTCTCTGTAGGGAATCATAAAGCATAAAGTAGACAAAATAATATTGAAAATATGCAAAGAACAAAGATGGAGAGACATCACAACAATAAAAAGAACTAGAACCCAGGACCGATGATTGATGTTCAGATAACACTTCTACTAGATGTCTTATTGACATCAGGGGTGGGGATGTACTGCGGCGCCACAGCAAAATCAATCCGTTTAAAACTTGGGTAACGACTAAATGCCTTATAGTTTATTGTAGTTGCATAGAAAGAGACAAATGTGTTTAGATTGTTTGTGTTATCCCTCTAAGCATTATTTCTTGGTGTACAATATTTGCAAATAAAAAGGAAAATTTTTCAGTTTTTCTTTGTTGTGCTAAATTGCTGCTATGGGCAACAGCATCAGCTGCCATGTAGGCTAAAAATGCATGATGAATGTAAAGTGTGTTGGCTCAACATAGTGTTGGCCCATTTTAAACTCTAGGCTGCCCACTAGTGGTAGAGATTTAGAATAGCAGCCTCTAACACGAAACGGAAAATAGGCAATCCATATTGCAGAACAGAACACAATGAGGGACAAATAGGAGGATAGAGGAAAGAACGGAAGGAAAAAGGGTGGAGGATGACTAGAGAGGAGGGAACAATGGACACAAAATAAATGAAGGAAGAACACAAAGAAAGGAAATTACAGAAACATGGATGACAAGAAAAACAAGAAGGGAGATGGACACATGAAACAGGGAAAGGAGTGAGGGAAAGAGGGAGGGAAGGAAGAACACAAAGAAGGAAGAAAGGGAAGAAAACACAAGGAAATAAGGATGGAAGAGAAGAAAGAACACAAGGAAGGAAGGAAGTAATCTATTTATTTTTACATAACCCTAGAAAACATCTAAATCAAATTCCAGATTTAGTAGGACCACTGACAAACAGGGAGACAAAGAGGATAGTTTGATATGTTTGTTAAGCAATGCTAGTCAGAGGGCTTTCATATTTTAATACTGATTAATGCCAATAATAATGATACAACACCTACCAGGGAATACATAAAGGAGGATTTAAAATTATAAAGTGACATTTGGGTTTGTGAAATGCATGTAGAAATATGCTGGGTTTGTACTGACATAAATGCTTTCCACTTAAGAAGCAGAAAGCCCTATCATCCTCTGCTTTGTTTGCAGTAGCGCTGATTAGCAATGTTAGCTTTCCAAGATTCTACTGCTGCAAGCCCTTCTGAGCTACACACAGTGCCAAGCAAATTATTAAAATCTACATTTTATCAAATTTTTGAGTATTGCCTCAACTGCAAACTGTTATCTATTTCACTGAATTTTCCTGTGACAGAGCAGCAGAAAGTTGCACATGCTTGCAATGTGAAACGATCTCTTTGAGTAAACTCTTTGTAGAACCATCTTTCAATGACATCAAAGCTGGAAGACTTTTGAGGTATCTTTAACCAGCTTTGCACATCTGGAAAATACATTTTTGTTTTTTTTCCCCCCAAATTAGCTTAAAGGTAGGGTGGCTGATTTTCCCGAAATATAGGTAAGAAATGCCTGAGTCCCTTTATTACACGATTGCGCGTAAGAAATCCAAATCCACTCTGGTCTCATTTCTTTCATTTGAGACATTCCTCTTCTCCTCATAAACTTGTAGGACAGTATGCTTCTTGCCATTCTCAGCCATTTTCAAAGTATATGGTAACAGCAGTGAAGCTACGATGACGGCTAACACCAAAGCTAACTGGATACATAAACTCTAGAAGTGCGCATACACAGCAGACAGAGAAAATTAGCAAGGAGTGTGCATGCACATTGGCGATATGTGAACACATCACATAATGCACGTCATTGGCATATGGGAAAACGGAGCCGAAAGAAGATCGTCCAGTATACCTTTAATATCAGATTCTCAATCAGATTTAGGTTGTGGGTGTTGACTGGACAATTCTGAGATGAATATGCTTTGATCTATAGACCATTTCATTGTTATTGTTTAGATGCGGGTTTTTCGCGCATGCGCGCCGGACTGGTAGGCAAAAGGCGAACACAATGGCAGACGCAAACAGAGAAACTGACGAGTTCTCCAAGTATTTTTCTTCTTTAGATAATGTATCACAAGATTGTTTTAAAAGTAAGTTGATGGTTGATGGTATCAGATTGCCAGATCCATACAGCAAAAGCCTGAAGGGACGGAACGAGTCTGTGAAATGCTGGCCAAGGGTTTCGTACCGCGACATACAGCTGCCTTATAAACACAGCAGGCCAGTACAGACGAGAGAGCATGAAAGACATGAAACCACTGGACGGCTACAAATATTTTATATCGGGACATAGGCACCAGCAACCCCCGCGACCCCATAAGGAATTAAGCGCGTCAGAAAATGGATGGATGGATGTTCAGACACGTTTGTGTAACAGCAGAAAGCGGAGTCGGATACAGACCGCACCTCAGCAGAGAGGAAAACCCGACCGGTAGGTTAAAAAAAACATTGTTCACGAAGGATTATTTTGGTGTTTTTGTCTTGTTAAAATGGGTGGTGGTGTCGGCGACGTTGCAGCGTAAACACAGAAGTACTAGCGCGCGTGAACAGGGGCGTAATGCAGCCGCTGTCTGGTGAACATTATTGCACACTGATTGCACGAAGAAAACTAAAATGATGCATCGACTCCGCTTCTCCCGGCCCCGTGTAGAGATCGCCACCTCCCCTCCGCCGCTATTTAAGTAGAACAATGACTAGTGCAGAATTAAGTTGTATTTACCGGAGATGAAGTGTAGACTGCAAATTCTGTCGTGGTATGATGGCTCTCCCAGTCCATTGGGAGTGTCTGCCTGCCTCCTTTTCATTGAAATTATCCATTTCTTTCTTCTTTCTTCGGTAAACGAAAGAAACGTACATCCGACGATTTGGAATGCCTCTGTGTGCAACCGGGAGCACAACAAGTCGTAGGCATTGTTTAGATTCCAAAAATAAACGAACTAAATGTACGCTCTAAATCACCCGTTTTGTCACGTAGTAGACGAGAACAGTACTGTTTTTGCTTACCCGCGGGACCCGGATGTAGTGCTGACGTCACGCGTGAACTGGTCTATGGTAACCTTTCCATTGTAGACCTGGCTTCAGACATTTTAAGGCTCATTGTACTGCTGGTGCTTGTTTCCAAGGACATGCTAGGTGGGTTTTTTGCTCTCTGTTGATCCACACTAGGGGGTGTGGCAGAACAGTGAGCTGTGTGCTCTCCTCAGTTCAAGCACCTATTCAGCCTGCCTGCATTATAAGCTCAAATAGAGAGTTATGAAAAGAAAAAAAATCGTGGACTTGATCTTGAAATTTAAACAATCACACCTTTCAGGTCCCTCTCCCATGCTCTCTGCTGTGCTGAAGCCCTCCCTCCACAGCTCCCCCCAACAATGAAGCCTGCCATTGTGCTCCATTGTGCACCGTTGTTTTCAATTGTTTTACTTTGGGCTCTGTCTAATTCTTTCCTTTTAGCTTGCTTTTGATCATCAGTCTTCTTCTCTTTACCTGTCTTTGTTTTGTGAGCATGTGCCACTTCACAATTTGCCAGCTTTCCTTTAACGTTGTAAGGTTGCTTCCCCACCATGCAGCTGCAGCACACTGGCAATCTTGGCCTTGAATAACGATGTGCAGGGGAGGGGTGTGAGCAGTGCATACACAACAGACAGAGTGATTGACACTGCTAACAACCAGTCAGATCCAGTCCTCTTGGCTGTAATTATTTGTTTCTTTTTTTGGGGGAGGGGGAATAGAAGGGAGGGAATGATAAAACAACACCAGTCTGCTTTTTCACCTGCACAGAGAGATGTAAAAGAACAGCGGATATGGTATTACAGATACAATAAAGTAGCGCCTTGATACCATCGCTCATGTATATACAATATTAATTAATATGACATGTATAATGTGGCAGCTGAAGATAATAATAGGGTTTTTTTCTGTATGGAAGTGAGTCTGTAAATACTTGGATCCAAGCACTTGTAGGTGATTGTGAGAGTGTGCTTGTGTATGTAAAGTTTATCCAAAAGAGAAGTGGTCATTAGTGGTTGTGAGGAGCCAAAGATCCACCCCCCCCCCCCAGAGCACTGAGGCAGACGCCAAGGGAGGGCAAGTCCCCAGATACCTAAAGTGACCTTCAAAGTAAAGGTGCCAACGAGGGGCAGCTCCAAGGAAACTCCTCCAACCGCCACAATGCCGAAGCCCCCGGGAGCCACGGGTTGAGCCTGTGGGCTCTGTCAGCAGCCAGCTACACTGGAGTGGATCTGGCCATGGGCCTCAGGGGCGCCCTAGCCCCCGCCGGGTGCCCTGACCGAGCCCCGGGGGGCCAGGCCCCATGAAGCAGCCGACATGAGTGAGCCGGCACCCGCCCAGACACCCAAACCCAAACACCAAGTACCATCAATGCACCATTGGGCCAAGGCGCCAGCCAGCGGAGGGGAGTAGGACGGGGGGATGGGCTCCACACTTAGTGGAGACCTGAGATGTCCTTGGGAGAGGCGGCAGTACAAACCCAACCTGACAAATAAACAAACAGAAAACTACATACAGTCTCATTCACTCGTTCCCACACTAGTGCCCCCACGCCTAAACACTCCCCAGACCTACACTCCCCGGGATGGGGCAAACCTGAACTGAATGAACCACTCAGCCATAGCCCCCTCTCCACAAATCCTGAATCCCCCCCACACACATACACACCATCCTCCTCCATAGTGTTAAGATATCAACTGGGTCAGTGGAGTGACCAGCTTGACGTAGGAACTGCCTGCCACACTTAGATAGCACTGACCCACCGAGGGTGATCCTTAACAATAGCCTAGCCACCTCCCCCCCACATATTAGATGCTATCTGCCCCCACACCTCCCCCCAGTCCCATCAAGTCAATCAGGCCCAACAACAACCGCCAGCCAAGACCCTGGACCAGGGGGCCTGCTCCTCCTCCAGGCCTCAGACTCCAGGCGGCAATCGGAGAACAGAGGTGTAAGAAAGAGCCTGATCCTGCCTTTGCCTGCTCAAATGTTGTGTTGTTGCATGTTGTCCTTGAGAGTGTTTAAAACAGGGAGTGCTAAATGCGGTGCCCGGCACAGCCCCCGGAAGGTAGCTGGTGCCAGTGCACCCCCTCCTGGCAACCAACCCAGAACCCTCAATGTCTAAATGCAAGTGGGGGCAGTGGTGAGGCCTACGCAATAAGCCCCCCCAGATGCCTTTATCCCCCACCCCCCTAAACAATGCCATACATATATATATGTGTTGTGAAAATGTCGTGAATGAAAGTGTCTAAGACACATAATAAAATTGGGGTCAGGGACGTCACCAGAAAGTGGGACCCTCCAGAAAGGCCCCACCAGGACACCCGCCCAAGGATGACACACCCCAGGAACCGAGAGCCCAGGACCCACCCTACACCCATCCAGCGGCAGCACAGCTGCCGCTGGATGTACAGACCAGCGGCCCGAACACACAGGCTCCCAGTAACCCACATCTGTCAGCGTGGAACCCCCCCAAGAACATCGCAAGCAGTTGCTGGAGGCCGCCTTGAGGTCCCCCAGCCTGCACAGGTGGGGACCTCAGACTCCGGAGCCAGACCCACCAGACACCCCACTCCAAGCACCCCCCAGGGCCCCAAGACCCAGGCACCCCCTGAATCAGCCCCCCTGCTCCACAGGACGCATCCCACAGTCTCCCACCCCCACTAAGTGATGGAGCTGATCAAAAGAGCCCAGAGAGATCGATCTGATGCGGATGCAGATGCTGTCTTAAGACTAATATGATCCAACAAAAGATCTCTATACTGATTGATACTGAGATTTTCTTTTTTGCTTTTCCAATTCATGAGGAGAGTTTTCTTTCAGATACATAAGGTAGTGAAAGCCAAGCAAACTGATTTTGTTTCTCCAAAGTGCCATCATCAAAGTTACCCAGTAAGCAAACTGAGAGGGAAAGTGACATTTTACAACTCAGGTACTTTGACAAGTCCCTACATGTGTAGACCCAGAAACTCTGAACAGGTGTACATAACCATAATGCATGAATATAATAGTCAGGATTATTACCTGTGCACTGTGGACATATATTAGATTGTGCAAAACCCATTGATTGTTTCTGACCAGGAGCGATATATTTCTGACAATGGCACTTGGACCGGTGGGAGGAGCCAGGAAAGCTGTTTTTCACAGATTATCTGTCCCATATTTTACTGGCAGGACATAGTGACAGTTATATGAAATATGTAAAATATACATTTTTACAAAAGTTGCCTACTGCAGCTTTAGGCAGCGCTCAGGTAGTCTCTCTTTGCTTGAGAGTGATCTTTGAGTTGCAGTAAAAGTGATACAGTCTCTATGTTCTTGTGCTTCTCTGTGTGATTAGAGTGTCTGCTTACAGTTCTCATTGAGCTCTTGTGCCAAGAGTTCTTATCTCTGTTCTAACTGCACTCTTCAATTCCCCCTCTGGAAACGTATTAATTGCGTGACCACTCCTAGGCATCTCCTTGGACAAGATCCTCCACACTTGTCTGTCTGCCCTCCTACTCTATTTCATGGAACATCTTAAGCCCAGAAGGGGGCTGAAAAAAATTGCTTTTGAAACGCTTGCTAGGCTGGGGAGCCGAGTAGACCCAGGCAAAACGGAGCTGGCTTAAAAGCAGCTCAACGAAGTTGTCTCAAACTTCAGTTCTTAAGTCTCGCTATCCGTCTACTTTTAAATGCATTATGAGATAAGATGGGTTATTGTCCACAAAATATCCATAAAACATTCATTTTCCTTAAGCTTCTTGGAAGAAAAGATTATACAATAAATTCCTAACACACACTGACCACATAGCTAAAAAGAAATTTGAATTCCTCAAAAACCTCCTGATTATTACATCACAATCGTCGACCCTCACCTAGCAACCCAAGCTAAGTAAAACTGCAACATACAAACATCTAACATGAATTTTATATCACATACATTAAAGTAGTAATTATTATTAGAATAAATCACATACACAACTCAATATTGGCCTTAATACATGCTGAACAATTATGACCATACAACGTAAAATGTAACATCCCCAAAATCAACTTTTTATATATGGATGAACTGTGTAAACTGGGGCTAACTGTGCAACTTTAATGTTACTGTGAATTATTTCTTTTTACATTTTTATATAAACTTGTTTAATTTAAGAATATTTTTTCTTAAAACAATCTTAGTGCTGCTCTCGGCGATTGTGGTTGAATTTTCCTATTGGTTCAAACGGTACATTCTTTTGTCACCATAGGCCTGCGTTTGGGGGTAAAAAATCTTCCTCCTCAAAACACAGTTCCATGGCAAAGACCGCCAGATGTCACCCTCCTTACTCAATCTATAGGACATCTTCCTTAGTCCTGACCACTGCAAGGAGCACTGCTTAAAACTCCAGCTGCTCATCCATGTCTCTTGGAGCCACCCACTTTGGTGCCATTTGTAATAATGTGTCTGGGGCGGGGTTATGCTTTAACATCGGGGTGAGTTACACTTTTCTACAGATGAAAAGACACAGAGAACTAACGGTTAGAATGATGCTAATTTATATTGAAAATCCAATAAAGGGGCTAGCGCTATTAGCGTTATTTCTTCTCAGATTCAGTCAAAATGCCTCCTGGAAGTAACTTACACAAACCACCACTTTATACAAACATAACATGCATGGACAGATGTTTCTTGGCAGATGAGAGGATATAACAGAGTAGTTTAACACTGCAGAGATTTGGCTTTCACCATAGCTCTGGAACTCTCTCTAAGGTAGCATTGTAGGAATAGGCTACTCATTTACCCTTCAGAAACTGTTGTTGCATTTTTGCTGGTTGTGCAGGATGCTCCTTTTCTTCAGATTCTGGGGCTGAATCAGGTTTGAAGATATACCTTTGTACCATTGTGCTTCTGTGAGTTAAATAATGAGTTGGGGGCGTGGCCAGCAACAGTTTATTTGTATAAAAAGGACAGAGCCCTAAAAGCAGCTCATTCTGAAAGGAGCTCAAAATAGGCAAAACTGGGGAGGTGAAATCTCGTTTTCTGAGAATGAGTTTGTGCAATAAATCAAATGAACATGTTTTATATATCCCATAGACCTATCCTAATTTTTTAAATGTAAGCATATTAGGTCACCTTTAATATTGTTTCACCAAACGCTGTTTTAAATTTCTCCACAACTTTATCCTTTATCCTGATCCTGATCTATTGTGTTCCTTGGTCCTTGGTTCCTTGGTCTTCTTTACTTTAAAGGCATACTATGCAACATTTTTCAGTTAATTAATGTGTCCCATACCGTTTTGGATGATTAAATGAGTCATTTCAGGTCGAACAAAGGTTTTCTCGGCCGCCCTGGTGGTCTGTGGGGGAAATACCGTACTTGCAATTGCAAGAGCTTAAGGCCCGAACACACAGGCTCAGAAGTCTGGTGCAAGACCGCGAGAGTCGGTATTGCTTTACGGCGAGAACTCCATGTGTTTTTGCCCTGCCATTCACTATATGCACGCGCGAAAGCAACAACAAAGAACCGCGTGTTAACGTCAAATAAACATGCAAGCATATTGAGTTCTATTATTATTATTTATTTTTTTATTTTTTTATTTTTTTATTGAATGTTGGCGAGACGCTGCCGTGGCGCGGCGGCCGCCTCGCCAAGATAGCGCTGCGGGAAACCTGATGTCCATACCTTCACTATGTTAGTCATTGTTTGTACTGCCGTTTTTTCCACTTTTCGTTGCGTCCGCCTGTCTGCTAAGCTCAAAACAACCGCGCCTGGCTTGACGGAGAAACCAGAACAGCTGAGCATCTTTACGACAGTGCACTTTTACTTTCGCCCTCTGGGGGGAGCCTCGCTGGAAAATCAACCTCAGTTGCATAGTATACCTTTAAGGCGATTCCTGAAGACAGTTGGTTGCACTAGATTTCATTTTGTAAAGGGTAAAGGTGGCAAATGCAAATGTTTTCATGCATGTTTTCATGAATAAGGAACTTTGAAAACAGTGTCTACTTCAAAGTTATGCACTGCTTGCCATGCCATAGAAGCCCAACAAAGTGCACTGAAGTGTGTGAGCATAATGAGAAAAAGATGGGAAATCTTCTGCAGGCTTGGTATTTGCAGTAAAGCATATGTACATAGCAACTATTTCTATGTACATATAACATTATAGGCTATTAATAAAATAGTCTCATCAGTGCCCAGCAGAGGGAAGTTAGCTAAAGTTTACCCTGACCCTAAGGTAAAGTGACATTTAGGTTTGTATATGCCAGTAGATACATGCAGCACACATAAATACCTGTATGAACAAGCCAGGTTGCTGTTAGTGCTTCAGACTCACAAAACAAAACAAAATTGCTCTTAGTGAGCAACTACTAGCTTGCTAAAATTTCACTGTTGCTAGCTCCTTAGGCTACATAATATCCCTAAAGGTCACTCAGCGACAACGTGTTAAACAGCATTTTAACTACATAAATCTGTATTTATATAGATTGGTTTTAGTTTTTAGAGTATATTTGTCCAATCACACACACACATGAGTACATGTTCACACACCACTTCAGACTGTTTAGTGACCTGAAAGTACAGGCAACTTGACTTTTATCACTCCAGTCCTTTCTAAACGTTATTCTCCTACTGTTATCTTTTTTTCCCTAAAGTCTTTTTTCATGTGAATTTATGTGCTTGCTTGTATTTGCAGTTTGTTCCATCACTTTAGGAAACGGTTTAACTAAAAATTATGCTTCTTAGCAAAACGATGTGAGCAGGATCAAGTAATTAAAATAATGGGTTTTATTTGAATAATGGCACATCTTTCTTCATCTGGTTTTCTGAATAGCTGAGAAGGCCAGAGCTTCAGTGTGTGAAAACGAAACGCGCTAGCCTAACACGCCACAAGCTGAAAAATCGTTAAATCAGTTGCCAAGGTGACCCATCACCGTGGCAGCTCTGATGATCCTGCATTTCCTGTGAAATGATTGAAGGCTGGCATTTGCTTCTAGCACAGTTTGAGATAGTTTGTGATTTATTTTGTTTTTGACCTTACCTTTTCATTATTTTTGCTCTGTTGCTCTTATTACTGTCTATTCAGTTCACTATATTGAACTGCAAAGCACTTTCTTAAACATTTGTTTTTAGCGCTACATAAATAAACTGACATCGACATGCATTTCCTTTTTTAACTAATAAATTAAAGAGAATGACCTGTTTTGATGATAAGTTGGTCGGAAAGCTACGTAGGGGCGGGTAGTGTAGGGCTTGACTTACACTTATATTTTTTCTAGGCAAAAAAATCTATAGAACCATGAATTAGGAGTTGAGAAAGGTAGTCAGGCACTCATAACAAGATTAATCGAGCAAAGATATTAGTTGGTGAACCTCAAGGTCTAAGACAAGTTAGAGGCTGAAAAGATGGAGAAGTCCAAAAGGCTGCTTGGAGTCACATCTGGCCCTCTGAGGAGATTAAACCCCGGTTCATGCCACAAGAACGGCATCCGGTCTCTGAGTCTCAGGGAGGGGAAGCTGCACTTCGCTGCGATTCAGACCTGTTCCACTTTATGCTTTCATCTCGTCCTCTGAGGGTTGGTGCGTTTGTGAATTATTAAGAGGAACATATGCTTCTCTTTTTAAAGAGAAGGCAAGATTTGCATCTTTACCTTCCGTTAAAACACAACTTCACACGCAGGATTAACCAAACATGCAACTTCAGAGGAATAGAGGAAAATCTTCTGCTTGGAAATGATGTCGTGACAAATTGAAAAAGAGATTATTCAGATTTATCAGAACGAGCATAAAGCTATAGTCTAATCAGATTAGGACTTTGGAACTCACATGGCATGTTTACAAGGTTGCCTGTAACATGTAACTTGGAATGATGTTACCCCACACCATGATAGGTGCTTTTCTTTCTTTCATTTATTTCTCTATTTTTTCTCAGAACATTTGTTCTGAGGCATTGTCTTAAAACAAAGATGCTTTTAATTCCACCTTTTTTTGGTTTTAATTTATTTCCATACGAAGTGGGCACGCTTCATACCCTCAAGTATGCCAAAGGTGGAAACATGAAATAAATCAATTATGGAAAATAGACCCTACCTAAGCTATTCCAGCCCAATCTCATTCAGGAGCCTCTACACACGGAATCCTCTCAAACTTCTCCTCTATTTTCAATTATCCTTGTTTTTTCAACAACACTTAGGGGTTAGAAAGCCACCGTTAGCACCAGCCAGATATCATCAAAGCAAAGCTACCCTGTTTTCCATTTTTCCTTCCTGATTAAGCGTGGTCTGCATTTGCCAAGTGCCAGCCGTGTTTATTAGCACTTCTGTTAAAGATGTGCAAAAAGCCTTAAAATGTATTCACCTTTTACAGCAGTAGCATAGATTCACACTGAAAATTTAAGGAAAATCTAACATAGCATTTTAGCACATTTATTCAGAAGTGTAAAACTTTTAACATAAACACCAAGGTATTGCTGCTCCTGCTGTTCATTATCTGTACAACCTCCTTTTGGCAACAGCATAGTACTGATTTTTTTTTTACCTACGCATATTTCACAAAGTTGGACTTTACAGAAAGAGAATATTTAGCTGTTGATCTTTCCATGAATTCTCAAAACCATTAAACCTGGTTTCTGGGTCCTCTCTTGGGCAATCTTCACTTCTGCTCACTCCAGATGCATCTTATATGATTTAGATGTGGGGAAGTAGCCAGATTTCATATCTGCTTAACCATTTCTGTATATCTGAAACTGTTCTGGTATTTTAAAGGGTTCATGGTGCCATGCACTTTAACATAAATGATATTTGGAAGAGAAACAGGCCCACAGTATTACAGATCCCCCGCTTTACTTGATATGAGTACACGAGGTACTTTCCTACATCCAGTGGCCGTTCTTGGATGGTTGCAAGCACCTCCTTCTGCCACCACTTCCCGTGTTGCCTTGATAAAAGACTACCACTCCCCATGTATTCAGTCTTTATATCGAACCCACATGGATTGTTTGCTTGAAAGTTCAAAGTGACCAAAGCACACTGTTCCAGGCAGAGTTTATCAAGCTTTACATGTTTATCTTTGTGATGATTCGACTATTTCTGGCTTTTCTGGCCTCACAAATGGCTGGAATGTACAGCAGATAGCATCCAATGTTTGTCATGGACACTTGGAGTTCTCTGACAATGATCTTAGGAGATTTAGTTTTACTTCCCTTACTGTCATGCTTACTGTGGTTAGGGCTGTGTTTGTCCAGCCTTGTGGCCAACGGCTAAAATAAATATCAAGTCATATTTATGACAAAGACACACCAACTGATTTAAAAAGGAATATTTTTGAATTACTTCATTATTTAATACAGATATTTAAGGGGACCTAAATTATGTTTATATGTGACATGATGCAATATAGCAAGGTTTCTTAAATATAACCCTAACCCATCAGCAGCGATAAAATGTTTCCAAGGACCCCTTTAGATTCATCATGTTGATAGTATTTTTAAACAGCCTTTTGTACTGTTAAATAAATTAGGAATTATGTATGTTTTTAAATATATATATAGAAATAGCCAAAGTCAATGTAACTGTTGTCATATTGATTTGGCTTTAACCTTACTTGATGAAATGGGCTGAGTTAAATTTTTGTCTCCTCAGCCCCAACAACATGCGTTTCACAGACCCCCAACCCGGGTTCGCAGACCCCCGGGGGTCCAGGGACCCTAGTTTGAGGGCTGCTGCAATATATGATCAATTATTGACACAAATGTGTCAGAGGTCCTATTGTTAACTTTGCTAATTCAAGGGTTGGAAGTGTCTTGTTCTCAGTTTTATTCCTACTCAGATTGTTCTGTTCTTTGTATCAGTTAACAAGGATCCCTTGCCAAAAATAATTTCTGATTTTCTAAACTCAGTGGACTTCCACTGCCACTATTCCTCAAGAAATCAATGAAAAGATAAAAAAAACAACTAGACTGACCGAACAGAATGCCTCATTCCTGTGTTTAATTTCCCCACAGAGACGTTTCTTCACAGGTAAAGTAAAGCACAAAGCGCTTGTCTGGTTTTAGGGCTTTGAATATTTACTCTGCTCCGCCATGATAACAAAAGAAAGACAAGTTTGGGTGTGTCACACTGAAAGTGGGAGGACCAACTTCAGGTTTCAGGAAGAGCGCTACACCTGTTGGTCTTAGATCCACAGGAGACTGGTTGGAGTGAAGCACTGCAGCGTGCCAAGTCAGAGACAAAACAACAACAACAACAACAAAAAAAACAACATGAGTAAGTTCAACTTTTGTTGTTTTCATGTAACTGTAGAAAGGTTTTTGGAAAGAGTTGAGACACAAACCTTGCCAAAGGTTTGAAAAAAATGTCTTTGGGTGGTGTATAGTTGATATGTATAAGAAGTTAAATAATGTTAGTTTGATCTTTTGCCTGAAAGTCAGAGATAGTGACTTAGGGGTGTCTTGATTTGTCCTACAGTTTGATAACGGAGTTTAAAAAGCAACACAAGCGGCAGTAGATTCTTTGTCTGTAAATGTGTCTAAATCCTGAAGACAACGCAAGAGCAGGGAAGGTAGACGGTCCTGATCGTCTGCATTCCTTAGATAGTTGTTCCCCCACCACAGGGCAGAATAACCCATTTAAACTCCTCCAGTTTAGTAAGAATGCTCTACTCCCTCTGTTACATGCTGTTCATGTCACACAAGAAATTAGGACCAGTCGTTTGCTTTTCCAGCTTTAACAGATTTCCCTGTCCGCTGTATCTAGTGTGTGGCCTTCACAGGTCATTCATCAACAAGGCCTCAGCGATCCTGTTGCCTCATGCATCATTTCCCCATGTGCAGTTTCACCTCTCCCCAGCAATCACGTCAATATTTATCCTGACATATACATGGATTGTTATTGATCATGCTGTTCATGTTTTAGACTTTCTCGTTGAGGTAAAATTAACTAATTCCAATGCAACGTTGATTTTTTTTAGCCATCTAAATTCTAAAAAGATGTTCAACAGCATGTGAACGGTCAGACATACGCACCGTGTGCAGTCTCACACCCAGCATCAGGGGGCGAATGTGGAGAGTTTCAATTTAAAACACAACATGGACACAAGAGATGCTGCTGTGCAGGCTTTACTTGCTTCGACTGCTCAAGAAATAACCCTGGGAAAAAAAAAAAAACAACAACCAATATAACATAATCTCAAGTTAGAGAAGATATAATCTCTTGTTTGAATTACTTTTTGTCCTAAATTGCCAATTAAAACCCTCATTTTGTACGTTTACAGGTTGTGTACCAATCATTTAATCCTGCATTTGAGATAATTTGTTCTTTATTTAATATGAATAATATTCTATAATCAATTTATAGTCAACTGTAAAAACTAGTAATATGTGACTCGAGTTAGGTTATGACAGAAGGTATTTTGGTTTAATTAAAAGGTCTTAATCTGTCATATTTCATCAGTTAACAAGATTCAATTAAATAGCATGTTAAGTTTGAGTAGTTTTAAAACATTGAACTAAACTAAAGAAAGGTGTTGGTTGAAGAGCATTGGTACAAAATAATCAATTGACTCAGATCCTCTACATTCTTACTGTTTCATTTTTAAACAGTATTTATATGTTTTACTAACAGTTTCAACACCGTTTCCATTAACATCTTTATCGGTCACCATGACTACCTGCAGTAAAAAGAACAACCCAGAAATTAGTCAGTTCCTCTGGTCAAACTAAAGTTAATAGTATATTTATGTTAAACATCTTTATCTTTACCTGGTCAGAAGGTACATTTTGACAAATCATACACAAGATTACTTATTTGGAGTCAGAGGCATGCTTAACATTTTTAGTCAGGAAGAAATTTTAACTCAGTGGAGAGAGCTTTGTCTTGCGTTCCCCTTGAAAGGCAGATCCCAAGAAGCCTCTCCAATCAATGATGGAACACACTGTGATGCTACATCAATTGGACAACCACTGATTTCCTCTTAATTCACTCAGGAACCTTACCCCCAAACTTTAAGCCTTCACTTGTCTTTCGTCCGTCTTCCAGGCATCAACTCTCCGGGAGGTCGCACCCTCTCTGAGGACCAGTTCACCTGCTCCATCTGCCTGGAAATATTTGTGGAGCCCGTATCGACGCCATGTGGTCACAGCTTCTGCAAGGCCTGCTTGCAGGGCTACTGGAACCACAGCAAGAAGTTCTTGTGCCCCATGTGTAAGAAGGCCTACACCAGAAGACCAGAGATGAGTGTCAACCGGGTCCTGGCTGAAATCTCCTCCCAGTTCCAGGGCTTGATGGTCTCTGGAGGCGCCTCTGGAACCCCCTCACGAGGGGGCTCACTGACTATAAGCTCAGACCCAGGTCACAGCAGCTCTCCGGCGCAGGATACTGGTGAGTTTGCGCAGCCCGGTGATGTTCCATGCGATGCCTGCATTGGGAGGAAGTTAAAGGCTTTCAAGTCGTGTGTGAACTGCCCTGGATCTTTCTGCGAGTCCCACTTAAGACATCACAAGAAGGTCTGTTTTCCCCACCTTGTTCTCATGTCTACATCTGTCCACTCAAACCTAACGGCTCCATTCCCATCCATAACTGTGCCCTAGGTCAAGACTCTGATTTTGCATCGACTGATTGAACCCACCTTCCACCTGGAGGAGAAGATCTGTAAGAAACACGAGCGCCTCCTGGAAGTGTACTGCCGCACTGATCACACCTGCATCTGCACCGTGTGCGCAGAGGCCTCGCACAAGTCCCACGACATCATCCCCGTCAACCAGGAGTTCAAGAAGAAGATGGTGAGCTGTCGCCATTTTCTATTTCTAGCAGAAAGTATATCATGTAATCCCGAGGTCACCGATTGAAGTGTGCAGGTGGCAATTTCCTACGATAAGACAAGATAAGAAAGCTGTGCTTTATTGCTTCTGATATAAACCCTGTACACTGTTTAACATTAAGGTCACGTTTTGTGACTTAGTTAATTGATAGCTGTTTTTTAAAAAAAAATCACAATTCTTTTTTCCACCCCTCTCTCAGACTAATCTGGGAAAGAAGAGGTCAGAGCTGAAACATTTAATCAAAGAGCGAACCAAGAAACTGGAAGAGATCAAGCAGTCCATCAAGGTTATCAAGGTGAGTCCGCTGCACACCAACAACCATGTCAGTGTATGACTGTGTCATAAAAACCAACGTCTTCCCACTAATCTTGGGTTTCTGTGGTATAGATGAACCAAACATTTCCCATAAACTGAGTTTAACTCAGGCATGGGCCAGTTTCTGATATTTGATAATTAATTCAAAGTTTCAATGTTGGTATATTTTGCTATCATACAGTTCCTTAACATTAAAGTCCTTCTAATGATGATGCCAGAGGAAGGGCTGCTTTCCCTGGAGTTTTGTAACCACTTTATGAAGCTTAGAAGAATGTGCTGCTGCCCCTCCCCCACCTGTTACATACACAGTTAGTCAGCAGACTATAATAAAGCCCCTAAAGTTTTCCATCACTTCACAAAGACAAATTTGGCTGTTTAGAAAGATTTATTGAGGGCAAACTAAAGCAGCACCACCCATCTTTCTTACTAAGGTAAGATTTTTTTGGAAAAGGTCTGCCCAAGCTTGTAAACACCGAAGTAAATCAGTCTTCACAATAAACTCTCGGAAAACATTGCTAAATTAGACCGTGTAGTTAAATTCATTTAAAAAATACTTCATCCTATATTTTTGCTACATTCTGTGAAAATCAAAATTATTATCAGTATTTGTTACCTTGTTTTTTTTAAAAACCAGGGAAATCATGCCATATATTTCAATTTGTTTTGTTTTTTGCCGTCTGCGTCGGTAATTGTCGGTTTTTAAAATGTTCAAGGTTACCATACTGTGAGAATCTCACCCCAGCCCTTGCCTTCTTTAAACTTGTGTTTATTTTTTACAGCCAATCAGAAGCAATGTTTAACCGGTTCCCAGTGTCTGTTAAATATTTACCCTGTCTACTGTGAATATGTGCTTCCAAAGCTCAAAGGCTTCAGCAAGGCTCTTTGCTCTAGGCTGGATTATAAACCATAAACTGGTGTCTACTCCTTTCCCTCACTAAAAATACCAATCCCCACCCCCCCCCCCCCCCCCCCCGTATTCTGAACTCTTTCTTTACTTTGACGAAGAATAGGAAATAAATTTGGGCAATGACGTGTCCTTATCTGAGTCATTCCTCTCGTGCTCTCCGCTTGTTTTTCTTTCACACACGCAGACTCTGATCCATGTCCGAGGCCATCCAACCGGTGGGGCTGGTGGAAACACTTGCCGATTGTTTTCTCAGATGCTGCGTTTGCCCACGAATGCTCGGCCGTAAAATTTTATCTTTGGGGGAAGAAATAAACCCGTGAAGGGCCCATTGCCTGAAGGGTTTACCATGACAACTGACTGGGCCAAATATCGCAGACAAATTGTGACCGGGCAAACATTAAAATGCATGAGGTGGTTCAGCATGCTGCCTTCAAATGTCACAGGAGGACGCTGTTTATCAGACTATTTTAAGATATAGTCCTGTTATTTATTTTTACAGCGCATTTTGGCTGCACCTTTCCTTGATTAGCCAGAAGCTAACATGTAGCACTTTCACTGAAACTCTTGGATTCGTGTTTTGCTTTGTCAAATACAGTGAGGGTTGTGTTACAGTGGATTAGGATGGCCTTGACTGTTTATCGTAAACACCCCTGTGTGTGTTTATGTGTCTACGGGTTGATGTTGCCGTCTCAGGGCCCTTTTAGACCAACGGGCCTCATGTGGGCCAAAACCTAACCAAATGCAGCAGACCCCCCCTTTTGTGGGCTAGGGGTTCTGTTTAGGACTAAGGTATAAATTAGGTTTAGGGTGGGGATCAGGGTAAGGCCATCAAAAGGGTTGAAATCAATTGAAGTTAGGGCACGGTTCTCAGTAAATGTTAGAACAAGGATCTGTGTGTGTGTGATTCAAACTAACGCAGACAGGAAAAGCTAGTTGGGATTCCCACTGGGCTTGGGGAAAAAACACAACCAGCCTGTCCGGTTGAACAAGAGGTGGCAGACAGACTCTTGGTGATTGATGCAGAAAAGAAACAATTAAAGAGCCCAAGGCCTAGATTTTGCATGCTGACTGTGACCAGGTTTATTTGGTTTAATTTTAGCCTGAAGTATACAGCAGACACACCTTTCTTGTATCTGCTGTATTCCTCAGCAGAGAAGATATTATTATGTTTTTGTATCTTTTACCTTTTGGTCTAAAATTCTATACAATTCACTCACATTTTTCAAAGACTAAACATGTCTCACATCACACAGGAGAAAGCCAAAACTGTTAGGGAAGAGGAATTAGAAAAAAGGAATTTAGAATGTTTTGTTGCTTCTCATCCCTGACTGTTAAAGTTTTTTTAGTTAATAAATAAAGCTTAGCAAGTTAGCATAGCAAAGACAACCGATGATAAGAATTTTGATTGCAGTCCCTGTTTGTGTTCATGGCAAAAAGATAATATCTGGTTAGATAAGTAAGAAAATAAAAAGTTTTTGTGCAGAAAATATTACATTAAAATAAAATATATACTCTGTTGGGTATCACTGTAAGTGAAACCAAAAGCGAGTCTGTTTTTTTTTTTGGTACGAGAATTATGAGAAACAACTCCAAACACACTCCCTCTTTGGAAACAATCATGTAACATAGAAAACCGGTTTATTTGGGAACCTTGTAGGTTGTTACATTGGTTCTTACTGCCATAATATGGTGCTACAAACTACAGTTGGTTTTTGTTTTTGTATTTTTCAGTTTTCATTTTGTGAAACACAAATCAAACTCTACGGAGAGGAGGTCATTTTCATAAGCCAGACCATTCTTCAAATGTTGAATCTGTTGTATTTGTTTTGTGGCTTTTCAAGCTTCATCAAGTACTAGGAAATCCCTTTATTACAAAACTAACCCAGATTTTTCTTAAAAGTATCCCAAAAATAAACCCAAACACATCCTCCTCATGGGAAATAGTATGTATAGCAGGAGGAAACTAATTCTAATTGAGATGTTATTACATAGGTATTTTTCCTCTCTAAAGTGTTAAAAGAAAAGCACACTCCTAAGTCTGACAGTAAAAAACAAGTAAACAATTAAACTAGTGTAGCCTAAAAATCAGATCCACCCTTCTACCATATTGTTATATCGCTGACATCATCATATTGACGCCACCTGGGCCTTGCTTAGCGTCCTAAAAGAGGACAATTACTGTCTGCAGGCCAGCTCTCAGAAAGAGCTGGAGGACAGCTGGCAGGTGTACGCTGAGCTGCAGAAGCTGGTGGAGCAAAGTCAAGCGGAGATGGTGGAGCTGATCTCCACCAGACAGCGGGAGGCGGAGCGCCATGCCCAGGAGCTGGCCAGGAGTCTGGAGAACGAGCTGAGTCAGCTGAAGAGGAGGAGCAACGAGCTGGATGCCCACGCCCACACCAAGGACAAAGTGGTCTTCCTTCAGGTAGCGCAGACTTTCCAGTAAATCCCAACATCCAACCTGTATACCTCTTTTGATGAAATATATATAAAAAAGAAAGCTTGTTTGACAAATGCAGTCGATACTGGCATGAACCACCATTCTATATTGAAAGAATAATATTGTTAGAGCCAGCTGTGGTTGCTTTAAGAGTTCAGAGGCACGACATCAAAGGCCTCAACGAACCGAGAGAGCCTGTTAGCCCTCCCTCACCCTTTTATTCCCGCACTTTTCATGTGTGTAAAACGGAGATTGGATCGCACATGAAAGATTCTTTTGAAGTCAGCAGCCTGGTATGTTGTACACAGTGGGAACGGAAAGATGCAAAGCAGCAAATTTGGAAACAACGTGCCTTCCCCCCCTCATTTAATCTTTTAAAAACAAGAGGCGAGCGCTAAATAAGGTCACCAACGCCCTATTTTAGTGCAGCTTGTTCTCCTCCCTGCGAACCTCATTGCATTTTCATGTGCTCTGTTTTCCACAGAACCTGGCCACGCTGTCCCATTCCCCGGAACTCAGCGATTGGTCAGCGGTCAGCATAAACACCGACATCTATCTGGGGAGCCTGCGCTCCTCTGTCAGCAGCCTCATCGAGAAGTTCCAGGACGAGCTGAAGCGGCTGTATGGGAAAGGTGAGCGAGCGGCTACCGTGCGTGCTGGATCCTGAGCCGGATCCTGAGCCGGATCCTGAACCGGATCCTGAGCCGGATCCTGAGCCGGATCCTGAACCGGATCCTGAGCAGGATCCTGAGCAGGATCCTGAGCCCGATCCTGAACCGGATCCTAAGCCGGATCCGGATCGGATCCTGAGCCGGACCAGCAATCAATGAACACTAGCGTTTGAAAGGGATAAATAACAATACAGTTCAAACTATTGGTCACATGAAACCGCTTGCATTGGCCCTGACATTTAGATCAGTTTCATTATGTGTGTTTTGTTTTAATCAAGTCATGACGCGGATCATTTTCTTGTCGCATATACAGTGAATAAGATAAGATAGGCTTTATTGATCTCACATTGGAGAAATTCACATGTCACATCGGCCCAGTAATCAATAATCACAAGAAGGTGCCATAAGTAGGACAAGGTGAATCGGTTATGTACAGATGCACCTTGTCCTGCAAATAGCAAAAGCATTCAGGATTTCCACATTTTGCCACGTTGCAACCACAAACATCAATCTAGTTTTTACCACCATTCCATATCATAACTACATTATTACAACCTAACAACCCCTAAGCTGACAAAAAGTGCTGAACATAACAGCAAACTATAACAAGATATTAAAAGAATGGTAAAAAGGGTATAAGGCCTGTACTTGTATAGCGCTTTACACCACATTCACTCACACCCTGATTAACTGCATTGTAGCCACAGCTGGCCTGGGGCAGACTGACATACATCGGCACCACTGGGCCCTCTGACCACCACCAGCGGGCAATGCAGGTGAAGTATCTTGCTTAAGGACACAAATGAGACTGTCGGAGTGGGGGATCGAACCGGCAACCCACCGGTTACAGGACAAGCTCCTAGCTCCTGTGCCACAGTCACCCAGAAAAGAAGAAAAATATTGAACTTACCTAAAAGTGATAAAAGAAATTAGCAACATAGAACCAATTTAACACCAACAAGGTCAAACAGGGTTAGGTCGTGGAACACTATCTCCAGCTCTGAACATCTCACAGAGCGCTGTCCACCTTAAAATGGAGAGAGTATGGCACAACTGCAAACCTCTGGAGTTGTGGCTCTGCAATGTAACTGAGAGGCCACACAAGAGAAGCGCTAATCAGAGATTCAAGAAGTCCAGGGTTACTCTGTAGGACCATTAGTGCTGCACTGCACACATCTGGTCTTTAAGGAAAAGTGGCCAGAAGAAAGCTGTTGTTGACATGAGGTCACAATAATTCTCATTTAAAATTTGGCACAAGCCATGTAAACATGTGGAAAAGGGTAGAGAAACAGAACTTTTAGGCCCACACGGAGAATGTCTGGCTAAAAAACGGACACAGGACATCGTCCTGAACACACTACCCCCAGGGTAACACATGGTGGTGGCAGCATCATGCTGTGGGAATGGCTTTCTTCTGAAGGAACAGAAACTCTGGATGATGGGTAGCTGGATCCAGCTGAACACAGGGCAATCCTGGAGGATAATGACCCAGAGGTGCAGTGGAGTGGTTTAAATCGAAGCATATGCACATGTTTGAATGGCCTAGTCAAAGTCCGGACCATTGCTATTCATGATGGCTCGGTTATCAGAGCAGACGCACCATGGGCAGAGGGTTTAGCCGTTTATGCACTTGGTCTGGGTTCGATTCCCAGTCTTGAGCCAGTTACCTTGTCCTTCCCGCATCACTTGGTTTCCTGTCAAACTGCTGTTCAATAACGGTCACCAGTGTGAAGAAAAATCTTTAAAAAAAAGGTGTGTACAGACACAGTCCATCCTGTCTGACTGACTTTGCAAACAACACTAATTTGCAAAGAGGGATGAACTTCGGTCAGTAGTGGTACAAAGCTACCAGAGAAATATACCCAAAAGACCCCCAGCTGTTACGTCAGTGGAAGGTTCCAGAATGTATTAACTAAGAGGCCTAAATACAAAACCATGGTTTTCAGATTTTTATTTGCAAAAGAAAACCCCTATAACTTTCTTTCCACTCTACCATTATGTTCAACTTTGTGTTTCTCTGTCACATAAAACCATAAAATCCAAATAAAACCCATTGAAGCTTTTGATTGTAAAGTGATGAAATGTGAGAAAGTCCAAGAGATATAAACACATCCTGTCAGAAAGATGAGAAAAAAGCTGATAAAAAACCCCAAAAAAGACAACATTGATTTGCGTTTGGTTGTTTTCTAACCCTAAACTCTTCTAGATTTGACAGCCGTTGCCTTTTTCCTCATTTTGGTTCATTTGCAAAGATCCAGTAAACCCCATAATCCCTTGTATAATACAGACAACATGTTCTATGCAGATTTGAAATCAGGCATATGTAGGTCAGCGAACGCGCTCTGCAGGATGCGAGTGATTCATCTTTGCGTTCACACATCAGCGATGACTGGACAGATGGAGACGGTGGCGATGTTGCAGCACAGCGGCGCGGGCTCAG
Organism: Fundulus heteroclitus; assembly: GCF_011125445.2. NCBI lineage: Eukaryota > Metazoa > Chordata > Actinopteri > Cyprinodontiformes > Fundulidae > Fundulus > Fundulus heteroclitus. Next base: position 1,351,681 of record NC_046374.1, on the reverse strand, counting down.
CTGAGTGGCAGCAGCACGTGGCTGGAGCCTTTCCAGCCCTACACTCCGGCTACACGCTCAACACCAACATGAGCCATCTGCTTTAGCTCTGACTTGTTTTGCTTAATGAGTTGTCGACTTGGTATGATTTTTCTCCCTCACCTTCTGTCTTTGTCTGTCCTTTCCCCCCCTCAGACCTCCGAAAGATGCAGAACTATGCAAGTGAGTGAACCCAGCTCAGCTTCTTTCCCCCCGCATGATGTGACGTGGTAACGAGCTCCTTCGGGTTGCTGAGCCCTCTGATGCTCGGTTCCCTTGAATGCCCACAAGATGGAGCCACATCTTTTCAATCCATCAGCATGTTGGCCATTTGAGAGCACAGATACAGGACTGTCTCAGAAAATTAGAATATTGTGATAAAGTTCTTTATTTTCTGTAATACAATTAAAAAACATGAAATGTCATACATTCTGGATTCATTACAAATCAACTGAAATATCGCAAGCCTTTTATTGTTTTAATATCGCTGATTATGGTGTACAGCTGAAGAAAACTCAAAAATCCTATCTCAAAATATTAGAATATTTCCTCAGACCAAGTAAAAAAAAAAATTATAACAGCAGAACAAAATCAAACATTTGAAAATGTCCATTAATGCACTCAGTACTTGGTTGGGAATCCTTTTGCACAGATTACTGCATCAATGCGGCGTGGCATGGAGGCAATCAGCCTGTGGCATTGCTGAGGTGTTATGGATGCCCAGGATGCTTCAATAGCGGCCTTTAGCTCATTTGCATTGTTGGCTCTGGTGTCTTTCAGCTTCTTCTTCACAATACCCCACAAATTCTCTATGGGGTTCAGGTCAGGGGAATTGGCAGGCCAATCAAGGACAGTAATACCATGGTCAGTACACCAGTTACTGTGAGAATCTTATGTCGTCTCTTAACCACTACCATACTTGTGATTTAGTTTACTGAACCAAGCTGAGTGTTTTTCAAGGCTCAGGAAACCCTGCAGTGTTTCGAGTTAATTAGACGATTCAAGTGATTAGTTGAATAGCCTACTAGTATACTTTTTCACGATATTCTAATATTTTGAGATAGGATTTTTGGGTTTCTTAAGCTGTAAGCCATAATCAGCGATATTAAAACAATAAAAGGCTTGCGATATTTCAGTTGATTTGTAATGAATCCAGAATGTATGACATTTCATGTTTTTTAATTGCATTGCAGAAAATAAAGAACTTTATCACAATATTCTAATTTTCTGAGACAGTCCTGTATCTGAATCTAATATTTAGACTTTTCCGGGGGGTAAAAAAGCAGCTCAGTCAGCATTTTATTCTACTTTCTCCTCTCCAGGTGAAGTCATTTTGGACCAATCCACAGCCCAAAAGGACCTGGTAGTGTCTGAAGATGGCCAGCAGGTCAAATACGAAGCGCGCAAGGTCTCCCACTCCGAGGGTCCCAAACGCTTCCACCCGGCCCTCTTCGTCCTGGCCCGAGAGAGTATCCACTCCGGCCGGCACTACTGGGAAGTGGACGTCGGGCGTAAGACGGCCTGGACGCTCGGCGTGGCCCGCGCTACGGCTCGCCGCAAGGGCGAGATCAAGCTGAGCCCCGAGGGGGGGTTCTGGTGCCTGTGGCTGAAGAACGGCGAGGTGAAGGCCCTCGCGGCGACTCGGCTGCCTCTGATGCTGCCATCCCTTCCCGGCAAAATAGGAGTCTTCCTAGATTACGAGGCCGGCCAGCTCTCCTTCTACGACGTGAAGACGCGCCAGCATCTCTACACTTTCGCGGATAAGTTCGTCGAGAGCGTCTACCCGATCTTCAGCCCCTGCCTTAGCCAGGATGGGAAAAACAACTCTCCTTTAGTCATCACGCCCGTTAAACACACCTAGGTCGGCCAGAGAGCAAACCTTAGACCAAGAGCTCAGTGTTTTCCTCCTGTCTTTAAAGACTTCATGGTGGTGTCACTTGTTTGCAAGGCACTTTATATCAACTGTGTCTAGTTTTGTTGGCTTGAAGCAAATCAAGCTCAATGTGTAAACACTGAAGGAAAGACTGTGTTCAGAGACTTTGGCCGGTACAGTGCTCAGTGCCTCTTAAAAGTCTGGACACCCCAGTTAAAATCCCAGCTTTTTGTGATGTTAAAAATGAGACTACGGTAAATCGTTTCCAATCTTGTTTCACCTTTGATGGGACATTTACCCTGTTCAGCTAAAAACAAACTAAACAAATCAGCTAGGAGAGGGAAAAAAGGTGCAATAACCTGGTTGGATATGCTCGTAAAGCAGTTGCAGCTTTTGATTCAGTAACAGCATTCAGTTCAAATGTGCACCCAGCCATCACCAGTCACAGTAAAGCTGATCAACCTGATCTTTAGGGACAGTCATTTGTTCCAGCTAAAGGTTCTACATGTGGCAGATATCCTCTGGTATTCTCTGCATGTCTGGATCACGACGGAAGGCTGGAACCTTTTTTTTTTTACCAAAACATCCCCCCAAAGCCTTTTGGAATAATATATATATCATATGAACCAAACTTTAATCTTTAGGTCCATGATTGCCATAAGCATGTCTGACACAGAAACAGCATTCGACTCTATGAAACATCATACGTGAAGGTTACTGTTATTTAGATAGAATGGGGTTTCTGGTCAGGGTGGGGTGAGTTATAATCAGATCAAAGCACCATTCAGGTTTTCCCCCAAAAACTTCAGCTTTCTGCCACAAAACTGAGGATAAAGAGAGTTTTGATTTTAGTTTAGCTCAGCATCACATCGATTCCAAAAATGTCAAAATCACGAGAGGAAAATTTAAGTTCTAGAATGACCGAACTACATTTGAGAGAAAATCTGTGAGGTCACCTGAAAAGATCCGTGGACAGGATGAGATCTAACAATCTTTTTATTTAATTTTCTTTGACCTGTACCAGAACTGGCTGTGTCTCAGTTGAATTGTACAGGACAAATATTAGAAAGTTTCAAATGATTTATCATGGTCTCATTTATTTACATTACAATAATTTAGCCTTTACACTACTGAGAGCAATGCTAGGGGTGGTGTGATAAAGATGTCCGTCCCTCTAAGTCTCACTAATCATAACATTCTTTTTTACCATGTCTAATTAAGTTGAAAATGTGTACAAAGATAGATGGTTGGCTGTGACAGCCCTCCCATCATTTAACTCTCTATGTAACAGTAGCTATGTGTCATTGAAAGTTTAGCATTTTTGTAAAAAGAAGTCCTTTCAGGGACTTACTGAAGGAAACAAATAGATTGTTGCACATATTTGAAAGATGTTAAACTGAGCTGTTGTTGTTTTATAGGGTTTGGATGGTCTGTGATTTTATGTTATGCAGGTTCTTTTTCTTATGTTCTTTCTGCAGTTTTCAAATAAATATGATCTACCCTAAAATGACAACAGAAATGTGCATTTTCCTTATGCCTAGATTCCTTATATTTCATCAATTGAATATTTTCACCTTCTGGACATTTGTGCGACATTTTCTGAGAACACCTTGATCACCAAAATCGGAACAGTTCATCAAGTCGTTAAAGACAAGATACAGCATGTCCTTCAGTGCTTTCCAACTAGTGCACATTATATTATGGAACTCTTCAGTTTCCATCACCGTGGGGCTCAGTTACTATATCTCACCAGGAGATGGCCCAATAAGCCAAGGCTGGGAACAGGGACTTTCTTTTCATGAGTCATACTGATACCGATTAACTTACTGGAATCTAAGCTTCCATCAGCCTTGAACAAAAGTATATTGTTTGTTCATTCCAGCTATGTCCATTTACTCCCATGTTTACTTTTAAATCCAAACATCCTTTTTCAGAGAACATCTCTCTTTCCCACATAGGCCTCATGAAGTAGCAGCATGAAATTAACATTCTGGACTGATGCCCAAGTGGTGCATAATAAGCAGACTTGGCTTGTTTTTCCCTCCCGTGTTGTCAGGCTTGCTAGGCAGAAGAACAGCAAAATGTGCTAAAATATGCGCCCTATTTCAACAAGTCATCTTTGAAACAAACACAGGACCTCGACTGCCCCTTGCCCCAAAGAGTCCGAATTGTGCATTTGTGAAAAGGCTGAAAATTGTGAACAACCCCTTACAGATTTCTTCTGGTTTTGCTATTTTATTGACACTTATACAACAAAACAATAAAAATATATTTTTTTTCTCATTCAAAAGTATAATCACTCACCTTATCAAATCCCAAATTAACTCTGATTACCCAGTTTTTGGTTCAGTGTTTTCCTCACTACATCCATAAATGTGCAATAAGCTCAAAGATGCAGCTCATCAGCACATGATCTAAAAAAATTAAGAACAAATGACAATTAAAAACCCAGTTGTAACATGTTTTTAAATTAGCAAAAATATTTCTGACTATATTTTTGCATTGCATCATGTTGATGGATATTCATATTTTAGATGTGGTAAAAGCAAAAACAGAATAGATCTATAGCCATACCTCTCAACGTGTGACGACTGTTGAGAGTGAGATTGTTGACGGGGGGGGGCTGTTGGTCGATTGAACACGGAACAACGGGGGGGGGGGGGGGGGGGGGGGGGGGGGGGTTGGGTGCTGTTGTTCGATTCAACACTGTCCAACGGGGGGGGGGTTGCTGTTGGTGATCGATTGAAGACGGTCACTATTTTACACGGCCTGTGCTTTCATTTTACAGTTTGTTATAACACATGACGACTGGTTTGCGCGGCGGCGGTCCTTGCAGCTGTGTTACCTCTACTACTGGACGTGCGGAAACCATTGGACCGCAAATTGGTTCCGCCATGACGCGAAGCGTCCGTACGCGTGCGTTTCAAGAGTGAGATTTTCATTGTAAGATTGAGATTTTCAAAGTAATGCGTGTGAGCGTGTGCAATTGATGAAATGCGTGTGTCACACGGTCAATGCGTGAGAGTTGAGAGCTATGTCTATAGCTCTGTAACATTGCTGTAGCTCGTGCTAGGTTAAATGGCCATACATGTTCTCTTGTGTTCTCAGTCATCTGGAACCTGAATAAGACTTCCAAAATCAATACAACTGAAACTGGAGGGCGCTTGTTAATAATTTAAATGACACAAATCTGACAAGAGCCATTTAAACAAGCTGTTCCGTATGACAAATAACTATGCTAACATCTCTCTAAATATGCTAAGCTAACTAGCCTCCTGTATTTTTAACAATTGCAAGTATTAACTCTAAATAAAATAATAAATAAATTGAGTATACATTATCTACTTAAATTACACAAACCTCCCAAACTAAGAACAGCCATAAAAATAAGCTTTAAGTAAAAAACAAAAGACATGCTAACATGTCTGTAAATATGCTATGCTAACTATCATGTCCTCCTGTATTTTCAACATTTGGAAGTATGTTTAGTTTATACAACATCCCAATGAGATTGGAGAACATTTATTATCAGTTTAAATAACCCTGATAAACAAATAATATATAAATAAAAACAAGCTTCAGCTTGGATGTTTGTTACAGTTCTTGTGTATTTTTAAACAAATGGGATCGATATAGAATATCAAAAATAATGCAAGAACAACCAAATCCACCCCATTAAATTCAGCTTGGATGTTGTTTATTATCAACTTAAATTATATAAATCGAGCAAACCAGCACTTTAACCATGTAGTATTGATATTTTTGTTTAATTGCATAGCTTCTCTCTGTCAAGTTTGAGAATTGCTCTATACTTACACAGGGCAGTTCCTCCTGAGGCTCAGAAGGCCATGGCCAAGAGGCTTAAATTTGTATCTAGGGTGAAAGAAAGAGGTGGGAGGGGAGGTTTATTTTCAGGACTGAGTTGTGGGTTAGTACTGGGGGAGCTGGAGGTGCCAGTGGTCAAAGCCGGTCTCAGATATCAGCACAGAGCGAAGTCTTAGGCAGCTGTTCTTTGGTGAGTGTCTGTGCGGTTCTCCTTCAGAGTTTTGCTTTCTATTTTCTGAATTTAAACATGTTTACTACCTATTTTCGAAGGGAAGTGTTGTTGGGTTTGTTTTATTTCCCAGGAAACTAATGTATGATGTCTTAAAAGCTGTGACCTGATTGCATTACTTTCAGTTTGTCTTTTAATAGTTTACTGCTGACTCATATAAAACACAGGAAAATGATTTGACCATAGGAAAGCAGTGGTTAAATGCCAGACTAACACACATGTACAATGTAGGTTCTCGTGGTAAAAGTCTGTACGGTCATGACTGCAGAGGCCTTTAGCCAGGAGTTAAATGTATTTGAAAGGCAAACACAGTTACTTTGGGCTCAGTGGCATTTGCAAAATAGTTTACCAGGCTTTAATTGAGCGTGATACATTGCAGTTCATGTTCAAAAAATGTGCAAATAAAAACCACAAAACCCCATCAATACAAAAAAAAATCTTCGGCATATTTTAAATAATTTAGTATATTTAAAACAGATAAGAAATTCAACATAAAAAATCGATTGTCTAATCTATTGTCTATTGAAATTGCTTTTTTATTATGTTTCAATATTTCTTTGCATGTACTTTACTCTAAATACAAGTAATCATCACTTGTACCAATTTTCTTCTCTTCCAAATGACTAAAAATAAGTTCTGGATTCAAAAAGGCTCAATGTAAGTACTTTCATCAGTTTGTTAAATCTAGAACTCAAAATTCAAACAAAAGAAAGATTTCTCTTTTAAGCCTTTTTATGTCAAAGATTTCATTGCACTTTCAGCACAAACTTTGCATCTTAAAGGTAGAGTCAGCGATATTTCCTGAAATACAAGTAAGAAATGGCCAAGTCCCTTTTTGAATAACTGCATGCTCAAGACTGTCTTACCTACTTTTTTGCTCCTTAGGGGGATCATGTGAAAAATTAAAAAACAATTCCTGGTCTTATTTCTTTCTACTGAGGTCTTCATCTTCTTCTCATAAACATGTCAGACAGTTGGGCGTGTTTCGGTGGCGCAGTGGTTATATTGCACGATCTAACCACGATAGCGTACACGACCCATGTATGGAGGCCTTAGTCCTCGATGTGGCCGACCCAGGTTCGACTCTGACCTGTGGTCCTTTGCTGCATGGCTCTACCCCTCTCTCATACCCACTTTCCTGTCAGCTGACTGTATGAAAAACAAGCCACTAGTTCTGTAAAAGCCTCAACAACAAAAAAGTAAACATGTCAAACAGTTTGCTTTTTGCGACTCTCAGCCATTTTCAAAGTATATGGTGAAAGGCTAACACTAAAGCTAACTGGATACATAAACAGAAGTGCACATGTGCAGCTAGCAAGCGGAAACTAACAATGTGCGCGCACACCGGTACCTAACAATGATTGGCTTGTGGGACAAACAAAAGATAAGGTGATACCCTCGCGACAGGGGGACGTGGTTCCAGGGAGAACTTGGCTGGACTAATCCTCTGACCAATCCTTGTCATTCAGACCGGAAGGCTGGGATGTAAATTTTTTTGTTTGTTTTTCTTCATACATAAAGTATTGACTGCTGTCAGGATGGAAGGACCATTTCACCCAGTATAACAAAAAGTGTCTCTGAACAGGATTACCAACCATAGCTTTAACAATGTGTTGGCTGTTTTCACAGTTACACACTTCCATGTTCTTCTTCATCATTGCAAACAGCTATGTTTGAATCTATATGGCTTTAGCCATATAGAGCTCATCTGTTTGCTCTTTAGGGAGTTTTGTTCATTTGTTATTTTGTATTCGTGCAGTCTTGGTTGTTTAGCTCTTGACTTTTCCAGGTGTGAGCCATATTCCACAGGACACTTCAAACCGACCTTGTGTCATTTCATAAACAGTTTTGGAAACTGATTTTAAAATTTTTTTTTTTATTAAAACTACCAGCTGTAAGGAAACATAGATATGTGTCTCCAAAAAATAACACCTATCAACATGAAGTTACCTAGAGTTAGTCTGGAGGGTCATCGTCTCTCATATTTCCAAAGTTATCTGGTTCATATGGTTTCAAACCCACAATTGATACATAAAGGGACTCTTCAACAAATAATATATTTAAATTAGATCATATTTGAGTTTTTTTTATATCATCAAAAGTACTTATCTATCAAAATAAATAAACTTACACAGGTACAAAATGGAAGTTGGAAAAGCCAAAACAGCAACATGCAGACACTTAAAGGAGTTTCAAATTGGCATAGAGGCAAATAGCTTACTGTTGGCCCTCTTTGTGAGGGTACTAATTTTTAGATTAAATATAGTATGATGTTATACATTATCTCTCTGCGTTGTTCTCCCGTCTCTTGTTCACATTGCCAGGCTGGCCGCGGGTGCATGTACATCCATGATGAACTGCTGCCACTCAGGGTTTTAGAGACATCTTGTTTTAGTCTACAGACAGTGCTCAAGCCCCACCTAGTGGTGAAATGTTGCTGATTGCTCCTTTAAGTAAGAGTACCGCTAATTTTCAGACTAATTCTAATTTTGTTTTTCCTGGAAAGTTGATACGAAGGATGTAATCCAAGAAGTTCAGCTAATAAGATCACCTAATTTTTCATGTGTCTTATCTGTGCCGTTTATAACAGTTTTTGTCACATTTACATATTACAATTAACCTCAAGGTTAGGTGACAATGTTTAAGAAAGTAAAAAGAATTGAAATGAAACTAATGAGATATCGGCAAAGTAAAACATAAACAATAACAAAATACCGAGTCATCATTCTTAAATCTGTTTTGAGAAATTCATCCCTTAACCCATCTCTCCTCAACTGTGCATGCACATGAGCCACCAGGAATTAAAAGCCATCTAACTCTGGCAACCTCAATATCACAGCAGGTCAGATGTCCCGTTCAAAGGCTGGTTGCTTTCGCTGAAAATGACCCTGCCTCTCCGCCGTGCAGGCATGGCCACCACTGGGAACCTGTCTGAAGAGCAGGTGCACTGCTCCATCTGCCTGGACGTCTTCACCAACCCCGTGTCCATCCCCTGCGGGCACAACTTCTGCCAGGGCTGCATCCTGGGATACTGGAAAACGAGCCCTCTCTACCAGTGTCCCATGTGCAAGAAGACCTTCCACAAAAGGCCTGACATCAGCGTGAACACCGTCCTGAGGGAAATTGCAGAGCAGTTCAAGCAGATAAGAGTTAAGAGTGTGGAAGGGAAAGGAAGTGGGGAAGAGGGGGTTGGAAAGACAAAGAAGTGGACCCTGGAGAAAAAGAGGAAGGAGGACGAGGAGAGGCTTTTGGAGAAAGATCAAATGCAGCATCTTATGGAGGAGCTGAAACAAAAGCAAGAGGAGAAGAAAAACAAGCAGGAGGTGAAGGAGAGTCAAATGGAGGAGCTGCCCCCATTAATCCCTCCAGTGTTGGCATCTAAAAGCTCTCCTCCATCGTCGCCTCAAGATTCAGCTCCAGCTCTGCCGCTCAAAACGTCGCCTACACCTTCATGCGAAACCCCTTCCGCTTCACTTCCTCAAACGTCTCAGACCCCTCCTCTCCCATCCTCCACCTGGGAGGATGTCCTGTGCGATGTTTGCTTGGGCGAGGGCCGCCCCAAAGCCATCAAATCTTGCCTCGTGTGTCTGACCTCTTACTGCGATGAGCACCTCAAATCTCACGCTTCCAGGTTCACCAAGCACAAGCTGATAGAGCCCGTGGCCAACATGGAGGACAGGATGTGTCCCAAGCACGAGAGGCTGCTGGAGCTCTTTTGCAAGAAGGACCAGACGTGCGTGTGTGTCCTCTGCACCGAGACCGACCACAGGGCGCATTACACCGTCCCCGTGGAGAGAGAGTGGACCGAGAAGAAGGTGAGAAACCCAGACTAACACCCATAAATATACACATGCATGCACAGGGTTCTGCTTATAAACAAGCAGAACCCTATGCATGCATGTGAGGGTTGGAGGGGGGGATTGGTGCCTTATCTCTAATGTACACCATAGACACCATTAGTTCATCACAGGGCAACATAGAGGCACACCCTCTTACCTATGGGTAATTTAAAGAGACCAGTTAACCTAATAGTTCTGATTTTTGACTCTGGAAGGAAGCCAGAGTACCCTGAGAGAACCCAAGAATGCACAGAGAGAACATGGAAACTCCATGCAGAAACTATGACTGCAAAGCCTGAACAAGTGCCAGAACCTGCATCAACATGCAGCCCCTTTTACTTAACCCTGGCTACGTCCCTTCCCTCAGAGGGGTACCAAACTATTTATGATGATTTATAGTAATCACTAACACGGAAAGGGACCTTTCTATTGGATAAAATCACAGCTTTGATTGAAGCGTGGTAAAACAGTGTCATTTCTTGTTATTGTATACAAGCAGAACCCTCAATCTCACGCTTTGTTGTAGTTTTAGTGATCTGGTTACACTTTATAACCTGTCTATAGTCACTCCAAACTGTAAGGAAGATGGCGCGTTCTCTTGCATATCTCTTGCACAGTTGTCAAAAATTATTTTAAGTGAAAGACTTTAAATCTGATGATGGAGGTTAAAAAAGACATGTTTCTGCATGTCTTAGTAAATCCAGTTGTCTTTTAGACTAGCTTCTTGTGATTCTTCTGATTACATCTTTACTCATACTGAAAATGGTAAACTTTGAGTCTTCTCGATTCAATAACAGCATCCACACCAAACAGTTTTGCTCCTAGCGGGACCTGGTAGCCTACATAACGGTGATTGAAAAAAAAAACATTAGACATTTGATGCCTGTGCAAATTCTCAGTTATCCGGGTCACCGTTACAGCAAACAGGCTTAAATCAGAGGCAACTCCTGGATAGGTGCAGAAATATTTTCAGAAAAACTGAGCAGTTGCCTCCGATTTAGGCCTGGTTGCAGTTGGATGTTTGACTTTGCAACTATCAGCAGATATCTGAAGTTTAGTTAACAGAACATATGCAGCAAATGCACGAACATGTTAAACAGTTAAAATATCAGTAAAAACATTAATTCTACATCCGCCATCTATGTTGTTAATGTCACACAGGCGCTGCTGAAAAAGACAGAGATAGATGTCCAGCAGATGATCCAGGAAAGAGTGAAGAAGGTGGAGGAGATCAAACACTCTGTGGAGCTCAACAAAGTGAGTCAGACCATGTACCGTCCATTATGCTAGGTGTTCCAACATAGTAGGGAATACCACATTGACTTCCTGTCAAAGCTATAGAATTCTTTTCTAAAACATCTTGTTTCAAAGATTTGATAGTTGGTAATGTTTTTTTTCTCTCTCACAAATTAAGCACTCATGCTCTTTCATCAATGCAGATTTGAACGTTTGTGTGATTTCTGCTTTTAGGTCAGTGCTCAGAGAGAGATCGAGGAGAGCATCCAGGTCTTTTCAGAGCTGGTGCGCTCCATCCAGAAGGCTCAGGCTGAGCTGGTTTTAGTCATCGAGGAGAAGCAGAGGCAGACGGAGAGGTGGGCCGAGGGCCTCACCGCCGAACTGGAGCAGGAAATCTCGGAGCTCAAGACGAGGCACGCAGACTTGGAAAACGTGGCTAGGACAGACCATATTCACTTCCTGAAGGTTAGGAACAATTTATTTAAACGCAATTCTGTTATCCGTCTTTGCTTTTATTGTTATTGTGGCTGTCCCGTAAAGGCCAGTGTTGTCACATGCATTTTTGCTAAAGGAGAAAGACAATCAGCCTGGCCTTTTAAGGTCAAAACAAATCAAGCAGCAATAAAATCTGTGACGTAACTTACAATGTGCGTCAGATTTGTCCTATTATATCAGTCGTATTATATCAAAGCCACAACATATCAGATAAGCCCTTGTGACATGCTGACCTAAAAGCTGTATGAACAGGAAAGGTAAGCAGGTGAGCTGTCACAATCGTCAGGCTGCAACGCCACTCAGTTAATTAGTTGTTTTGCTCCATTCTAAAACGGGGGTTTTCACAAATGCATACACATAATTCCCACAGAAAATACAGCAAAATGAACAATTCCTCCTGTTGTTTCCAGTTTCATGGGTAAACAACAGAGAATTATTATTTTTTGCTACAGTTAAGTGTCCATAGCGCTGACAACTGTAGCACGGAGTGGAGGCGCAATGAAAGGCCTTACTGGGAAGCTCATGGATCCCATTTTAACTCTTTTTGGCAAAACTGGCTCTGAAAGTTATCAGAAGTGACATGCTTGCCACTTTTTCTTTGTTGTTTATAGAATCTCTGTATATTGTTAACCTTGCCTCCATCCATGTTTACTTTTAATCTAGATCCTCATTGGTTGGTATTCCTGTAATCACTCCTTTAACTGTTTTGTTCTCTCCTCTGACTTTTCTCTCTATTACCTTTTTCCCTATGTGACCAACATGTAACTCCTTGTTGTTTTGCTCCTCAGTTTTGCAAATTATCAACAAGTTTCTATCTCTCAAAACTTTCACCATTTCGACTCCTCCAATATTCTTTTTCATTTCTCTACAAATCATATTGGGGCTCATATGACCCTGTTTTTCCTCATTTCTGAATCTAAGTATTATTTTGAACTCTTCTCTCACAACTTTCCTATGAACAACCCTTTCCTCATCCGAACTGCTTTCCTCTAATTCCCGTTTGCTTCCTTCACTGTCAAACAAACTCCTATCCACCTCTCCGCCTCTCTGCCTGTTCGGACGCTTTTTTCTCTGCTCTCTGCTTGCTTGCATTTTCCTGCCTTTTACTTTTTATCTCCTTTTTATCTCTTAACCTAAACCACAGAAAGTTGGATTTAGTTTTTCTTTTACTTGTTTTTTGATTTTGATTTTGAAAAGATGCTTTCCTTCAACACACTGGACTTTGACAAGCTTTTACAGAAGATAGCTGTTATGGAACTGAAAATCTGTCGACTCAAAGTGAATTATGATGTAAACGCCGCGCATGGAAATGAAACAACCCTGCCTGTGATTCCGAGCGGTGACCACCAGCCCAGCGACTCAGCGAACAAACAGTTCCCTGAGGAAAATGAGAATCCCTGGACCACTCTGGGTGCAAGACCAAAGGATAAACGAACCCCACGCCTAGACAAAGAAAACTGGCCGAGACTACAGAGAGATGTCCCAGGACAAGGGAAACAACAGCGGGCTGTTCTCAAAACAAATGATAGGAGTAAACCTGCTGGAAATGTTGGAATTCCGTTACTAAACAGATTTAGTCCGCTCCAAAATGTGACCCAGGAGGACAAAAATCAGAGGTATGTCAACGATTTTCGTTCTTAGACATCAGAGAAAAGACATGCCACAGGGCCAAGGACCCTGATATTATGCAATGGTTCTGTAAGGGGGATTAAACATTTCTGTAACAAGAAAAACACAGAGGTGTTGATTTATAACGACGGGAACTGTGGCCTGGTGTCTGATTTAACAGACATCCTTCAGACAGACCTTCCAAGGGTCTTGAAAGAACGTCCGACCTTGGAAAAACTCATAATACAAGCTGAAGCCCTGAAGGACGTCACCCGGATAAGAAAATCAGAAGTATTAAAAGAGGATTACATTCGTTTGTTGAACATTGTTGATGGCCTGAATCTCAAGGTGTTTCTTAGTGGCCCTCTTGCCCCAGTTAATTGTGGAGATGAGATTTTTTCCAGAATTCTGATGCTAAACAAATGGCTGGAAAAAGCATGCAAGCAAACAACTGTAACCTTCATAGACAACTTTAACATCTTCTGGGAGAGGAGACATCTGTTCAGCAGAGATGTTTTTTCTCTAAATAGGTCAGGTGCAAAACGACTGATTTCAAACATCTTCTATTCTGTGAACCATGCGTCATCAGCTTTGTTCCAAAACAAAGTACATCCAGTGCCAAAACAAATGATAAGCCCAGTGCAGCCCGAACAAGCCAAGATAAAGATGGCCAGAAAGATGACACAGAATGAGGCGTTGTCAGAGCTACAGGACGATTCATCCCAGATCTCAGCAGGACAAAGAGAGGACCAAGAACCTCCATCGTCACGAACACCGGTCCAGACTGGACCCACCTCCCCTTCTTCTCCACAAAGCCCAGAAGTTCCTTTTCTGGAATTTTCTCATAACATGAACAAAGTATTTAAGATTGGCCTACAGATGACATCCTCTCCACATAGCCATTCTGCTGTGAATAAACCAGGATTCTCCAAAGGCCTCAGAGCCTCAGATCCTCCTCCTCTACGTATCACGGAACACTCTGGTACTGAGGAACTCCAAATTACTTCGCTGTGATACAGATTGGGCCCTGGCCACACGTTTATCAGACATGACAGTTCCCAGCATTCTGGGCCTTTTGCCGGAGATTATAGAATATCTGTGATAATACGTGGCAGAAATAAGAAAAACAAAAGGATAAACAGGAACAAATACTTAAAAATCATAAACTGTCAGATGCAACCTGTCACAGAGACATCATCAACCACTAAGTCATATAAACTGGGTTTATTAAATATTAGATCTCTGTCAGGAAAATCCCTTTTAATTAATGACTTCATTATTGACAATAATCTTGATGTAATGTTTTTAACAGAAACATGGCTGCATGAATTTAGTGAAGCAGCTATACTGATGGAGTCAACACCTCCAAACTACAATTTTCTTTGTGAGAGCTGACAGCAAAGGAAAGGTGGAGGAATAGCAACATTGTTTAATGATTCACTAACATGTAAAAAGGTGTTTTTTGGAAAATTTGTTGCACTTTAAATTAAGGTCAGCTCCCAGACAAGATGATTGAAATTAAAGTTATTAAAAATAATTTCAGTAATTGTTTTTTATGAAAAAAAAGGAAGAAAAAAATCGAATTTGGTAAAATATAATCGGGAGATTTTGTTTGTAAGCCATATCGCCCAGCCCTAATATATTTGGACCTGACTAAATTTATTAAACAATTATTTATTTTTCAGTAAAATTCCTACTTTTATTCTGCACCACTCTAGATCTTCCGTAGATGTATTATTTTCATTTAAAAAAATTTATTAGCTATGACCTTTAAATAGCTTAAAGAAGCTTTTTCCAAATGGAGCGATTTTTTTTCATCCATATTTTAAATATACACCAATTTCACATTAAATTTTTTTATTATTTACGATGTTGTGTGGCATTCTGCCTTCTCCCTGCAGAGCTTTCCAGCTTTAAGCGCTACTCCACCTGTTAAGGACTGGTCCGAGACCAGTGTTCCCACCGACGCATGCGTTGGCATGATCAGGAGATCAGTGTCTAAACTGGAGGCTACGTTAGGTGAAATGATTGACAAGCTGTACAAAAGCGGTAGGAAACATTACGTTACTTTTAAAACAATTTTAAAAGAAAAGCAAAAACATGTCCATAAGGTGACAATAATCTGAAAACAATTACCTTTTGTCTTGACTTTTGACAGAGATTAAGAAAATTCCGAAATATTCAGGTAATTATTTCCTCATTTTCTGTTGTTATTTAGTTGGAGTTTCTGTTTTGCTTCTTAAACCGTCCTGTAGTTACATCCTTTGTTTTGTGTCTGCAGTGGACGTCATCCTGGACCCCGACACGGCCAATCCATGGCTGCAGCTCTCGCAGGACAGACACCAGGTGAGGCATCTGGGAGCCTGGCAGGAACTCCCGGACAACCCTGACCGCTTCGACACCGTGGTCATAGTACTGGGCCGAGATGGCTTCACTTCTGGACGACACTTCTGGGAGGTCCAGGTGGGGGAAAAGGATGACTGGTACTTAGGTGTGGCCAAGTCTTCCGTCAAAAGGAAGGGTAGGATCTCTGTCAGCACGTCCCAGGGTTATTGGGCTCTGGCCATGAAGAAAGGCCAGGGCTATCGGGTGTCAACAGCTCCGCCACTGGTGCTCTCTCTCGACCCAAAGCCAAAGAGAATTGGTGTGTACCTGGACTACGAGGAAGGACACGTCTCTTTTTACGACATGAAAGCTCAGACCCACATTTACACGTTTGAAGACACTTTCACCGAGAAGATTCTGCCATTTTTCTACCTGTACTGCTGCGACAAAGCCTCCGACACAATGGTGATCTGTCCGGTGCAGGAGAAAAACCTCATCAAGTAAAACAGCACACTTTCATCATGAAGATGAGAACCCTGGAAGAGACTAGAATTCAGACTCACTCGCCTAATTCTATTGAATTGCAGTTTTATGTACTAACGCTGAGTGTTCTGCAAAAGGTTGGACACAAGCAGTCTGTAGTTTTTTTTCTAGTGGAACAACATCTCACCATGTAAAAGCAGTCACCGTCTGGTGACAGACGGGTGAACCCTGGATATGATGCGATGTGCCTTCAGCTTAACACCCTGTCCCTGTGTTTGAGTCTGAAAGCAGTTCTTGAGTTGTTGTGTTGTGATGACAGAGTTGATTAGAAAAACTGCTTATCTAGCCCGGTTAAAACACCAGGCTAGTAAAGCATTCTGGAAGTCTGTCACTATTAATTTACTTTTGTTGGCAGAATTCTTGGTACTCAGAATGAATAAAAACAACATTGCCATTGTAACACATGTTTGTGAGCTTTGAGAATACTAGATGGCTAACCCTTAGCTGCTAAGATGTGTCTTCAAAATTTGGAATATTCTAAAAATGTGTTAAATCAGCAGGCTGTCTTGGACCTTATTTGTTTCAGGGCCACTTCTCAGTTTCAGGTTTAACCAGTGAGCACCAGTGACACCCACTTATCCTACTGTAGAGATCACATATACGCTAGCTGAGCATAAAAATGTGCTCAAAAAGAAGGTTTATTTTAAAACCAAGCACAAGATCAGTGATCGGTATACAAACGTTAAAGATTATAATTATTAAAAAGAGACGTGACAGGTTGTTCAAAATCCCTCTTGGTGTAGCCGCCCTCCCTGGAGTGAGGGTAGCACTCTCTCTACGTGAACCTTCTTCGTTTGCTCTAAAAGTCCAAACCTCAAAAAGCTTCTCCAACATCTGTGTTCTCAGCTTTTATATGAGTAGATAAGCATGATTAACATATGATGAAGCAGTAATACTTAAAATATACTGTCTAGGGTGTCTTATTACACAGCAAGCCACATATGGACTTCCTTTTCACTTCTCCTGGCAGTGTGTCTCACTTACATCGTCTTCAGCAGACAGGCCCAAATCCGAGGCAAACAGACTTTTGGTCAGTTTTTCTAAAAACTTTCGACACTTATCCAGGAGTCAATTTAGATGGTTTGCACTTTAGCAACTTGTGGCTAGACCATTGATGTTTTTCATCATCTTCTACAGGCTACAGAAGTCTCCTCTAGCTCTTAAATAATCTACAACTCCCCCACATGGATGGCCCATTGCACCCATAGGGTGCATTTACACATGCCCTGTTTAGTCCGCTTTAATCTGACTCTGGTTCACTTGCTTAGAAAGTTCGGTTCATTTGGGGAGGTGTGAATGCACAATCGAACTCTGATGTGGAACAAAACAGCGGACTCGGTTCCACCTTTAGGAGTGGTTGAAGTGAACTCTAGAGCGGTTCAAATACACATGAGAATGCCAAGCGAACCAGAGGCCAATCCAAAATCAGGAAGTGGATTACAGGGCTGGGCAATCCTGGTAAATACAATTGTAGTTTAGCATTAAAACTAATGAAGTAACTCATATATTATAGATACCTTGCTCGACGTCTGTGTAAGCGTTACATCTGTTCAATGTGTGTATGCGCTACAGAGCAGTCCCATCTTGAGTAAAATATAACAATACCTGTGGTCCTCTGCCTTGCCCTCTGCTCATGCCAACCCCACTGTTGAATTGTTCAGCACACTTGCCAAAGACAACATTGCAATATACGACTAATAGCTGTTACCATTCCATTTTGTGTACATTTTTGTGGAGAAGGAAGTTGTGTTGTTGACCAACCTCTTTCCTTCTGTTTCCTTGTGCAGCGCCACCACAGGCGACTGATTGAACAGGCTGGTCGAAATGTTTGGTTCATGTGACAAAGCAAACCACACCACCTAAAATTTAGCAATTTGGTCCCCAATAAAACCGAGTCTACCCGAATATTGGGTGTGAAAACCATCTCAAATTCTCTTTCTTTGGCCTCAACTGGTGCCAGGAGGGTTTGAAGGAATTAACAGCAGACAAGAGTGGTGACCTTTAACCCTGCGCCTCCTTTATATAACTTACTCTTCTCTGTTTCTCTTGAATGATGAGTCCCAACATTAAGACTTCCAGTGGTGAAGGTTGGAGCTGCTGCCTATTTTAAGTGTCCACATTTGAGATTTACAACAAAAGGTAAATATTGGAAAGTCGGGTGTCCTAACCTTAATAAGCTAATTAACTTAGAGCACCCACAAATGATTCCTGAGTGTCAAATGGTCTCTCAGTCTGGTTCAATAGGCTAGATGGTGATGGAGTAGATGGCTGACTGGACAGATGTCCAGAATACTGCAATTGACACCCAGGATAAGCAATAAAGGGTCTTTGCTAAAGAAGCTAGTTGTTCACAGAGTGCTTTATTCAAGCATCTTCATAGAAAGTTGAGTGGAAAGAAAACGTGCACCAGCGACGGTGTGGACTGAGGCTGGAGTCAACACATGAAAAGCAGTCATTTACCAGGACATTTTAGTGCAATTTATTTACAGCAGGATTTGGTACTGGCCCACACTGCTAAATATACCGAAAGCTGGTCCAATGACCATGTTGTTCATCTTCTTGATTGGCCAGCACACTCCCCTGACCTGAACCCCATAGAAAATCTCTGGGCTGTTGTCAAGAGGAAGATGAAGGATACCAGACTCTTCTCTTCCTCATAAGGACAATCATGACAGCCATTATATCTCAGCTGAACCACTGGCTGTTTTTTGCAAAAGTACATTTCAGAAGACATTTTTGTTTAAAATGTCCTTTTTATTAATAATATTCTACTTTGCTGAGTTGATGGATTTTGAGTGTTCATTGTCTTTATGCCTTAATTAGAGAAATTACGAAAAATGTGCCTGAAATAATTCCCTCTCTGTGTAATAAATCTGTTCAATGTAGGAGTTTCACTTTCTGAAATAAGACAAAAAAATGCAGAATTTGCACACAACATGCAATTTTTTTTAGATATACCTGTAGATCAAACATGAAGAGGATAATATTTCTCTGCAGTGAAACTGCACAGTACAAGATTTACCTTTAATTTATTTGTGAAAACACCGAATAGGAACATCTCCAATACTTCATCTCCTATCAGGACCGCCTTCTTAGAATTAGAGAGTTAAAAATGTCACTGAAACAACAAGTCAAAGCCAGACTGATTTATTAAGCATAGGTTATTTTGGAGAACATTTGTGACTGTTAAAATGTTTCCTTGATTGGGTTAAAAAAGAGGATTTCAGCAATATATATATATATATATATATATATATATATATATATATATATAGTATAGTATTCATTGGAGAACAGCTTTTTCACCCTAAGTCTTAATTGGAGTGTGTTATATGTGAACTGGGCCCAGACTCCTCAGAGTTTCAAGTGCTTGCATGTCCTGAGACCTCTAGAGGTCACCAATTCCCCTCACCCCCTTGTGACAAAGACTAAGCGTTTGTTGAAACATGTCAGACCTGTTCAGTTAAACACTAGTGTTTTGAAGTCATCTGGAGATAAAAAAAAACTAAATATTCAAAGAATTGATGCACAGCTGGCTTTTCACAAAGGAAATTAACTCTATACAAAAGTTTTTAGCAGTGGAGGGCAAGTTGTGTAAAAGCAAAGGCTGAACCCAAGGTTACTACTAACAGCTTTTTTCCCCCAAAAAACATCAAAAGCTTGTTTAACACGTTGTTTAACACGTTGTGCAAAACACGTGTGGAGAGACTTTGAAGGACTCCCACATGTAGCACAAAAAGGGACGTTTTTTTATCTGTTTTTGGGTAGTTGTTTTTTTCATTTAAGAAAAATACTCATTAGGAAAATATACTCACTTGTCACTTTAAATCTGAGAATTAGATGCGTTTAGGCAACCATACATGGTGAAGGCGATTTACTAAAGTTCAAACAGAGCATCAGAACGGGGAAGAAAATGGATTCAAGTCAAACCTTGGCTTGGTTGCTGGTACCAGATTGGTTGGTATGAGTATTTCAGAAACTGCTGATTTATTAGGATGTTCAGTCAAAACATCTAATGGTAAGGAAATAATGATCTGAAGGAGGAGGTCAGTGGACAATTGCCAGACTGATTCAAGGTGACAGAGAGCCAAGAGTAGCTTAAATAACTTGGTACAAGAAAGCTGTGGAGAAGGACGTCTTTCTAACGAACCGGGAAGCAGATGGGTTACAGCGGCAGAAAGCTACGCTTGATGCTGCTCCTGTCAGCTAAGACAATTCACTCAGCTTAACCACAACAGGACTGGAATAGATAGGAAAGACACTGACAGGTCCATGGATGTGTGAATTCTTATCACAGATGTACAGCCAACACATCTGCATCCATTAAGCTATCATCTTCAGTGAAATCAGCAAAATATACATGTTCTGAGGTCAGAGTGTGTTGGTTTACCTAGGCATGACTAAAGTCATTTAAGTTTGGATAAAACTTTTTTATTCTGTGTCAAATGAACAATAAATAACACTTATGTTGTGCTAAGGTGATATTTTGCTATAACATGATCGTTTTAGATGTTTCCAGGCCTACGGTCAAGCTAACAGATGTCTGGAGTTGATATTTGGTGGAAGTCCCGTGTGAACTTAACTATTTTCCACTTGGTTTCATTTCACTTTTTGCATGCGTGACATGAAAAATAAAGTTCTGTTATGACTGTGTCGTCTGAAAACCTGTGTGATGTAAGAGACAAGTGTAAACCAATAAATGTCGTCCAAAACATTACCAAGATTGCGTTTTTTTTTATTCTGACTTAAAAGCCAACTTTAAGTTTTGTTTCAGTGAAATGACGTGCCCTGACCACGCCCACTACGTGCCAGACGCTGGTCCTGCTTCTCAGGTTTTTTTCTGGATCTGTTTCCTTGAAGATGAGTTTTTTCCATCCTGCATGTGACAGACTGTTGAAAGATCTGGAATTCACTGCAGAACAGGCAATACTGGGGTGAGTTATCATTATTTGAGTGAGAGATATTTTGCTAGTTATAAAAAGCATTATCTACTGTGTTAAAAAAAACTGTGTTGCACTGTGGTGTCTTACCAGCTACATGTGGTCATGACTCACTGGGCGTGCCAGGGCTGGAAACCTGGTTTGGCTTCTAGGCAAATGAGATTAATTTAAGCCTTCCAAAGAAATGGGGAACTCAGGACTCTTTCTGAACTCTGAGCTCACTTTTTCCACACATCAAAACTACAGCAAAAACAGGATTTTATCATTTAAACACCTTAGCCAATGTCCTCACTCTTCTTTCTCAAGTCAACACTGAGACTCCACTACATGATTTTCTAGCCAATTAGACTATTGCACTATCCTGCTTTCTGGGCTCAGTGAGAAAAACACGTCCAGGCTTTAGCTGCTACAGAACTCGCTGCTCGTGTACTGACTGAGTGCTGGAAGCAGGCTCATTTTGCTCGTTTTTGATTGCAAAGTCGTTTCTTTCGTCTTGGTTTTAATCCAGCAGAACCGTTTTTTTCTGGTTATCGCGCCACGCAACAAGAGCCGACCAAAGTTCAGGGGTTTCTTCCTCGCGCGTGACTTGTTGTGTGAGAGGAGAGGACAGCCTTCCCCGCCTTTCTACTAACACTGCTTTCTTTCCGCTCAGTTAGAGGCCTCTACATTTCAACCAACGTTTAAGCTCTTCTACGCTGGGTTTCACGGTTAAAGCATGTAGAAATGAAGCTCCCGGGACGTTGTCATCTTCTAAAATGATTGGTATTGTGGTTTGCTGCCATTCTAGTTTGTGGTCAGCTTGTCCAAACATCTGGGAAACCCGAGTTGTCTCCTCATGAATGAGGTAAAAAATAATGGGGCCTCGTTCTTATATATGTTCATTTTGTTCTGTTTGTTTAGAATTACCATATAAAAGCTCATATTTAAATGACTATGGAAGTTATCCTTCATGATCAAGTCAAACATAATGACCAGTCTTATCCTGGCTATCTCTTTATTTCACCTGTTGACCTAAGTTAGCCATGTATTGTTCTGGCTACCATTGTAATTGCTTAAAGGTACTGCAACTAGACCAATTGTAAGCACAATGTTTTGATTTACTTGTTGTGTTTTACGTTTTATTTTTTTGTGAAATACTTAGGAGCTCTAAATTAGAATGGTCCATTTTTTCCCACATATCTTACAGTTAGATATTATTAGTCATCATGCAACAGATTATGCACAACCCCTGACAAAGTGGGCTATAAATAATTTTTTCCTCTTCAACAGAGATTGCATAATGTCAACTTACAGCGTCCTCACTCCATTACCAGAGGAACATTTCCGATGTTTGATCTGTCTGGACCTCTTCACTGAACCGGTCACCACACCTTGTGGTCATACCTTCTGTGGGTCCTGCCTCAGCCAGCAGTGGAGCGACAGCAAGTTTTGTCAGTGTCCAAAGTGTAACAAAAGGTTCCTCATGAAGCCAGAGGTCTCCACAAATGAAGTCATAGCTGAAATGTCAGTCCAAATAAAGAGAAGGAAAACCGAGGCACTTGAAAGCACCAACGCTCCGTGGCAGGTGAAGTGTGACGTGTGCACAGACGTTAGATTCAAGGCGTCCAAGTCGTGCCTGGTGTGTCTGGCGTCGTACTGCGACGGACACCTGGAGCCCCACCAGCGGGTTCCTGCCCTGATGAGACACAAGCTGGTGGAGCCCGTGGAGAACCTGGAGGAGAAGGTTTGTGAGAAGCACGCAAGGATCCTGGAGTTTTTCTGCAGGCGGGAACAGGTGTGCATCTGTCTGCTGTGCTGCGAAGGAGAACATAGAGAACATGAGACGGTGCCTGTGGAAGAGGAGGGGGCTCTGCAGAAAGTGAGGCTATCTTGTGCGCTCGGATGACACTATGCTGTCAAAATACTGAGCTTCAAAAGAGAAATGTGGCTTGATCACATTGATTGTCTTGTAACTGCTCATTTTAGGTAAACATTGAGTCCACCCAGGCAAAGATCAAACTGATGATTGATGATAGAACAGAAAAGATGGAGGAATTTCAGAAATCCTCAGAAATCAGCAAAGTGAGTGTTTGGTTAAACGTTATTTTTGCAAAATGACACATATTTATGTCAATAACAAATGTATCTTTAAATAGGTGAAAGCTAATAACGAAATAGAGAACGCTGAGAAGCTGTTCGGTGATCTGATGGGTAGAGTACAAGAGATGCAAAGCAAACTGAAGGAAAAAATGGATCAAATACTAAGGAAATCACAGGAAAAGGTCCAGGCGATGATTCAGGAGCTAGAAGAGGAGGTTGCAGCTCTACAGAGGAAACACTCACAGCTAGAGGAGCTTTCTCAAAAAGAAGACCACCTTCAACTTCTACAGGTTAGTCAGTCAATTAAGCTACGTATATTTTAGTAACAGGTCAGTCTAAAGGAATATTTTGCTAAACCATGATTGTAGATTTTATGGGAGGCTTCTGGATCAAAGGGATTAAGGGGTCTTACATTAAATGCTCAGTTCTAGACCACAAAACTCTCCATTCAATTCAGTTTACTTATACAGCACCAACTCACAACAAATGTTTTCTCATGACACCTTACAAGAAAACAGGTTGCATTCATTTCTAATGATACAGTTCAATAAATATATCTCACTTTAAAGGAATACAACCATATTAACAGGTCCAATTCAACAACAGGTCCTGATCTTCTGCTCAATATAACACAAGTCAGTCAAATCAAAAGCTATCTATGTTAGAAAGCTCAGCCAATTTCAAGCCAACTGAGCAAATAAGGAGTAGAGATTATGTGTCACACTGTCAGACAGTGGACAGATATTTACATCAAGTCACTAACATTGCAGCAACATACATATTATACGTAGACGCCCCAAGGACTAGCGCTGCCTCAGCCAATTTGCGGCAGTGGTGGCTGCCAGTGGCTCTTCTTGTGGCAGCGGCAGCTGATAGCGGCAATTCCGGTGGCACTTGTACTGGCATGCGACTGCCAAGAAGGTGCCACTGCTGTTGCTGCGTTCCTGTTGCTGTTTTTAGGCAAATGAATTCTTATAGATGCCTGTAAATCTATAACTACTTCCAAATAAACATGTTTTATTTATATTATTTCCAATAAACGCTTGAGGAACTTTCACCAGCCGCTTGCCACAAGGTGTCACAACGCTGGCAGTCCAGCTGCCGTCACTAGTGGCAGGTCCTGTGGCACCTTGTGGCAGCTGCAGTGGCATTCTGCTGCCACAAGGTGTCACTAAGCCGGCAGGCCGCATTTCTATTGCTGTTTATGGGCAAACGGTTTGTCACTGGAGTTATTTAATGCCTGTTCTATATTTACTTTCGATTAATGATGTGCTCAATTGACATCATTTAATATTTTTTTAAACAATTTAATAAAAAACTTACAAGGTGACTGTGTGAGTTGATTGACTCGTGATAAGAAAAACAAATGTGGTGCTATAAAAACATCACGTGAAAACAGGCTGGCACACTTTGGAGGTCCGTGGACACTGGGTGTCACGAACATGCCATGAGAGTGCCAGAGGATGCCAGGATGCTACCATGATGTCAGACCAGCTGTGAAAGTCTTTAACACACAGCGGCTGTTGCTGTGTTTGTGGAAGTAATGCTCATTATTGGCCAACGGGATGTCAGGATAGTTATGAGTTAGTGACTGTTAGTTAGAACTTTCAATTGATGGTGTCAATATTGTTTTTGAATTAATAAAGAGTGTTAAACAGTGCCCCCTTTTTCTTTTTGTAGGAGTCTTTGCATGTAGAGGCACTAGGGTGGGAATGAGTGAATGTGACTGTGTATGTAGTTTTCTGTTTGTTTATTTGTCAGGTTGGGTTTGTACTGCCCCCTCTCCCGGGACATCTCAGGTCTCCACTAAGTGTGGAGCCCACTAAATCACTCTGCAATCTTAAATCACTTTCTCAAAGACGTCTCTAAAAGACTTTGGGCAGACCATCAAAATTCTGGCTGGTTCCTAACAACATAGCGCATTCCAAATGCAGTCTGAAGGTGTCATTAAAACCACACAACTGCTGGTTGTCTTCTGTTGCATCTTATTTTTTTCTACTCACCCTACACGTTTGTAATCTATATGAAGGACATAGGCTTTAAAGAACACATCACGATGGGCAGCTAAGAAGAACGGCAAAAGGTTCCCTTCTGCATATTTTATTTTATATTTAGTCACGAGGCAACATAAAAAGAGCACTGATAAGAAGGTCTACTGGGCTTGAGAAATTATCCTATAACTGTCAGTAAAGGAATGTGTGTCAGCCTTGTATCCATCTTGTTGTGTCTTTTAGTCACTCACACCACATGTACTGTGCTTGCCCCTATGAATGCTTCCAGACTTTGCAGGCTCTGAACACCATGTTAGTGACCAAGGACTGGTCCAGGACCAAGGTTTACCCAGACCTGTACATTCATACAACGAGGAGGGCCATGGAGAATCTTCTGAGAGGTTTTCAAACGAAACGAACAACACTGACAAACATTGGTAAGATTGATGTTGTTTTGACTTAACCCATAAATCTTTCTTTTGGAGACAAAAGTTATTAACTTTGTTTTGTTTTTCCCCATTTAGAATTGACCAGAATGAAAGATTACAAAGGTACTTTTTGTTGTGTTACTTTTCAGTTACTCATAAGAGATGATAGTTATTTATTGGAAAATAAAATTTTTTTTTGTAGAATCTGTGACTTTTGATGAATCCACCGCTGGGACCGGCCTCATTATAACTGAATCTGGAAAACGTCTCAAGTATTCGAAGGCTGCAAAGTCACAGTCACCATCTTGCAAAAGATTTGTTTTACCCATGGTTTTTGGGACAAACGGCTTCACCTCAGGTCGGCACTACTGGGAGGTCCAGGTGGGTCTGAGAAACGACTGGGACATCGGTGTTGCCCTGGAAACGGTTGATAGGTCAGATGATTTTGTGAAAAAAGACAGGGGATTCTTTTCTATAGTAAAATCTGGTTATGATTACAAAGTTAATGATTCACCCCGAGAAGTTCTCCTTCTCAATCCCAGGCCAAGGCATCTGGGAGTGTATTTAGACTACGAGGCAGGCCGAGTATCATTCTTTGATGTGGCCGAAAAGTTGCATATTCATTCTTTTGAAAGAGAGCGTTTTTCAGGAA
The DNA here is from genome assembly GCF_011125445.2 of Fundulus heteroclitus. Classification (NCBI taxonomy): domain Eukaryota; kingdom Metazoa; phylum Chordata; class Actinopteri; order Cyprinodontiformes; family Fundulidae; genus Fundulus; species Fundulus heteroclitus. The sequence goes on along the minus strand of NC_046374.1, from coordinate 1,325,600 downwards.
AACTCTTCCCATATTTTTATCTGTACAGTGGTGCAAAGAGGTCTGAGCCCTTGATTATCCGTACGATTTATGATCCAGAATACTACCGTACTCTCATTCACTCTCTAAATCAAGATAAAACAAAGAATGAATAGAATAAATTCTCGTAGGGTTGAACACCAATTGCAGTACCTTGCAAAAGTATTCGTCCCGCACAGGTCTGTACCTGTTTTTATTACATTCCAACCTGTAAATTTCTGTAATTCAGGTGTTGGTGTTGGACTTTTTGTTGAAAAGATTGAAATAAACAAACAAAAACATGGTACAGGCAGGATAGAGTCCAGGGTTAGCAGGAGACAGACTGCATTCACAGCAGGCTTCACACAGCGGGAGATGAGGGGCTGAATATACTGAAGGTGGAATCTGCAAAACAGAGGATGGTCAGCGAATGACATCAACCCTGTATCGGAGGGTCTGTCAGTACCCGATCTGTACCGGAAGCAGGATCCGTAATGTCGGCTCTTCTGCACATGTGTAAACAGAATAACTTCCGAAAAGGGAATTCATTCTTGTTCTTGCTTTTTTCTTCTTTTATCGTATTTTTGGTGGGATATTTATTGTTGTATTTCATAGTAATTCTGTGAATATTGCATGATTTAAAGGGAATAGCCAAAATAAAGAAAAAAATGGACACTTTGACTTCTCTGAGCATGTGCAAGGACACACAGAGCAAACATTTTTATTCATCTTAATATTTCCTTTTCTCTGAACCTAACTGTGCGCTTCAACAGTGTTGATCAAACAATGGATCCGTTTGCAGTCTTTTGTCTACTGTAGTGATGTTTTTGTAAGAAATAAACGATGTGGCTTCCCATTACAAGCTCTTCTCTTGTCTGTGTTGGGTCCAGCTGTGCATTGATGGCATAAATACGTTACAGCTCACTCAAGTTTGATACACAGCTTTCTAAGGCAATGTATCTTTCTTCATAATTAATGGTTGTTGTTTTAAAGCGAACCAGTGCTTGTTGGAAATATTTTTTTGCAGTCATTTTTAAACTAATAAAGTGCATTTTACGGGGATCCGGAGGCTGCAGCACCTTAACCATAACCCCAAGAAGACAATGCAGTGCCTTGCATATTGATATTCCCTGGAATTCCCCAGGCTAATATTCTTTTTTTTTTTTTTTTGCCACCATGATTTTTTGTCTCCAAGAGGAGATTGTTGTTTTCTTGTACAAACCGATTGAAAACATGTATTGCTGAAATAGGTGCTGGGGGAAGAGCTCAGATGCAGATGCTCATGGAGGTTAGACGGAACCCAAAACCTTTCATTCATCACCATCCCACATTTCATTTGAAGCACCACAGCTCCACCTTCACTATTGCTTTGAACTGCATCCCCTTTAAATCCTCAAAACTACCTGGCATCTCTGCCATTTTATCCCCCATCTCCATCCTGAGGGGAGGTTTTACCAAACACAAGATGATGGAGCCAAATGGACAGGACAGGTGGATGATAGGAGGATAGGATGTGTCTGTAGGACACACATCTGCTGGAGCTCTTCTGTGAGTGTCATGATTTTAGGTTCTGTCTTAGTTTTGAATCATGGAATAGTTTGAGTTTTGTTGTGGTTTGATTTTGTTCTTTGTGTTATACTATCTGTTAGGGTTCTGTAAGCTTTTTCTGTTCACCTGCCAGCTCACTCCCCTGTCAGCAGTCACCAACCTATCAGTTCAGTTCACTGTCAGTCACTTCCCTGCCTCTGATTAGTTCCAGCTGTTTCCCGGTAATTAGTTTTCACTCCATTTCACCTGTGCACTTCACTATATAGTTCTGCCTCAGTCTTTAGTTCTCCGCCAGATCATTAACGAGCCCACGGTGAGTTTTGTTTCCAGCGTTCCTTTCTTGATTGACCTGTTGATGCTAACCTGAGAGCCTTTTTGATTCTGAGCCAGCCTGTTCCCTGATCAGTTTTTCCTGCCCTGTCTGACTGATTTACCGGTTTACCGACCTGATTCTGTCCCATGGTTATCCGAGCTTGCTTTGCCCTGTTTGTACCTCTGCCTATTTTGGACTGCCTTTTGTGTACCGGATTTTGGACTGCCATTTTGACCATTGAGCCTTGCCTGTCCCTGTTTTATTATTAAATCCTGTTTTTTGCCTTCACCTCACTTGTTTGGTTTGAATACTGGGTTTGCCTGATTCACGTTCGTAACAGAATGATCTGGCCACCCTAAAACCTATCGCCAAACAAGCTTGTAGAGGTTTTTTTTTCTCCCCTTAAATTTTTTTTTTTGCCCTTTTTTTTTTCCCCCTCCACAACTATGGCTTTGGAGGGTTCCAGATTGGCGTTCTGTCCCCCTGGTGTCGGTCCCAGACGCCATCTCTCCAGTAGCCGCAGCAGCAGTAACTCGCTGCCTGCTCGGAGCTTACGATTGGGAGGGCTGTTTTTAACAAATTCAGGTTCTGCTCAGAATAGAAGGGATCACTCACCCAGCGACACCGCTGTCGGCTCTGCCCATGGGTTTTATCCAGACCCAACTTTGTTTATGGAGGTCGAAGCAGAGGTGGTGCGGGATCTTCGCCCGGATCTTTTTCTCTCTCTCCCTCCAGAGGAGGAGATGCAGGGAACGCTGTGGGCTCCGCCGATCCCGGCTCTACCGATAGAATTAAACCTCCAGCAAGTCCTGCCGTCCCGCCGTCGGAGGAGGGGACGGAAACCTGTGGGTCGCTCCCTCACCCGTTCTGTTCGGCCGACAGGCGAGTCAGTACCGCGCCCGTCCGTTACCACTTCCTGCCCAGTGGATCGGAGTCCGGTGCTCCCCAGAGCTGAGCAGCCCACAGCGCCTCCTGGTGGCGCCCGTGATGCTGAGGATCTGGCTCTGGAGGACCAGATAAGAGCTTTTGCCCCTATTATTAAAGACCTTAGGGAGGCTCTTTTCAGCCAGTATTCAGAGGAGCTGGAGGCTAAATTAAAGGAGGTCGAGGGGCACTATAGAGCGGCTCTCCAGGGTTTCTATAGTGGACTCAATCCTGTCCCCAAGGGTCCAGCCGACGCCTCGGCACCTGCACCTGTCCCAGAGGACCCGCCCCCTACCTCAGCTCCAGTGCCGGCTTCCGGCAGCTATAAAGCAGCACTGTCTGCGCAGCCGGCCCAAGACGCTGCAACCCAGGAGGGTCCGCAGCCGGCCCAAGACGCTGCAACCCAGGAGGGTCCGCAGCCGGCCCAAGACGCTGCAACCCAGGAGGGTCCGCAGTCGGCCCAAGACGCTGCAACCCAGGAGGGTCCGCAGCCGGCCCAAGACGCTGCAACCCAGGAGGGTCCGCAGCCGGCCCAAGACGCTGCAACCCAGGAGGGTCCGCAGCCGGCCCAAGACGCTGCAACCCAGGAGGGTCCGCAGTCGGCCCAAGACGCTGCAACCCAGGAGGTTCCGCCCCCAGTTTGCGACGTGGGAACCCAGGAGGGTCCGCCGCCAGTCTGCGACGTGGGAACCCAGGAGGGCCCGCCGCCAGTCTGCGACGTGGGAACCCAGGAGGGTCTGCCGCCAGTCTGCGACGTGGGAACCCAGGAGGGTCTACCACTGGTCCACGAAGAGGGGGTTCAGACGAGCCCTCTTTCAGGCCGCAACTCTGGGGCTCATCGGGACACTGGGCGTCGTGGTCCTCGCCCAGACGACAAGCGGCGTCGTGGTCCTCGCCCAGACGACAAGCGGCGTCGTGGTCCTCGCCCAGACGACAAGCGGCATCGTGGCCCTCGTCCAAACGACAAGCTCCGTCGGGGGTCTCGTCCAGACGACAAGCGTCGGGGGTCTCGTCGAGAAGACAAGCACCCAGAGCCCCATGGAGACTTAGAGGTCCCTGGACCTCTTCTGAAGCTCTTACCCCCTCACCTTTGGCTAGACAGCCAATTTCCCAAGTGGCTGACCAGGCTCTCTTTGTCGGATGCTCTGGAGGGGACGTCTAGCCAGGGGACGTCTGAACCTGAAGCCTGTAGCCAGGCTCCTCCTGAACTCTGTAGCCAGGTGCCTCCTGAACTCTGTAGCCAGGCGCCTCCTGAACTCTTTGGCCAGGCGCCTCCTGAACTCTTTAGCCAGGCGTCTCTTCTAGCTCTTAGTCCGGCGCTGTCTCCAGCCTTTAGTCCGGCGCCAGGTTCTGTTCTCTCTCTCTCCAGGCGTCGGTTCCTGAGGGTCCTGTTCTGCCGACGGTCCCCGAGGTTGCTGCTCTGCCGCCGGTCTCCGAGAGACCTGCTCCGCCGCCGGCCTATGAGAGACCTGCTCCGCCGCCGGCCTATGAGAGACCTGCTCTGCCACCGGCCGCCGGACATCTTTGCTAACCGGGGCCGTCCTACAGGACACCCGCCGGATTACCTGTCTCACAGGGGTCGTCCGCCGGGACGTCCGCCGGAGAACCTGACACGCCTAGGTCGTCCGCCGGAGAACCTGACACGCCTAGGTCGTCCGCCGGAGAACCTGACACGCCTAGGACGTCCGCCGGAGAACCTGACACGCCTAGGACGTCCGCCGGAGAACCTGACACGCCTAGGACGTCCGCCGGAGAACCTGACACGCCTAGGACGTCCGCCGGAGAACCTGACACGCCGAGGCCGTCCTTCGGGACGCCCGCCGGAGAACCTGACACGCCGAGGCTCTCCTCCTGGACGCCCGCCGGAGAACCTGACACGCCTGGGTCGTTCTCCTGGACGCCCGCCGGAGAACCTGACACGCCTGGGTCGTCCTCCTGGACGCCCGCCGGAGAACCTGACACGCCTGGGTCGTCCTCCTGGACGCCCGCCGGAGAACCTGACACGCCTGGGTCGTCCTTCGGGACGTCCGCCGGAGAACCTGACTCGTCGGGGCCGTCCTCCTGGACGCCCGCCTGAGAACTTGATTCGTCTTGCTTTGTTTTAGTTTGTATTTTGACATTTGAACCCAAGACGCTGCAACCCAGGAGGGTCCGCAGCCGGCCCAAGACGCTGCAACCCAGGAGGGTCCGCAGTCGGCCCAAGACGCTGCAACCCAGGAGGGTCCGCAGCCGGCCCAAGACGCTGCAACCCAGGAGGGTCCGCAGCCGGCCCAAGACGCTGCAACCCAGGAGGGTCCGCAGCCGGCCCAAGACGCTGCAACCCAGGAGGGTCCGCAGTCGGCCCAAGACGCTGCAACCCAGGAGGTTCCGCCCCCAGTTTGCGACGTGGGAACCCAGGAGGGTCCGCCGCCAGTCTGCGACGTGGGAACCCAGGAGGGCCCGCCGCCAGTCTGCGACGTGGGAACCCAGGAGGGTCTGCCGCCAGTCTGCGACGTGGGAACCCAGGAGGGTCTACCACTGGTCCACGAAGAGGGGGTTCAGACGAGCCCTCTTTCAGGCCGCAACTCTGGGGCTCATCGGGACACTGGGCGTCGTGGTCCTCGCCCAGACGACAAGCGGCGTCGTGGTCCTCGCCCAGACGACAAGCGGCGTCTTGGTCCTCGCCCAGACGACAAGCGGCATCGTGGCCCTCGTCCAAACGACAAGCTCCGTCGGGGGTCTCGTCCAGACGACAAGCGTCGGGGGTCTCGTCGAGAAGACAAGCACCCAGAGCCCCATGGAGACTTAGAGGTCCCTGGACCTCTTCTGAAGCTCTTACCCCCTCACCTTTGGCTAGACAGCCAATTTCCCAAGTGGCTGACCAGGCTCTCTTTGTCGGATGCTCTGGAGGGGTTACTGCTGAGGTTCTGGGTGTTAAAGGGTCTGGGAGCATCTGAAGTCTGTAGCCCTGGGCCTCCTGAAGCTGAAGCCTGTAGCCAGGGGCCGTCTGAACCTGAAGCCTGTAGCCAGGGGCCGTCTGAACCTGAAGCCTGTAGCCAGGGGCCGTCTGAACCTGAAGCCTGTAGCCAGGGGCCGTCTGAACCTGAAGCCTGTAGCCAGGGGCCGTCTGAACCTGAAGCCTGTAGCCAGGGGACGTCTGAACCTGAAGCCTGTAGCCAGGGGACGTCTGAACCTGAAGCCTGTAGCCAGGCTCCTCCTGAACTCTGTAGCCAGGCGCCTCCTGAACTCTGTAGCCAGGCGCCTCCTGAACTCTGTAGCCAGGCGCCTCCTGAACTCTTTGGCCAGGCGCCTCCTGAACTCTTTAGCCAGGCGTCTCTTCTAGCTCTTAGTCCGGCGCTGTCTCCAGCCTTTAGTCCGGCGCCAGGTTCTGTTCTCTCTCTCTCCAGGCGTCGGTTCCTGAGGGTCCTGTTCTGCCGACGGTCCCCGAGGTTGCTGCTCTGCCGCCGGTCTCCGAGAGACCTGCTCCGCCGCCGGCCTATGAGAGACCTGCTCTGCCACCGGCCGCCGGACATCTTTGCTAACCGGGGCCGTCCTACAGGACACCCGCCGGATTACCTGTCTCACAGGGGTCGTCCGCCGGGACGTCCGCCGGAGAACCTGACACGCCTAGGTCGTCCGCCGGAGAACCTGACACGCCTAGGTCGTCCGCCGGAGAACCTGACACGCCTAGGACGTCCGCCGGAGAACCTGACACGCCTAGGACGTCCGCCGGAGAACCTGACACGCCTAGGACGTCCGCCGGAGAACCTGACACGCCTAGGACGTCCGCCGGAGAACCTGACACGCCTAGGACGTCCTTCGGGACGCCCGCCGGAGAACCTGACACGCCGAGGCCGTCCTTCGGGACGCCCGCCGGAGAACCTGACACGCCGAGGCTCTCCTCCTGGACGCCCGCCGGAGAACCTGACACGCCTGGGTCGTTCTCCTGGACGCCCGCCGGAGAACCTGACACGCCTGGGTCGTCCTCCTGGACGCCCGCCGGAGAACCTGACACGCCTGGGTCGTCCTTCGGGACGTCCGCCGGAGAACCTGACTCGTCGGGGCCGTCCTCCTGGACGCCCGCCTGAGAACTTGATTCGTCTTGCTTTGTTTTAGTTTGTATTTTGACATTTACTGTTTCCCGGTAATTAGTTTTCACTCCATTTCACCTGTGCACTTCACTATATAGTTCTGCCTCAGTCTTTAGTTCTCCGCCAGATCATTAACGAGCCCACGGTGAGTTTTGTTTCCAGCGTTCCTTTCTTGATTGACCTGTTGATGCTAACCTGAGAGCCTTTTTGATTCTGAGCCAGCCTGTTCCCTGATCTGTTTTTCCTGCCCTGTCTGACTGATTTACCGGTTTACCGACCTGATTCTGTCCCATGGTTATCCGAGCTTGCTTTGCCCTGTTTGTACCTCTGCCTATTTTGGACTGCCTTTTGTGTACCGGATTTTGGACTGCCATTTTGACCATTGAGCCTTGCCTGTCCCTGTTTTATTATTAAATCCTGTTTTTTGCCTTCACCTTACTTGTTTGGTTTGAATACTGGGTTTGCCTGATTCACGTTCGTAACAGTGAGAGCAACCAGGAGTCTCAAACTCCATACTCAGGTCTCTAGGGCCAGTGTCCTAACTTTTAAATGCCTTCTTGGACAAACTCACCTGACACCAATGGGATCATTACATCCTTAGCAAGCAACAACGTTCTAGATAATTTTACACAATCATCTGATTTAAGTGACCTGTAAATCAGCATTATCTTTTATTGTATCATTTATAAAATTGTAAAGGTATTACAGATCTCACCACTGTTGTTGACAGGAAAATGTAACCATTTATCTTGTTTGTGTAATGATCTCGGCTCTGACTACCTGATCTGCACGCCTGCTCCTTCAAGACCCACCCCTCAATTTACTCTCATTGGGACCTAATGCCAGTGCCAGAGTATCTTGAGCCCTTACGGTAAGAGTATTCCAGCGTTAACCTGACTATTTGCCCGTATCCGACCTGTCTGTTATCTGTTCCCGACCCTGCCTGTCCCTTTTTCTGCCTCTGCCTGTCTTCCTGAGAAATCGACCCGATCTGTCTCCCGACTCCGAGCCCCGCCTGACCCTTTTGGACTGATCTATTGGATGGACTACCTGTGAACCGGACCCCGCTCCTCTTGTGAGTACTGCACCAGACTAACACTGTAACGCCTGAGCCCTTACTGCTGCACAGATTTGGACCGGCCCCCGACCTCTCGTAAGGATAACCCCCAAGGATTGCTCTCTGGATTCTGACCTCGGACCGTTTCCCGGATCACGCCCCTGAAAGCCCCCAGGACCACATCGCTTCAGCCGGACGTTTCCCCCCTCGGCTCTGCGGACGGCGCCTCTCCGACCCAAGGTCTTGCAGGTTAGTGCCCCTCATTACTTCGCTCCATTTGGACTCTCAGTTTGCCCCGAATCCGCTAACCTGCTGTCCTCACAACCAGGAGTTCCGGGTTTGACGTTGCCTGCCGAACCACCTGAGCCGCTCCCTCCCGCTCTCTAAATAAATCTGCCTTCGAACGCCACTGACCTGTCTCGTTGTCTTCTGGGTCCTCCTTTCTGATCATTACAGTTTGATTCTACATAGAGTATGAAAACTGCTCTTTCACTGCTATTTCGTTTTTATAGTTAAATTGCACGCCATATAACCTGCATTCACACCCCATGCTTTGCCACCAAGCAGTGTGAAGCTGGACTACCCACCTGTGCTTAGTAAAAAAAAAAAGCCTAAAGACCCTAATACAGTATGTGCTTTGAACTGAACTGTGATACATATCCAGTGAAGTGGAAAAATGTTAGCAGGTGGTTCTGTTGTTTCTAAAAGGACAGTCTGCATTTAGCAGTGACTCATGGCAGATTACTTTTCACTTTTTCCTCCTGGGAGAACTGTGAGCTGATATAAGGATACATATCTAAAAAAGAAATGCCTTAATAGATTATTCTTTATTGTCGCACAATTGGAGAAATAAGCTGAGTCAGTTGCTAATCAAGCAGACAGATGAAAGGTAGAGATTTCAGGAGGGTGGGGTGAGGTCGTCCCAACGAGTCAAGGCGTCCAAGAAGGCAACCTTGAGGTCATCCCAATGAAGCAAGGAGTACAGGAGGGCATCTGTGTGGTTTGTTTGTTTGTTTTATTAGGATCCCCATTAGCTTCAGCATCAGCTAAAAGCTATTCTTCCTGGGGTCCTTCAGTCTTCCACGTGACAATACAATGTATTACATCACATTACACACTACACATACAAGACATTTACACAAAATGTAATACATATTTACATTTAACAGCTTTTATCATTAAAAAGTAACATAAATAAATAAACATAATTAACATAAAATTTTGCTACTCCAGATAGATCTATATCAAAGAACTAGCTAACAAGAACCCTACACAATATCTCCTTAATAAAATTTACATTAACTATCCAAATTTCTTTGAAGGTAATATTTCTTAAGTGCAGTTTTGAAACCATAGAGAGTGTTTTGTTGTACAATAGTCTTTGGGAGTGAATTCCATTCACACATTGCCCTGTACCTAACTGAACGTTGAATTGATTTTGTTTTAACTCTAGGTAAAATAAAACTACCTCCTACTGCATGTCTTGTTGGATAATAATGTGTATCAGTACTAAAGGATAGTTTTGTATATAAAATGAAAGGCGTTTTATTTGTTATAACATTATATAGAAATACCATTACTGAATACACCAATCTGTTTTTAATTTTTAACCATAAAAGACTATCATGCATTTTGTCCACATTTGATCTAAACCCACATGAAAGGGCAACACGTGCAGCTTTATTCTGAATTACTTGTAGTTTTTTTATATTAATTGATGAAGTATTTGACCAAACCACTGAGCAATAATCAAGATGTGAAAAAAACAAAGCATCAAGTACTTGTGTAACAACCTGCGGTGTAAAGTATTTTGAACACCTTTTAATGACCGATAAACTATTACCCATTTTAGTTAACAAGTTCTGAACATGTCTATCCCAACACAATCTATTATCAATTATCACTCCCAACAGTTTAGCTTCTTGTTTTTGATCCACAGAATTTTGCTCTATGGTGAGTTCAAGTTTCGGTTTGGAAAGTAAAGAAAAAGGAGTTCCAACCACTAAACAGGTAGTTTTAGATACATTGAGAACCAATTTGTTACTCCTTATCCAGTCCACCACTAACTGTAGCTCTCTTTGTAGTTTTGTATTTAACTCACTAATATTAGTTTCTGCTAAATATATAGTGGAATCATCAAAAACATTGAGATGCTTGCCTTTTCTAAAACAGATGGAAGATCATTTGTAAAGATTGTGTACAGGAGCGGCCCAAGACAACTTCCTTGAGGCACCCCGTGTTCCACAGCCCTTACATTTGAAAAACTGCCATTAAAATAAATTAGTTGTCTTCTATCCGACAAATAACTTTTCATCCATAATAATGCAGTTTGTGAAAAGCCATAATACTCCAGTTTTTTTAACAGTAATTTGTGGTCAATGATATCAAATGCTGCAGTGAAATCAAGCATTACAACACCTATTATTTTTCTCTCCTCCATATCCTTGAACCAGTCATCAACCATCTGAGTCAGGGCAGTGGCTGTTGAGTGTTTTTCTCTATATGCATGCTGAAACTTTGTAATCAAATCATTATTCTTAAAATAAGATTGAATCTGTTCATAAACAATTCTTTCCTTTATTTTACCAAGAATTGGTAATAAACTTATTGGTCTACTGTTTGATCCAGAAAAGGGCATTTTCTTATTTTTAGGGATTGGCACTACTTTACATATTTTCCATTCTTGCAAACATATATTGTGCATGAAACACAAATTAATTATATGAGCAATAATAGGAGCAATAATAGCAACTATTGGTTTAAGCAATGTATGATCAAGGTAGTCTACACCAGGTGTTTTTTTTTTTTTTACAATTCATCAGAAGTAATTCCACTTTAGAAACACTTACACTCTTGAATTTAAAGCTACAGGTTTTGTCTTTCATCATCTTATTTATTAGTGTATTTGATAACTCTGTCTTGTATGGCTGTGTGGTATCTTTTAGTTTGTTTATTTTGTTCATGAAATAATTATTAAGAAGATTTGCTATATCACTTGGTCTAGTAAAAAATTCACCTTCATGTTCTAAATAAGCTGGAATTGATTTACTATTTCCTCTTAATATATTATTCAGTGTATTCCATAATTGTTTACTATCATGTTTTATTGCTAGAATGTTTTTAATATTGTACAATTTCTTTTTCTTTTTATTTACCTTAGTTACAAAATTTCTAAGTTTACAATACACTTGCCAGTCCGATTTAAATTTAGATATAATTGCTGCTTTTTTGGCTAGCTCTCTCTCTTTCATAAGATCTTTTAATTCTTGATCCAACCATGGGGTGTTAACATTTCGAACAGTAAACTTTTTAATTGGTGCATGATTTTCTACAATTCTCATTAAGGTTTGGTGGTGGTCTGGAGGCCATCGGGGCAGAAACCCTCAAAGCTGCAGGCTGGAATCACAGTGCTGTAGGCTGACACCAAGATGCTGCGGATTTCTACCTGTCTTGACTTCAGCAACAATTAAATTTAACATAAAAAGTTTTGCTAATGACTATTTGTCCACGTTTCACCTTCCCGGACAATGTTTTGTCTGATACATTCATGCAATCACTCAGAAATTTACGTCATCTGTATAGTAGCTGCTGTATTTCTATGCTCAAATATTTAAATCTTATAAGATGCTAAGGACTATTTGCATACTCCTAACTTCTCAGGAACTGTTGTCAGTGCATTCAACTTGAAAGTTATGTCATGTTTTGTGTCTGTTATGTATGAATTACGGCTACAACAATGACAACAAAGATTCTTGATTCTATATGGTGGGTGGCGATATGTCGCTTTAAACTAGCTTAAAGGCTTTACTTAATCAGGACTACAATGAAAGAAATATACTGTAGATTGACTGTCAAACAACCCTTGATCTGCTTTGACCATGAATAGTTGTAAAAGCTGTGTGACTTGTAGATATTTTCTATCCAACTACAAGTAATTAAAGTATTAAAACCTTTCTGAATAAAATTGTCTTTACTTTGTATTTTAAAAGGCTGATGTTAGAGAGTGGAGATCCAGAGGGAGCTGGTTCCAGAGTCCAGGTGCCACGACTGAGAAAGCCCAATCACTTCAATGTTTGTAAGAAGAACTGGGTCCATGACCTCAGTGGTCCACTACACACAGAAGCTCAATGAATAAGAAACAAACAATACCAGTTTAATATCTTTTCTAAAACTGACAGGCAGCCAGTGGAGGGAGAACAGGCCAGGAGTCATTTGATCTCTACCAGACAGATTTCTACAAGACAATGTGAGAAACAGGTTTATTGTAAGAATGAGATGTGTTAAAATATCTAAAATAACATTCAGCAGGGTGGTAGAGGCAGATAGTAGCTTCACTACAAAAACAACATATTAACGAGTGCTAATATAAATTCCAAACTCTAGGAGAGAGAAGGAAGCAGAGACGTTGAGAACGGCAGAGAACAAAGTTAAAAAGGAGGAGATGCCAGGAAACTGTCTCCTTGTTGGAATCAGAAGTTTTCCTGTTGCAGAGCTGTCTGCGGAAAAAAAAACCAAGAAAACAATTATGGAGAACACAGTAAGTCAACTTCCATTCCAATGAACTTGATTTACACGTACAGCCAGGCAACATGGAACATTTTCCCTGCACAGAACAGCAAAACCTTGAATGACCATAAACTAGTACTTGCCTTATTCAAATATTGATAGGTTTTTCTACATGGGTATCAGCATTTTACATATCAAAAGTAAAACATTAGTTAGCAAGAATAATTACAGAACAGGAAGTGAGCTGAAACATATATCTGAATCAGCGGTGAACAGGTTTGTCTGGTTGCTGTTCTGCTGAACACTGTCCTCAGTACAGAGTTGATGTGTGTCTAGCTGAGATCTTGAACAGCAGCTAAATCTGAATTTTATTATTTGAATATCCAAATCAAGGATGTAATGAATGACTTGAACACAATTACTTTATTATCCACCCAGAGGAAGTAGAATGATGAGATAAAGCAACCTCTATACGGTGGATGAAAGCGTAATCTGTTAAATCATTTTCCTGAGAAAACTGTGATGGACTTTACTCTGCTTTACATGTTGCCAGTGAGGATTAAGCTTTAGACATTGTGTGTTATTTCATGCTTATTTCTAATTTCTCCCTGTCTGTCATAATTCCCAGGAGTTTGACTATTTTTAGGTTTCTTCGGGATTGTGTGGTCTGTCGGTGTTTTTAACCTTTTAGTGTTGTCTATAAGTCTGTAGGTTTTGTTCTTTTCTTCTTGTGTCCTGTCATGATGTTGGAGAAGATTCTCAGTCATCCAAGTCATGATCAACCAAAAAAAAATGCTTCCCTTCCAAGAAGCGAAATGTACATGTGAATCTAAGCTCTAAAAAGGCCTGCCAGCAGGTCTATAAAGCTTGGAGCTCCACACTACTCCAGACATTTTGAATAGAGAAAGCTTCCTGGATGGGAAAACTGTTCAAGGAGGTCTAGCCCAGGAAATCGCTTCATGCAGTTTCAGCTGAGAAAAATCATAAAATCTGGTTTCAGTAGAAGCTGGGTCCTTACTCTGGCTGGTTCCCCCTTTTAAAACCTAATAACAAATATTCTCAACTCAGCTTTATTTATTTATTTAGAATATTTTAATACAACTCAATGGGCTGAAGTGCTTTACGCATTCTAAAAAAACAATAATTCAAAGCAGGATAAACAGTTAAAGAAAGCAAATACAATAAAATACAAAATAAGACACAGTTACACAAAAACACACAATAAAAATGTCAAAAGCCAACATCTCAAACTGAGTTAAAAGCCAAAAACAAAAAATGTGTTTCAAGAGAAGAATTAAAAACTGGAAGTGAGTCTGCCTGCCTAATATTTAAAGGTAATTATTTCCAGAGATTTAATGCAATGACACAGAAAGCGCTGTTACGTCTTTGCACTGTTTGTCTTTGGAATGATAAAAACTGATCTGTCAGTCTGAGTGAGAGGGAGACTGTAGATGAAGCAGTTCTGACAGATACCGGAAAGCAAGGCCTTAAAGACATTTAAAAACAAATAAAATAGTTTTAAAATCAACCAGAAAACGAACCAATACCAATGAATAGCTGTTAAAACTGGAGAAAAGTGCTTTTTATTCTAGTATTACCAGTTAAAAGATGAACAGTAGCATTTTCGGCCAGCTGTAGTCAAGCTACTAAAGTTTTGTTATGCCCAGAGTAAAGTGCATAGCAGTAATCTTAGCAAGTTGTAATAAAAGCATAAATTAAAATCCCAAAATGATGTTGTGACAGGAGTGGCAAAAGATGAACATGACCACAGAATTAAACTGACCATCAAAGTTAAAATTACTCTCAAGTCTTACACCTAGGTCTGTAGCAGTATGTGTCAGAAACTGACCTAAAGGTTCAACGTCAACACTGATGTTAGAAACATCAAACACCAAATAACATGACCTCAGTCTTTTTATTGTTCAGGTGTAAGAAATTAGACATCCATGACTTGATTAATGCAATTAAGTCTTTTTTTTCTGGGTTTTTCCAGCACTTAGTGACTCGTTTTTCACACAGTAGACTGGCAGGAAAGGGGGTTTGGTAGAGGCGGGGGGGACGTGGCAAAGGACCTCAGACCGGAATCAAACCTGGGTCAGCCACGTCAAGGACTAAGGCCTCCGTATACGGGTCTGGTCTTGCACACTACCCCTGAACCATCGGAGCATGCCCCCATGCAATGAATTCTTGTAGTTTATTTGTAACTATTTTGTTTTTTAGTACCATAAAAATTCGACTGTCGTTTTGCATAAAAATGTAAGGCTAAACTGACTCCAACGGGAGGGGCTAAAGAGAGTAGAGGAGGGGGGCAAGAATAGAGGCTTGAGCCACTCCCTATGAGTGGGACTCTGTAACAAAATAAAATAAAAAATAAATTCTCTGTTTAAACAAAACAATGGTTTGGTGTGACCTGGGTGTCTGGATGGATGATAACTTCGACAGGCTGCCACTGGTCACTCTATATATCGCCTGCCTTTTGGAACAGGCAAAAATAATGACAATAAGCCTTATTTTCAGCTGTAGTGGATCACACTGCATGTTAAATAAAATATATATATATATATATATATATATATATATATATATATATATATATATATATATAATGTGTGTGTGTGTGTGTGTGTGTGTGTGTGTGTGTGTGTGTGCTTTTGTGCAAGTGTAAGCTTTAATGCTTAGAACAGATGAAATTAAACTCCTCGCTGTCATTTCTTTTAAACCACTGATGTTCTCCTCCTGCCTTCATGGCTCCAGACATGTCACAGTCATCCATCAGTCCATCTGGATACCAGTTCTGATAACTGACCACTTTGCCACTGACCCAGAACCAGAAATCCAGAGTACAGGCGTAGTGCAGTCCCGTCCAGACGTAATCAGTGGAGGCGTTCTTGGCTTTCTCCTGGACCCATCTCTGCTCATCCAGGTTGGTGATGGTGACCAGGTCATGGTGGTGATCTCTGCAGTAGTACAAGGCTTCCTCCCAGGTTTTATTTTCTTTGATCAGGATCACTTTATCTGTTATGGAAGTTATGTGCATAAACAAATCCTCGTTCACTCTTATTTTAACAACAAAACATTTTCAGTCTGGCTTTCTATGACACAACAACTTATTTTCTATTCAAGGCAAAATAAAATTGTTCATACTTTAAAAATACATAAAAATAACGTAATAACGTAAATAACGTAAAAATACATAATAATGTAAAACAATCCACAGTTCAAATATTTACATAAACTTGGAGTATTTGTTTATGAGAACAACTCACCATCATAACAGATGAAGGGTTTTTTAACACCACAGCTGTCATTCTTCCATCTGCCTTCATCATCAAACACAGTCATGGCACATAGACCACTGTTGTATTGTGTATTGATCAACTCATTGTTCCAGTGTCTGAAAGAGAAACTGCTTCCATCTGACCACCTCCAGGAGTCTCTGAACAGACCAAAGAATATTTCTGTTGTTGGGTCCACTGACTTCATCACCTTCTTCAGCTCTCCATCCTGTAGATGCTTCAGTCCACTGACCAGGTCTGTGTGTTTCTCTCTGCAGTAACTCTGAGCTTTCTGCCAGGTCTTCTTCTCTTTAATCAAGTGGTATTTCTGGGTTGTGTCAGTTTCTGCAGAGAAAACAGATAAACTAAGATCACATGACATTTTGTCGTTTAAAGAAAAACAAACCATAGACCATCTAAAGGGTGAAGTTGGAGTATACATAAAAAAAATCAAAAAAAGTAAATTAAAAATTCTCACCATCATAACAGAGGAAATATTCCGGCCATTGGCAACCAGTATCTTGCCATTTAGGAGTATTTTGCAAACGCCCACAGTTCTCAGTTCCTCCACTTCCTCTATCAGACGGTTCTCCATCTTTCCAGTTTGTCTCACTCTCATTGAACTCCTCTCCAGGCAGAGACCAGTACCATGTTCTGATGCCTTCGTTTGGATCATGCAGACCAATCCAAGCTTCCCTCATATCTCCTGCTGAGATATTGAGGAGTCTCTTCATGTCTGTCATGTTAGACACTGTGGCCAGGTCAGTGTGATTCTCTCTGCAGTACTGCTGAGCTTCAGTCCAGGTCTTAGTAAAATTAATGTAGTGATACCGATAGAGATGACAGTCGATGAAACAACATTGAGCTGTTAAAAAACATTTTGAAATATTTACTTATTAATACCAAACATTTAAATGTCTTCATTCTAATATATTTTTAAGTGTTTTGGAGTATTCTCATCTTACTATCTCTGTGATAAAACAAAAAGCAGCAATAACTCAACTGAAACCAGCTGAGTCTGTAGTGTAACAGAATCCAGTGATTTTAGTTGTACTTTAGATCAACTTACCCATCAGAAAGAGCAGAACCAGACTCCACTGCATCTTTGTTGTCAAATGGATTACTCCAACAGTTTGTCTCTGATGGAGGAAGAACACATTTAAACACTTTATATCACATTTTGGAAACCTCCAGCTCTCCCTCCACTCTACAGAAAAACAATAATGAGAGAGAAGGGGAGCTGAAGCCAAACGTTATTTAAATAATAAAAACATTTTAAATAATAGAAATCTAACATAAACAGTATGTGTTTATAGGTAATATGCAAACCCAAATATATGCAATCAAAGTAGACATAAAAGTAAATTTTTACCTTGTTGAATTTGATATTCCTTCTTGATGCTCTGCTGGAAACTGTCCTTGGTCAAACGTTGACTTCTTTCTAACAGAGATCACTGAATAGCAGCTACATTTAAATATTTTAGTATTTGAATATTCAAACCAGACAGGTCCATGTTTCTTAGGAACATAATTTATAAATAACAAAGAGGAAGGAAAAGTTATGTACAAAACATCTACATATTGAGATAATAATTAATTTAATCCTATTTAAACACATGCTTAAGAAAACTGTTTCATTACGCAACTGTGCACGTCACGCGTCAGGATGCATCTTAACAACATGGGGTATTATGGGTATACATGTATGCACTTTATACAGATCAATGTATCACAGGGTCAGAAAACTGAAAGCATGCTTTTTTCTAGATGAGGCAGAGTTTCATGTCTTTTTTAATAAATATTTTGATTGTCAGGATAGATGGTTATAGTTTTATTAAAAGTGACAGCATCCTCACAGAATACAATGTACGAGGCTAAAAACATCTCCCAATAAAAATACTGACTGCTGTCCAGCCTGACTGACTTCTAGGGGACTATTTCATTTCTTTTTGTGGGAGCGAGGGACGCTTCTGGTGGTCCACTGGAGCAGGCCTCTCTGGCCAGAATTACCGTTCCCAAAAACTATGTCTAGGTGTTGATGTTTAAGAGTCATCACCAGAAGAGTTAAGAAAGGTTTTTATCAACTTCATCAAATCTTGTCTATTGTATCAGTAAAGAGGGGAACAATCTTTTTCTTCATGTCCTTATTTCTCTACCACTCTTTTTCAACCTCTCTACTTCCCCTTAAAAGGCTGTCATACAGTGATGTGTGATTAGCCAGCTTCCTGAGCAATTAGCCTTTTTGGCATACACTGTCAATGACCGTCTTATGGACAACTGTCACATAAGCAGTCTTCTCAGCTGCAGTGTTGGTTATGACAGAGCTCTCCATCAGGCCCCGGTGGGGGAGGTAGTCTTTACCAGTAGCTTCAGCTCAACCCTGGGTTACTCTTTTCTTAAATGTATTTTTATGTGTGGTGTATTTCTGTTTTATTCTGTTTTACTTGTTCACATTATGGAGCTGACTGTTTTGTGGACAGCTTCTTTTTTCTTTTCTTTTTAAATTGTGTTCAGAGGCTCATGAGTGGGAATGCTCCCATTGTTTACACCATAGAACAGCTGTTAGCTCTCTGTAGATTTGCTGTGCTCCCCTCCCACCTTTTCCCCACAATCTAAGAAGGTACAGACCTGTCATCCTATCAGTCATCATGGGAAATTTGAGATCACTTCCCATTAAAGTGGATGAAGTGGCACGAACACTTTGGTCATGTGGCTAACCCAGCTAACCCTTGACACACATACAAACATGGCCTGTTTTATTTACTCTGGGCTGACAGAACAAAGGAGAGTGGTAAGAAGAAAGGAGGGGTCTGGTTTTGTGATTGATAGACGCTCCAACTGTGGACATTTAACTATCAAAAGAGACTCTACAGTGTCAGGGATTACTGGAGTTTGAAACCGAATTCAGCCACAAACACAGAGCCACGCTTTACTGAATTTATTGGAAGCAGGATGAGAAATGGAGAAGGAAACCACAGGATGTATCAGACAGCAGCGGATGGATGATGATGATGATGATGTCTGGAGCCGGCAGATGAAGATAACACAGGTTAACGGGACGTGAGGAGCAAAGGCAGGCAGGCGTGAGGCAAGGCAACGACGATGGCAGGCAGGAAGACGAAGGACAAAGGTCAAAGGTGGACTGAAAGATGTTCTGGCAAGGGTGAGCAGTCTGAGTAGGGTTTAAGTAGGAGTCTGGGCAGGTGTACTGAGTCTGGGCTTTGATTATAGGTACAACAGGTGTAGATGATCAGGCATGAAGTGTAGAGACTGGGCTGCATGTGAGGTGGAAGGTGCTAGAACTGTCCATGGTGAAACAAGCAAAAACAGTTCCCTGACATCACCCCTCCCCCTCAAGGTTGGATTCCAGACGACCAGAAGAAGTCTACAAAATCAAAACAACCCACTCAGGGTGGGCGGAGAGAGGCTCAGGATGGCTAACTAAACTAAGGGGTGTTCAGGTGGCCGACCAGGGGGTCTTGATGTTCCCTGGATGTTCATTTGACTTCAGTTAATACATTTTTGAACTTGAAGAGAAGTTGTCACTCATTTATTCTCCATGTGTGCAGAGTTTGCTGTTAAAAGAACGCCAGTGCTCGAATCATCCCCTTCAACCTTTGTCCTGATATCAGCTCTTGGGCTGATATTCACCGGACAATACCTAACAGACCGAGAGTTATTTAATAAACATTAAATAACTTTAAACAGTGTACAACTGCACAACATTTGCTGTTTTGGCATTCTTTCACTTGAGCGTCTGGTTACGCAGAAGTCAGACTGCAGACTTAGCTTGAATCCAGCTGACAGATGCTTGTGAGTCTTTGAGCCCCATGCAGCCCCCATGGGTGGCTGGTCTTCCCAGCGTGGACTCTAACCTCAAGAGTCCAAAGGCAAGAAGAAGAGAAGTGAGGTGTAGCCTGGCTTCTTAGCAGGGCACCTTGCTGAGGAGAGCAGTTGTTGGTGTAGTGAAATTCCTTTGCTTACAACCCGTTCAGTTTTTTTTCCTGATGGCTTGATGGCTCAACAGAACTGCCACACTTTCTAGTACCTGCTTCTTTGGGGTTTCAACGACAGCGAGTCGACTTGGAGGCGTGTCTTCAGAAGGCTTTCTGTTTCTGATTGCCTAAGGGGTGGAGTCGCTGTTTGAGTGACAACAACAACCCCACAACTAGAAGATTTAAAAAAGACAAACAGCCACAGCAGTTACCAAGTAAATTAATAGATGCTGAATGGAGATGGAATCTCTCAAATCAATAATGTGGCTCAATAAGTGTTCAAGGTTAACACTGATGTTAGAGACATCAAACACCAAATAACATGACCTCAGTCTTTTTATTGTTCAGGTGTAAGAAATTAGACATCCATGACTTGATTAATGCAATGAAGTCTTTTTTTTCTGGGTTTTTCCAGCACTTAGTGACTCGTTTTTCACACAGTAGACTGGCAGGAAAGGTGGTTTGAGAGAGACGGGGGAGACGTGGCAAAGGACCTCAGAACAGAATCAAACCCGGGTCAGCCACGTCAAGGACTAGGGCCTCCGTATACGGGTCTTGCACACTACCCCTGAGTCATCAGAGCACGCCCCCATGCAATGAATTCTTGTAGTTTATTTGTAACTATTTTGTTTTTTAGTACCATAAAAATTCGACTGTCGTTTTGCATAAAAATGTAAGGCTAAACTGACTCCAACGGGAGGGGCTAAAGAGAGTAGAGGAGGGGGGCAAGAATAGAGGCTTGAGTGACCCTATTCTTATTCATGGCTCACCATGGAGGTGTACACGTTTGGTGGAAGAGAAAATTTAGATGAATGGATAGGAGCGACACAACCCGAAAAATATTGAAGTGGTTTGACGAAATGGATTCAAAATACAGGAGCCAACCGATGAGCAATGGCAGGGAGATGGCAGGGAGATTCACCCGACTCAGCCACTGTGTGGTGGGGTTCCTGAATGACGGTAAATCTTTATTTTAATTTTAAAATAATCTCTTATGTAATTAGTCATTGTCGCCAGTGAGCTAATGTTTGTGTGAACAAAAGCTAATCTTAAGCCAGGTTCTGGAGAAGCTGGAGGCTTGTTAGGCACTCATGCTCTGTTCATGGTTCCCCCTCATTGTCCCAATAATATGCACACATTAGCTGTTGTGTGAGCATTGAAGATTATTATTATTATTTGCCTTTTTGTTTTATTCCAGAAGCTTTTTCATCTGCCATTCCCCCCCCCCCCCAGTGTCCTGTCTAGCAATGTGGCAATAGGAATTGATGTCTCAATGCCAGATAGAGCTCGACAGATTTTGCTTTTACAAGTGGAGCGAACAGCTTTCGCCATAGTGCTCTGCTTGATTTATGCTTGTAAATAGCTTTATTGTGATTCCTGCAGGGAGAATTTCAAATTATATGGACACTACAATGGGAGAGTAAAGGAAGAACAAGAAGTGAGAGAGAAAAAAAGAGTAGAAGTGAAAGAAAGAAGAGATAAAAGGGAGAGAGTGATAAAACCTTCTCCGTCTGCTCCATCACCTGGAAAGAGAGATGCAAAAAAGAACAGCACAATCAACAGACATAAAGCAACAGATACAATCGAATAACACCTAGATGCCATTGCTAAATCATATGTATTATTATTTAAGCTGACACGTGTAATGTGATACCTGAAAAAAGAAAGTGAAAGAACATAAATAAATAAATAAATTATAAATAAATTATAAGCTTACTGTATATAAGTGAAAATTTAATACCTGGGATCCAGCACCTGTGGATATAGCTTGATATAGCTATCAAGCTATATCCAGAAGGAAATAGCTTGATAGTGGTTGTGGAGAACCAAAGGCCCGCCTTCCCCGAGCACAGAGGCAGGAGTCAGGGGACCCATAACCCCGGACTCCCAAAGGGGCCCCTAAAGCAGGGCGCACAGGAGGAGCCGACACAGGATATCTGCAACCCCCCTCCCCCAAGGAAAGAGGAGAGACGACCGCAATGCCGACGCCCCCAAGAGCCGCGGGGACGAGCCCGTGGGCTCTGCCGGCAGCCAGCCCCGCTAAAGTGGTCCCGGCCATGGGCCCCGGGGGCCAGAGACCCCATGGGCGACCCACCCCCGCGGCGGGGGGCCAGGCCTCGCAAAGCAGCCGCCGGGAGTGGGCCGGCGCACGCCCGGGAACACGCCCCAAACCCGAGGCCCACCAATGCGCCAGAGGGCCAAGGCGCCCGACAGCGCAGCAAAGGAGGCCAGGACGTGGGGGGATGGGATCCGCACCTAGCGGAGACTTGAGATGTTCTTGGGAGAGGGAGCGGACCACACCCATACCTGGGAAAAAAAAAAGGAAAACTCATTCACACCATCCCTCCCTTGTGCCCCACTCACACACAGATAATAATAAAAAAAAAGATGCTGTACACACATTCCCACATAACACTCACATCCAACACTGACCAGAGGGGGGGTCACCCCAAATCGACTATACGACTGCTTGTGCCCGACCCCCGGCCCCGCCCTCCCTGCCCGACGCCCCCCGGACCGGGCCCCCCAAAGAGGGGGGGCCAACACGACCCATACGAGCCACCCAGCCAGAGCCCCCCTCACCCCCTAAATACCTAATAAACCCACTCCCTCCCCCACCTTACCCTAGCCACCCCTGCCCCCCACCCCTCTTGGGGGGAGCGGAGGCGTCAGCCCCAGACCTGGCAAGCCGCTGACTACCCATTGCAGCCCCCCGCCAAAACTCCGGACACAGTGGCCCGCACCTCCTCCAGGCCCCAGACTCCTTGCCGCCATCGGAGAACGGGTGTGTGCAGAAGACCCCGATCCTCCCTACGCCCGCTCAGATGTTGTGTTGTTGCATGTTGTTCTCAAGTGTGTTTAAAAACTGGGAGCGCCGAAGGGGGTGCACGGCACAGCCCACCCCCCCTCCGGAAGGAAGCTGGTGTCAGCGCACCCTCTCCAGGCAACTGCCCAGAACCCTCAATGTCTAAGTGCGAGAGGTGGTGAAGGGCGTCGTCCGAGGTGAGGCTCATACAACATAAGCGCCCCCCCCAGACGTCTTCCCCCCACCCCCCCATACCATGGCCTACATGAGTGTGGGTTGTGAAATTGTTTGGAGTGAAAGTGTCTAAGATGCATGATAAAATTGGGGAGAGGGACGTCACCAGAAAGTGGCAACCTCCAGTAACGCCCCCTCCCCAAGGACCTACATGTGTGGCGGTGTGATGGAGCAGGCAGAGGGAGGAGTCCGGGGATGGGGAGCAAAGGACTGGGAAGCCATCCCAGGGAGCCAGCTCCCCTACTGACTCCAACAGGCACCCCCGCTCCCCGAAAGCCCCACCCAGAGAAGGGGGCCTTGCCAGCGGCACCGCTGTAGCCCGGGGGCCAGGGAGAGGCCACAGGGCCCGCCAGCCAACCACCCACCAGGACCAACACCTCAACCCCCCCAGCCCACCCACCAAGCCTACTGGCTTTACTCCCCCCCCCCCCAAAAAAAAGTTAATAAATAAGAGGGGGGGACCCTGGCCAGCCAGCCCTTCACGAGCCATCCCAAAACCCACCCCCCAAGCGAAACCCGCACCAGGAGACACGGACCAGGACAGGGGGCCGGACACAAGCCCACCAGAACGTCAACCCCCCCCCACCCGTAGATTTAATCCCTCCCCAACACTAACATTCAAACAACTCACCATACATTCGACAGTAGACATCCAGGCTGGGTAAGTCCCTACTCCCCCTCCTTCCCCCTCCCCCCACTAGCAGAGTGCCTATCCAATGAAGGAGAAGAGCATCTGCCCTGACATGTTAATGACCATGCCCCCCTACCAGCTCAACAGGCCCCGAGGCCCCCCAGTGCACCAGAGGCCCCGTGCAGGGGCGGACACCCGGGCACGCGCCGGCCCACACCAAAAGCGGCCCACCCCCCGGAACCGGAACCCCCGAGGCCCCGCCGCCCCCCGAGGGCACTGCGCCCCAGGGACCCCACGCCCCCAGACCCACCCCGGCCCCACCCAGCGGCAGCACAGCTACCAGGTCAGTAACGCACGTCCGTCACCACGCAGCTCCCCAAGAGCGCCGCAAGCGGTTGCTGTAGGCCGCCCATAGGCCGCCCGTAGGCCTCCCAAGCCCTTCCCAGATGGGGGCAACAGACCCTGGAGTCAGATCCACCAGGCGCCCCACTCCGAGTGCCCCCAGAGCCCCAGGAACCCCTCCATACAGCCACTGCGCCCTGCAGGAAGCAACCCACCGCCCCCTATTCCACTAAGTGATGGTGTTGATCAGAGGAGACCAAAGAGACCAATCAGATGTGGATGCAGATGCTGTCTCAAGATTAATATAATCCAACAAAAGATCTCTATACTGATTGATACTGAGATTTTCTTTACTTTTCCAATTCATGAGGATAGTTTTCTTTGCGATACATAATGCAGTGAAAACCATGTAAACTATTTCTTTTTCCAGAGGACTTTCCTCAAAATTACCAAGCAAGCAAACTGATGGGGAAGGTGTAATTTTACAGCTCAGGCACTTTGATAAGTCCTTACATATCTGTGTCCAGAACCTCTGGACTGGTGTGCATAACCATAACGCATGAATATAATTATCAGGATGATTGCCTATGCAGTGTGGACAGATATTAGATTGTGCCAAACCCACCTTGAATAATCTTTGTCCTGTGTAGTGTACTCTGTGGAGGATTTTGTATTGTATTAGTTGTAAGTTGGTGTTTCTAGTCAATTTGAAAGTTCTTAGACATATTTGAGCCCAGAAGTTTTGTTCAAAGGTGACTGATAAATCCTTTTCCCATTTCATAATAGGAAGAGATATTGAATCATCTATTTTAGTCAGTGTCCTGTATGATTTAGACAGTAGTTTGGGGGGGGGGGGGGGGGGTTAAATCTAGGAACTCTAATATATTAGTTGGGATTTGTAAACCACCATTAATATGCTTATATTTATTTCTAATTATAGATTTAAGTTGTTGATATTCTAAGAATTAATTTTTACTAAAGCCATATTGCATATTTAGTTTAGCAAAATTGATGAACTCGGTTCCGTCAAGTAGATGTTGCAGATATTTAATACCTTTATTCTACCAGTATGTAAAGTTTTATTTATCATTTTATTATTTTGTAGGATATCAGGGTTATTCCACATAGGTGTACGACTGCATCGGATAAGGGATGACTTTGTCATTTTAAGGAACTCCCACCATGCTGTCAGAGTAAAACTAATGTTGATATTTTTTGAAGCATGTATGCCGTTTTATATTTGAGCTAATAAACGGCAAATCTGAAATCATGATATTATTGCACATTTCCTTTTCTATATCTAACCAAGGCTCATCTAGATGACTATTTTTATCCATTTAGAGATGTATTGTAGCCTATTTGCTAAGTAATAATTATGGAAGTTAGGCAAATCTAATCCTCCTCTGTCTTTAGTCTTCTGTATTGTCTTTAAGCTAATACGTGGGGGTTTATCTTTCCAAAGAAATTTAGAAATGGCAGAGTCTAGAGATTTAAACCAGTTGGATGATGGTGTATTGGGGATCATTGAAAATAAATAATTAATTCTAGGTAGGACCATAATTTTTATTGAAGCTACCCTACCCATAAGTGAAATTGGAAGCGATTTCCATCTTTTAAGGTCCTCTTCTATCCTGTATAAAGTGGGGCGTGGTTAAGTTTAAGTAAATCTGTTCATTTAACGACACAGTAATACCTAAATATTCAATATTTCCTGATTGCATTTGTAAATCTAGGGAGTTTTCGAGAGAGCAATTAATTGACAGTACCGTAGTATTAAAGTAGTTTAAAGAGTAATCTGATACTTTAGAGAAAGATTCTAGTATTCTAATTACTTGTGAAAGAGAATTATTTGCATGCTGGAGATAAAGTAATACATCATCCGCGTATAGACTAATCTTATGCTCTATTTTCATGCATTTTATACCTTTTACAGCTTTTGTTTGTCTGATTGTTGCTGCTAGAGGTTCTATAAAGATGGCAAAAAGTGATGGAGAAAGAGGGCATCCTTGCCTGGTGCCCCTCTGTAGACAAAAACTGGAAGATGTTTGATTATTTGTCCTGACACAGGCTGTTGGAGAACTGTATAAAATTTGTAACCAATTTATGAAAAAATTGCCAAAACCGAATTTATGTAGAGTAGCGAATAAAAATTTTCAGTTTACTCTATCAAATGCTTTTTCTGCGTCTAAAGACAATATATTGGTTTTAATGTTTTTACTGTAGTAATAATCAATTAAATAACCGAGGAGTTACTTTGTCTAATCTTTTTGCAAAAGCTTTACAGATTATCTTAATATCCACAATAATTAAGGATATGGGACGATAACTGGTGGGCAACATAGGATCTTTGTCTGGCTTGAGCAGAAGGCTGATGGTGGCAGAATTCATATTAGCTGGAAATCTGCCTTTTTCCTGTATTTCCTGCAACATTCTGTGGAACGTTGGGGCTAGAATATTTCAGAACTCTTTGTAAAACTCAGTAGGGAATCCATCTGGACCTGGAGCTTTTTTATTAGGCATACTTTTAAGAGCTTCCTGGGTTTCAACTGTTGTCAGCGGGGAAGGTTATCTGATAATTTAGGAAGTGTAATTTTATCCAGAAATTGCTTGATATCATTCTCTGATGGATTTATCTGTGGCATGTATAAAGATTTGTAGAAATCGCGGAAGGTATTATTTATACACTCCGGTTCACTTACTGTATTACCAGTTGAATCTGTAACTGCAAATATAGTAGTTTTCTCCTTATTTATTTTAAGCTGATTAGCTAGGAAGCTTCCTGACGTATTGCCATGTTCAAAAATTTCTATTCGAAGTCTTTGTATTAGAAATCTATTTTGCTTTTCAATATAGTGGTTTAGTTCTAATTTTACTTCACGGATTTTACCTAACTTTCCTTCTTCTTGAGAGGATTCTAGTAACTTAAGTTTTTCTTCTAATTGCTGAATCTTTTTGTTTTCTTTTTTCTTTTTATGAGATGAGAAAGAAATTATTTTACCTCTCATCACTGCTTTTCCAGCTTCCCACAATATCGATGCCGATGTCAAAGTGGCCGGTTGCCTCTCGGCCGCAGGGCCAGAGAGGCAACCGGCATGTCGTGTATGTAATCCACTATTACTGAGTGCAAGGCCGAAGGCTGCGTAAATACTGTACGGATGATGATTTTCTAGGATAGACTGTCTTTGTTTTGTCTCCTGCCAAGGCCACTGTGCAGTATTAGGGAGAGCCGAAAGCGAGGTCGGGCAGAGACAGGGGCAGACGCTAGGCTGCAGCCGCGGGGTGCGAATACTCCATTCATATAATCTCTGCTCTGTTTCTCAATAAAGTGCTGGAAGTTTATCACTCCACCGTCTCCTTCTTTAGCAACTCAGGGAAGTCAATTATCTGTTCAGAATTCCCATAACATTTTGGTGTCAACGAACAAGATCTCCGACCGGCGGACCAGGGGGGTCCGGGGCCAGGAGCAGCTTTGGCCAGCCCGGAGAAGGTTATCTGGCCTCTGTTACCCCAAACGGATTTTCAAGGGACGAGGAGAGGCTCCTGGTCTCGGGGCGGCTCTGGAGCGTCGGCGCGGGATCAGATTCGAACCTTTTCTTTTCGTGAGACAGTAAGAGAGTTATTTTCCAGCATTTTCTTTAAATGGTATGGTATGATGTTCTCTGCAGAATCCAGCATGTCAGTAAAATGATGCAATCACCCTCCATGCAGCTTGATGTAGCTGTCCACTTGCTGAAGAAAACAAGAGATTCCCTCACCAGTTACAGAAACACTGGATTTTCTGATGCACAGACAATAGCCAAGGAGATGTGTGAAGACATGAATGTGGAGGCTGAACTACAAAAAAGCGATTGAGAACCCCAAAAACTCACTTTGGCTATGAGTCTCCAGATGAGCCCAATCTTGGAGACGTGAATAACATGTTTGGTGTGCTCCTCGATTTTCCCCAACTTAGAAGAAAAGAGCTGCTACAGAAGTGTCAAACCCTAAGTACTGCTCTGACCCAGGACAGCCAGCAGGACATTGATGGCGCAGAACTTACAAGGGAAATGCAAAATTTCCCACCATTATGACAAACTTAGAACTTTTAGCCTTCCTGCATGAGAAGAAGCTAGCAGAAATTTACCCCAACATGTGGGTTGTTTTAAGAATCTCTGCCACTCTTCCTGTTACGGTGGAAGCTTCTCCAAGCTTAAACTGATTAAAACTTACCTGAGATCTACTATGATGCAAGAACGTCTCAGTCGACTTTCCATCATAAGCATTAATCATGTGGTGACTCCGTTTGGCTGACGTCACTTCCTGTTTGCGGTAAGGCGTATTGTATCACTTCCTGTTTTCACTGCGTGAGCAACGGTTTGTTGCTCCAGATTCTCTCGCTTTTATCTTTAATCTCTTTGCTGTAACATCTGTTTCTAACACATAAGCACTTTTAAAACATTTTCTGTTGCTGCACATCACGCTTGGGAACTCCTCGTGTTTCACGGTTTGCTCTCTTGGCGTGGTAGAAGGGCGCTAGCCTAGCTTTAGCCTAGCCTAGCTTTAGCTCCACAATGGCTTCCTCTCCTACTATTACTTCAGCTTCTCCGTCTCTGACTAAGTCTCCCCTTATCTCCTGCTCTCTGTGTCAGATGTTTAGCTATTCCTCTGCCTCCTTTAGTGATAATGGTACTTGTAATAAATGTAGTGTTTTTGTAGCTTTGGAGGCGAGGGTGTCAGAATTAGAGTTCCGGCTCCGTGCTATGGAAAGACCAGCTGATAGCCGCCCCTCTGCTAGCGCGGAGCCACATAGACCTAGCGTTAGTTCACTTAGTGGTCCTCCAGAAGCACCCGAGCAGCCGGGTAAGCAGGCCGGCTGGGTGACAGTTCGTAGGAAGCATAGCTCTAGATTTCAGCCCCCAGTTCACCACCAACCCGTCTGCGTTTCAAACAAATTTTCCCCACTCAGCGACACAACCCGCTGAGAAGCCGATTCTGGTTATTGGGAGCTCAATAGTCAGAAACGTGGCACTAGAGACACCAGGGACCATAGTTAAATGCCTGCCAGGGGCCAGAACGGGCGACATAGAATCTTACCTAAAACTGCTGGCTAAGGATAAGCGTAAATACAGTAAGATTGTTATTCATGCTGGCGGTAATGACACCCGATCACGCCGATCGGAGGTCACTAAAGTTGGTGTTGCTTCGGTGTGTGAGTTTGCTAAAGCAATGTCGGACTCCGTAATTTTCTCTGGTCCCCTGCCTGATTTGACCAGTGATGACATGTTTAGCCGCATGTCATCATTCAACCGCTGGTTGTCTAGGTGGTGTCCTGAAAACGACGTGGGCTACATTGATAACTGGAGAACTTTCTGGGGAAAACCTGGTCTGATCCGGAGAGACGGCATCCATCCTACTTTGGATGGTGCAGCTCTTCTTTCTAGAAATCTGGCCGGATTTATTAGTCCTCCTAAATGCTGACAACCCAGGGTCCAGACCAGGAAGCAGAGCCGTAGTTTAACACACCTCTCTGCAGCTTCTGTACTGTTACCCATCCATTATCCTATTGAGACGGTGTCTTTCCCACGGCCAAAACTTAACAGATCAAAAACTTATCTAAAAGGAACAAATCATAAAAACCTAATAAAAATAAATACGGTTCACCTTGAACCTAAAAATAAAACAATTAAATGTGGTCTATTAAATATAAGGTCTCTCCCTCCAAAGACTTTGTTAGTTAACGAATTGATTTCTGATAAACAGATTGATTTGTTTTGTCTCACAGAAACCTGGCTACAAGAGGACTACGTTAGTTTGAATGAGTCAACTCCCTCCAATTATTCAAATTTCCACATTCCCAGATCTGTGGGAAGAGGAGGAGGAGTGGCAACCATCTTTCAGTCTGATTTATTAATTAGTCCCAGGCCAATTAATAACTACAGTTCTTTTGAACATTTAACCCTCAGTTTCCCTCATCCAAACTGCAAAGCAATAAAACCTCTTCTGTTTGTTGTTTTGTATCGTCCACCAGGCCCTTACACTCAGTTTTTGGATGAGTTGTCAGATTTCTTATCTGATTTGGTGTTAAATACTGATAAGGCTATTATAGTGGGTGATTTTAACATCCATGTTGACACAGAATGTGATAACCTTAGTGTAGCCTTTAAAACTATCCTAGATTCAATTGGTTTTGCTCAAAATGTGCATAAACCGACGCACTCTTGGCTCCATACTTTAGACCTTGTGCTGACATATGGCATTGATTGTGAAGAATTAACAGTATTTCCTCACAACCCTGTCCTATCTGATCATTTTTTAATAACATTTGAGTTTAATCTAACTGAGTTCTCCACCCCCAAAAGAGGGTTCCATTATAGTAGATCTTTATCGGATAATGCTGTATCAAAACTTAAAGAGTCTGTCCCCTTTTTAATATCCTCCGTATTGCAGAAATGCCCTGTAGATGGCAGCAATGTTGTTTCTTACAATTCACAAATAGATGTCTTTGTAAACGGTATGACTTCGTCATTGCGTTCTGCATTAGACAATGTAGCTCCCTTGAAAAAGAAGGTGATTATTCACAGGAAGCTAGCTCCTTGGTTTAATTCAGAGCTGCGTTCCTTGAAGCACAATGTTAGGAAATTGGAGAGAAAATGCCGCTCTACACACCAAGAGGAATCCTACCTAATCTGGAAGAACAGTCTATTGTTGTATAACAAGACCCTTCGCAGAGTTAGAGCAGCATATTTTTCATCATTAATTGAGGAGAATAAGAATAATCCTAGATTTCTCTTCAGTACAGTTGCCAGACTTACCCAGAGCCACAGCTCTGTTGATCCATCCATTCCCTTAGCTCTTAGCAGTAATGATTTTATGGGATTCTTCATAAATAAAATTGATTCCATTAAAAATAAAATAATTGGCATCCTCCCAAACATGATTACCTCGTCCTCAGTAAGTGAGGCAGCTTTGGAGGAATCCTTAGAACCTGCGCAGTGTCTGAACTGTTTAAAAGCAGTAGAGCTTATCTGAGCTATCTAAAATTTTAGCTTCATCTAAACCTTCTACCTGTATGTTAGACCCAATCCCAACCAAGTTGTTTAAGGAGATATTCCCTCTGATCAGTGGTCCTATTTTAGACATGATTAATCTATCCTTGGTAAATGGATATGTACCACAGGCTTTTAAAGTAGCTGTTATTAAACCTTTACTTAAGAAACCATCTCTTGATCAAGATGAGTTAGTAAATTACAGACCTATATCTAATCTTCTTTTCTTATCTAAAATTCTTGAGAAAGTAGTTGCTAATCAACTATGTGAACATTTACAAAGTAATGACCTACTTGAGGAGTTTCAGTCAGGCTTCAGAGCTCATCATAGCACTGAAACAGCTCTGGTGAAGGTCACCAATGATATTCTCATGGCCTCAGATAATGGACTTGTGTCTATACTTGTCCTGTTAGATCTCAGTGCTGCATTTGATACAGTTGATCACAATATTCTCCTACAAAGACTTGAGCATACTGTAGGGATTAAGGGAAAAGCATTAGGCTGGTTTAAATCTTATCTGTTGGATAGATTCCAGTTTGTTCATGTTAATAATAAATCTTCCTCAAACTCTAGGGTCACTTGTGGAGTACCACAGGGTTCAGTCCTTGGACCAATTCTATTTACTATATATATGCTTCCGATTGGCAAAATTATCAGACAGCATGGGATTAACTTCCACTGTTATGCTGATGACACTCAGCTATATTTATCCATAAATCCTGATGAATCCAATCAGTTACTTCGACTGCAGTCATGTCTTGATGACATCAAAAGGTGGATGACTTTAAATTTCCTGCATTTAAATTCTGACAAGACAGAAGTTGTAATCTTTGGGCCAGAGTCTTCAAAAAATAAAGTTCTTAATCAATCCCTTAATCTGGATGGCATTAACTTGGCCTCTGGTAATAAAGTTAAAAATCTTGGTGTTGTTTTCGACCAAGACATGTCATTTAAATCCCATATTAAACAGGTTTCCAGAGTTTCCTTTTTTCACCTCCGGAATATCGCCAAAATTAGAAACATTCTGTCCAGGAGTGATGCTGAAAAACTAGTCCATGCATTTGTTACTTCAAGGCTGGACTATTGTAATTCTTTACTATCAGGAAGTCCACAAAATGCAGTTTGAAGTCTTCAGCTGATTCAAAATGCTGCGGCAAGAGTTCTGATGAAAATCAACAAGAGGGATGATATTTCTCCAATTTTAGCTTCCCTTCATTGGCTTCCTGTTAAATCAAGAATAGAATTTAAAATTCTCCTTCTAACGTATAAAGCCCTTAATAATCAAGCTCCATCATATATCAGAGCTCTGATTACCCCGTATGTTCCTAACAGAGCACTTCGCTCTCAGACTGCAGGTCTGCTGGTGGTTCCTAGAGTCTCTAAAAGTAGAATGGGAGGCAGATCCTTTAGCTATCAGGCTCCTCTCCTGTGGAACCAACTCCCAGTTTTGGTCCGTGAGGCAGACACCCTATCTATTTTTAAGACTAATGTTAAAACTTTCCTTTTTGACAAAGCTTATAGTTAGAGTGGCTCATACCCTGAGCTATCTCTATAGTTGTGCTGTGATAGGCCTAGGCTGCTGGAGGACATCAGGGTCTAATTTTCTCACTCTACTGATTTCTACTGTTCTTCAGTCTACTGTTCTCCAGTTTTGCATTGTATTACATTGAAATGACTGTCGTCATTTCAGCTTTTAACTTTTTGCTCTCTCTCTTTTTCTTCATAGTAGGTACACCTGGTCTGGTGTTCTGTTAACTGTGACATCATCCAGGGAAGACGGCTCACCCGCTACTACCATCTAATGTAGAACAGATTACTAGATCAATGTGTGCTTCTGTGCTTTTTTGTCTCTGTTGTTGTGTCTCTGCTCTGTCTTCTGTAACCCCAGTCGGTCGAGGCAGATGACCGTTCATACTGAGCCCGGTTCCTTCCCGCTAATGGGTGGTTTTTCTTCCCACTGTCGCTTCATGCTTGCTCAGTATGAGGGATTGCAGCAAAGCCATGTACAATGCAGACGACTCTCCCTGTGGCTCTACGGTTCCCCAGGAGTGAATGCTGCTTGTCGGGACTTTGATGCAATCAACTGGTTTCCTTATATAGGACATTTTTGACAATCTGTATAATCTGACCCAATCTGTATAATATGATTGAACTTGATTTTGTAAAGTGCCTTGAGATGACATGTTTCATGATTTGGCGCTATATAAATAAAATTGAATTGAATTGAATTGAATTGGTCTCAAATCAGTTGTCATATGATGATGTTGTAGATGACTTTGCTTTAAGAAAATCCAGGAGAGTGGACCGAGTCATCAGAGAACTTCTGAAGGTGGCAGCTGTCCATGTTGTAAGTAAAGTCCGAGGTGTAGAGGGTGATAAGAAACGAAGACAGAACGGTGCCCTGGGGGGCCCCGGTGCTGCAGAGTGCCACCTCTGACTGACAGCCGTGCAGCCGCACGTGCTGAGGGCGGTCAGTGAGGTGGTCGATTGTCCAGTCAGCTAGATGTTTGTCCACCCCAGCATCCTCCAGCTGATCCCTCAGGAGCACCGGTCTGATGGTGTTGAAAGCGCTGGAGAAGTCAAAGAATATGACTCTCACAGAGCTCCCGGTGGTCTCCAGGTGGGTGAGCGCCCGCTGCGGCAGGTAGATGATGGCATCCTCTACTCCAATGTTGAGCCGGTAGGCAAACTGCAACGGGCCCAGATTGGGGCTCACCACGGTGTGCAGGTGGGCTAGGATGAGGCACTTCATGGTCTTCATCAAGGTGACTGGTCTGAAGTGGGCCGCTTTCCTGGCGTGCGGTGTTTTGGGAACCGGTACCACACAGGAGGTCTTCCACAGGGTGGGCACCACCCCCAGGCTGAGGCTCAGGCTGTAGATGTAGCTGAGGACCTCACAGAGCTCATCTGCACAGCTCCTCAGCAGCCTGGGGGGGATGCTGTCCAGTCCTGAGGCTTTCCTCTGTTTCATCTTCATCAGCTGCCCTCTCACCTGCATTGGTGTGACTGTGAGGAGGGAGGAAGGTAGAGCCGAAGGTGTGGATGGGTCGGGGGTTGATGAGAGTGGCGGCAGGGGGGATAATAGGTCTCTGGAGGGCTGGTGGTTGGAGGCGTTGACGGCAGGGAGGGGGCCAGTGTGGGGGGAGTCAAACCGGGTGAAGAACCTGTTGAGCTCATCTGCAAACTTGGTGTCACCGTCTGCAGCCCTGCTGGTCCTCTGCCCGAAGCTGGACATGTTCTTCAGACCTCTCCACACATCCCTGACGTTGTTCTGCGCCAGCTGCTCCTCCATCTTCTTCCTATAGTCCTTCTTTGCCGCCCTGATCTTCCACTGGAGCTCCCGCTGAACTCCACGCTGCTCCTCTCTGTCCCCTGAGTAGAAAGCCCTCTTCTTCTGGTTCAGGAGGACGTTCAGCTCAGGGGTCACCCAGGGGTGGTTGTTTGCAAAGCATCGTAGCCGTCGTATAGGCACAATGCTCTCCACACAGAAGTTCATGTAGCCAGTGATGCATTCAGTCAGGCTGTTGATGTCATCACCATGACAGCTTTAGAACATGCTCCAGTTTGTGGATCTGAAACAATCTCTCATTCTTTCAGTGGCCTCATCTGACCAAACTTTCACTGACTTCTTATGTGCAATTTTCCTCCTCACCAGTGGAATGTAATGGGGGAGCAGGTAGACGAGGTTGTGATCTGAGCGTCCGAGTGGGGGGCGGAGATGTAGGCGTCTTTAACATTTGCATAGAAGAGGTCCAGCGTTTTATTGTCCCTTGTAGTACACGTGACGTACTGGGTGAGCGTGGGGAGGGTGGAACAGAGGGAGGCATGGTTGAAATCCCCCGTGATCAGCAGGAGAGCATGGGGGTGCAGTTTGTTTTCCTGCGCCGTGAATCCGCTCACACGCAGCGACAGCGTTCGCGGAGGGAGGTATATAAACACAGAACACGATCATGTGGCCAAACTAAGGCAAGTAATAAGGTCTCAAAATCACTGCGAGAATTTCAACATCCGAGCAGCATATCTGCTGTTTCACGTGAGCATGAGCTGCGTTACACCATCTCTCGTTCACAAATACCGCCAGCCCCCCTCCTCTCTTTTTTCCGCTCTCCGCCAAAGTTCTGTCTGTGCAGATGAGTTTAAAGCCGTCTTGTGAGATCGCCGAGTCCGTTACAGTTTCATTTAGCCACATTCCCCTGAAACAGAAAATACTAACGTCTCTGTACCTCCTTTGGAAATGGGTTAGTGCTGCAAACTCCTCGGTCTTGGGACGGAGAGATCTTACCTTCCCTGTGATAGCCGATGGTAGATAACTCTTCCTCCGCTATGTCCTGCCGCCCCTGCAGCCTCTGCGTTTCCTCCGTATTTCAGTAGGTATCACAGGTTTCTCAGTATGTTGATGAGCAGGGCCGCAGCGCGTAGAGTCACGTAGACTAAGTAGCTGAGTCCGCGTGTAAACAATGGGCTCGCAGTCGCAGACAAAGGGGTCTCCCTTTACCGCTTCAAAGAGTGTCAAAAGTAGCAAAAAACTCAGCACTAGAGTCCCAAAAGTATGCCTCTTCGGTGCACATAATCCCGGAATGACAGATACGGCATTCACTAATATTAAAACACTCCAAAAAACACTATAAAGAAGAGAAAGTAGGGAAATAGAAGACGCTGCCGAGGTGACTGGCAGCTGTCCGCGCAGCGCCATCTTGAAAAGGTCAGCTCCTTGTTTTATTCCTGGTCCTTGTCTTCACCTGCTCTAAATGTAAGTTTAGCTGTTTCATTTATAATTATGGGGCTATTATTGTTGCTTTATCATTTGCAAATGTGTGTGGAGAGTTGTGTGTCTGTATCTTGATTTGTGTTTATGCAGTGGGATTTGAAAATGTGTAAATAAATCTGTAAATGTGTGGGGAGATTTATGTGTCTGTACAACAATCTGCAAATGTGTAAAACAACTTCTTGTGTGTAATCCGTTTTGCAAATGTGTAAAAAATCCACTAATCTGTATACAGATCTACAAATGTGTACTAAGATTTGCAAATGTGTAGATCAATCTGTAAGCACACACAGAGACACTTGTGTCTGAAGTATTTTTGCTTCAAGACTCAGAAATACAGAAAAATCATTGGTTACAAGTCAAGCGGTTTGACGGTTGGCTCTCTTTACACACGGGATTTTTGATACACTTCTGCCGCGTGAGATGCACAGATGCGTAAAAGGATTTGTATGTGTAATTTCTTGAGCCGGCCCTGAGCACAGGCTCACAGGCTGCCTCTTCCGGCTGCTGGAGGTCACATGACTTTCAAGGATCTTACCAAAGCGTTTTGCTAACAGAAGGCTGACAAGGCAACTTGTTATAACTAGATAACTTTCTCCTTTTAGTGGCAAAGGTTTTCGTTTTAATGAGAGACTTATTTTGTTAAAACTAGATAATATTCTCCTCCTAACAACGCAACATAATCCGGCATCAGCTCGCGGGATATTTGAGTATCATGGAGAAGATGAAGACAGAGGGACACCCTTTCTTTCTTTTTAAGAAGTCATCATTTGTCAGAGGAATGTATTTCTGCTCTGAGGAGTGACAAGGTAAGTCATGCATATACAGCAAATCCCCTACTTGAAATTTGTTAAATTCGGCAGTTATTATTTATAGTTAACAATATGCTCTGGATACACTTGCATCACTGTAGTACCGTCTGTGGCTCTGTTTACACGGTGAAAACAGGTTTGCGTTGCCTTTGTACTCTCCATTTACACACTACAAGGTTTAACTGTTGCTTAGAGACAGAAATGTGAAAACAACAGACAGAAATGTAAAAAGGACAGGCAGAAATAAATATCATTGAAGAAATAAACAGGGCAAAAAAAATACAAAGAAAGAATAGAACAGACAAAAATATTACAACATGCACATAAATAAATACTTAAAAAATAAGCAATTAATAAATAAAGTAGCTATTTAAAAGAGATATATACATTTATGTCTCGCTGTATTATTTAATTTCTATCTACATTTATTTGTTTATTGTATTTTGGTGACAATTAATTGTATGCATATTTATTTATTGAGCATTTATTTATTTCTGTATTTATTTTTAAATATGGTAGAACTGGTCCTCCACAGACGTGACGCCTGTAGAGAAAAAATGGGTTCTGACACCTCAAAGGCCTCGGGGGTGCCTCCCCCTCCTCCAGACTCTACAATTTATAAAATTATGAGAGGGAAAGGTGGAGATGATTGTGTTGAATGTACTTTAATTTGGTAAGATAAGTTTGGTTTTCCACGGGTGGAACTTTGAGTATAAATCAGTTAAAGAAGGTGAAAGAGTTGATGGATGGAGACTGGGAGAAAAAGAAAAGTAGAAGAAAGATTAACAAAGAGGATTTAGATCAGAGGGAAATATGGGTAAAGTTTTGGAATTAATGGCTTACAGAAGCTACAAGGAAGTCTCAACTGAAACAGATGGCTGGGGGTAAATATTTATCTGGGGACATGGTTAACAGGTGTGACAATGCTAGTTGTGCTGCTCATGTTTTCAACTACATACAGATCTAGAGGTGCTTCACCCTCCTGTCTGTATGCTCCACTACAGGTGGTGCTGCAGGCCCTCCAGGTGGTTGACCCGGATCTGGATTCCTATCCCCCTCTGCGAAGACGTCAGCCCACTCAACAGCATGCGGACAGAGGCGAGGCTGGGGAGCGAGGCGAGGCCAGCAAGCAGAGCAGCTTTGATGGAGCAGCGGATTGCAATAATGTGCAAAGTCATGAAACCCTTAGTGAAGATAATTAGTGTTATAACTGTTTCATTGTGAATACAGTCAAGGTGGTGTATGAATACTACAGATGCTGGTTGATACATGTATCTCTCATACTAAAGATGCTGTTTTAAGTTCTAGTGGTTGAAATGTAAACTAAAGGAGTAGGTGCAATGTTCAAATTAATAATTTGTAATTAATTTAGCATCTGATTGACAGTAAAAATAAAATAAAATTCCTTATACAACAATAAATTAATTCAAAAATGAAGGGGTTAAAGATGAATTCTGCAGATGAACCTCAAATTTCTTTTTTGCTTTGACCAAACAGAATATATATTTTTGAATTATCCATTTACAGTACATTCCAGTTAAAACTAAAATGTATTGCTTTTCTTAAAGTTGGGCACAGATGTAGTGAAAGCAGGATATGGTTGTCAAAATTGTGGGTACCATCTTACCACTCCTGATAGCGGTACACCATACAGCAACTGAAGCATGTATTTTGGTATGTTGATATCCCTAAATGCAATTGTGAAACTTTATAAACAAATGCATCACGTAAATAGTGTTACAGTGATATAAAAAACAACATTTTTTTTTAATGATAGAATTCATGTAAGCAATAGCTTTCACACAGCATCACTACCTGCAACTATTCTAGAGCATGTTAAAATCCTCACTTTACTCATGATAAGTCGGGTTGCACCAAGCACACTTTGGTCATTACATTCCTTGTGTAAGAGCCTGAACTTACATGAGAATCACTATCTTGTATTACTTAATACTGCCAAGGGGAGAAGGAGTTAATCGAGGTATGTGATTATGGGAGTGTGTGTGGTAGTGTGATGTGTATGTTCCCACCCCACGACTTAGAATAAAAAAAACAGTTTAAATAAACAATTATGTTTTATTAGAGCTCTAAGCTCAGAGACTGGTAAATGTAAATGAAATAATAAAATAGTTTGTTTTCATTGAAACAATAGGACAGTAAAAAAAATAAAAATAAAGAAAATTGTCTCCAGTAATTAACATAAAATTATGTTACCAAATAGCGTTCAGAGGCACCTGAACACACCCTGTTCCGGGTGAACCAAACTCTTATTTTGAAATCAACATTAGAAACTCCAAGCCATCAAATATGTCCTGCAACCGTACTAACTGAAATGATGAATCATTTAACAGTTCACCCCGGTTGGAAATGTGTAAACCTTGGTAAGCCAACCCCAATTTACTCACTAGAACTACCAAAGAGGAAACTACCCACCACATAAATGAAATAACATGAATGTTACCATTAGTCTAGGCATACACATGCATCACCACCATACAATAAAACAATACAGGCAATAACGTCACGGTGTCCCGACTGTCCATTAACGCAACAGTAAGCACAGTTCCTTTAAATCAAATATCCTTCCTCCGTTCTGTGAGGCTCTGCTCAGTAGGCGCACAAAAGTTCTGTCTTTAAGGTGTTAAAAAACTCCTTAACGCAATGCTGCCTTCCGTGAAGTCAGGTGGCAGGGTATACTCACAGTCCGGTGAAGAGGGGAGAGGGGAGGAGGGAGGAGGAAATGTTCGACCTGTTCGGATCGGAGCAGACCAATGTTCATGGACCCCGGCGCCGTCTTCTCGCCGAGACTCGCCAGCTGTCACCACTCGCACGGTTTCAACATCCGAACTTGCTTAGGACAAGGTTGCCTGTCAAACATGGAACTTTACTGCGCCAAACTCCTCTGGTTGCCGGTACCCGCTGCCATGTTTTTCATTCTCTCTTTTCTTCTCCTCATTCCCCGCCTCCCTGTTTTCCCTCCAAACCTGACGTCTTCTCTCATTGGCCGAGCGGCAAGTCACTCTCTTCCCCACACTTGCAAGTCAACTCAGAAGGAACTGGATGCTTTTGGAAACCCAAATGAATCCTTTGTACTTTTGCAGTGTGCAACCAATGTTTTGGGGAGTTCAGATGGCATTTTTTGTGGGACATGAAATATTTCAACATCCTTTCAATAACTTTGTCATTGACTGGCTCCTTGTTGTTTGCATTACTTTACTTTGGTTTTGATCTGGAAAAGGGTTATCTTCAGTATTTTTAACTCTGCTGAACAAACCCTTTTGTTTGTGCAAAGAAATGCCATTTGGCTACAGACTTGTGAATGCATTCTTTTTTGGATACCGTACAAGGGCAGTTCCGTGTGTCTTATACTGTCATATGCCACAATTACTCTACTAAGCCTGGTGCAATATGACACTGATGGTTCATAAACTGAGACATACAGCTGTATCTGTGGGCTCCCTCCAATGTGAAGATGAACTGAGAGGGGTGCACAGTCCTTTTTTGCATCTTCTTGTTCCTTCAAAAGTTATTTTTTGCAGTTTTCTTCAAACCAATGATTTTGGACCATTACATCCAGTTCCTCTTGAGTCAAAACAACAGTTGGCTCATTGAAAGGAGGACAGAAGGACAAAGAAAAAATATGATGGCAGAATTGGTAGAATACCACTATGGAATACAAAATCTGCATTTAAGCTGCACTGGTTGACTTTACAAGCTGACTTCTGTTTGTGACCACGTATTGTTGATAACATGGATCGGTGCGGTGTGGCCAAAGAAGGTTTTCACCACAGCAAAGATTCCTCTTTTGGCATTCACATATTGTGATCTAAGATAATGGTCTCCAGAAATTTGGTCAAAAACGTCTGTTTTTTTCTTTGTATGTGATTTAGTTTTTTTAATTCTTCCTCGTTTGCAAATTACATTCGTCACAAGTCACCGTGTCTCTTTTGTTTTGAATGTCTGTGGAATTTCTTTCAAGCAGATGAGGGGTTGGTTGGCAGCAAACTCTGTGGCTTGTATTTCTTTGTTTGCTTGCTGTTGCGCCGCATGCTGTGGAGAAACACCAAGTTCCAGCAGTGACTGCTTCTTGCATTCTCCAAGGGCCTGAGCTGATGGACTGATCAGTGCAATATCTCCATCTTGAATTGGTCTTGTTGGGCTGTTTCAGGTGCACTGTTCAGTGCATTTTGATCAGAAAGATTTTTTATGATTTGGTCTTGTCTGACCAATGTTGCTGGACAATAGTAACTGTGAAAGTGTGTGTTTGGATGACATTTAAGGCCACATCTAACAATGGTGAACTCTGTAAAAAAATTACACTTTCATGCCAGAATAGTAAGAAAAACACATACCATAACTGTAACTAACAATAAAACATATTACATATATTTGATAGATAATAAATAAAGCTTCAAACTGTTAAAATAATTTTTCCACAAATTTCATATTTTCACCAGTAACAAAGTAAACAGCCTATAATTCGAATTGCAACCGCATTTCAATCTGAAAAACTCACACGGAAAGGAGAGACAATTAGAAGAATTTATTGATACAATATTTTAAGACTTTGGCGCTCAGACCTCAGCAGGAAAAATTCACGCTGAATTATACTTCAATATGTATAAGCAGGCGTATGAGAATAGGGATATTTCCCCCCAGGCCTGAAACTGGTGGTGGAGTGGAGATAGAAGAAGTTTGTTCAGTCCATATGATGATCTGTTTGAGCTAGATGTCCAACTTGGATAAACACATGTTTGCATGAACTGTCCATGATGAGCAAGCATGAAGCGACTGTGGATAGGAAAAACTCCCCTTTGGGAAGAAACCTCTGGCAGAACCAGGCTCAACATGGCGGTCTTCTGCCGGACCGATTGAGATATGACAGCGAATTCTGTAGAGTCCAGGAGGAATTACACTCTAATAGGAACAAGGTTGTAGGAGCACATAGGAAAGCCAGATGGAGCTGCTATGATGGTGGAGAAGGGGATGGAGGTGGATTGAATCCAGTCATCAGAGTCCAGATCAGACATCGCGCAGCAACTGCTTGCTTGCTGGGTAGAAGGCTGAGCTGGATTTAAAGTTCTTTTAAGACAGATCCAGGACGCTGATTGGCTTCGAGGAGGCGCAGTTCAAAGCTGATTGGCTTGCGTCGGAGGCGAATTAGTCGCTGATGGATGGAGGTAAGCAATGAGTTTCTTTAGTCTGAATTTCTGCTTTAGCTCCATTTTTAATAGTACAATTAGATGCCCTTACAGTTACAGAAATGTAAATGTGATTGTCTTTGAATGACTTGATGACTTCTATGAGTAGAATTGACATAAAAAAGAACAGTGCATCTGAGGACCTGAAGTAAAATCATACTTAGTTTTGGTTTTAAAAGGCTCAAGTCAGAAACCGATTGGAGATCCAGAGGGAGCTGGTTCTAGAGTCCAGGTGACATGACTGAGGAGGCCCGATCCTCCAGTGTTTGTGAGAAGAACTGAGTTGATGACCTCAGGGATCCACCAGGCACACATAAACTCAGTGAATCAGAAATGTAGGACGGAGCCAGACCTTTGAAAACTTTAAAAACAAACAATAAAGTTTAAAATGTATTCTAAAACAGACAGAAAGCCAGTGGAGGGAGAACAGGCCAGGAGTTATTTGATAGCTACCAGACAGATTTCTACCAAATAATGTGAGAAAACAGTTTAATGTAATAATAAAATGTATTACTTTCACATGTGGAGCCTTACTGCTTTCGCCATGGTGCTCTGCTTGATTTATATATGCAAGAAGCTTTATTAGATTGTATGCTGGGACTATTTCTCATTCAATGGATACTGAAATTGGAAGGTAGAAGAAGAGAAAAGAAGAGGAGAAACAGATGAGACAAAATGCTTAAAGAGAGAAAAAGTGAAAGTGGAGAGAGCAATACAAGCCCCGGACATCGATGACCACCACTGCACCAGTGGGCCAAGGTGCCAGCCGACGGAGGAGAGCAGGGCTCCACACTTAGTGGAAACCTGAGATGTCCCAGGAGAGGCAATCCAACTTGATAAATAAACCAATAGAAAACCACGTACACAGTCACATTACCATCCTAGTGCCCCCGCAAACATGCAAACACTCAATATGAATGACCACATGTAACCTTTTTCTTTCATTGAACAGCAAAACCCCTTTGAGTGACCATAAACTAGCACTTGCGTTAGTCAAGTATTGATTGAACATTTTCCACATGGGTACTATAAAAATCTATACATTTCAAAAGTAAAACATGTAAGTTAATATTAATAATCACAGAGCAGGCAGTGAGCTGAAACATATATCAGAATCACCACTGAACAGGTTTGTTCTGAACACTGTCCTCAGTCAAGAGTTGATGTGTTTCCTGCTCAGATCTTGAACAGCAGCTAAATCTGAATTTTAGTATTTGAATATTCAAATCAAGGATGTCACGAATGACTTGAACACAATTACTTTATTATCCACCCAGAGGAAGTAGAATGATGAGATAAAGCAACCTCTATGCGCTGGAATAAAGTGTAATCTGTTTCAGCATTTTCCTTAAAAAACTGTGACGGACTTTACTCTGTTTTACATGTTACCAGTGAGAATTAAGCTTTACACACGGTGTGTTATTTCATCCTTACCTCTAATTTATCCCCATCTGTCAAAATTCCCAAGTGTTTGACTATTTTTAGGTTCCTGGGGATTCTTGTCAGTGTTTTTAACCTTTTAGTGTTATCTATAAGTCTGTAGGTTCTGTTCTTTCCTTCTTGTGTGCTGCCGTGATGTTGGGGAAGATTCTCAGTCATCCAGGTCATGATCAACCAAAAAAAGGTTAAAAAAAAACAACAACAACTGGACTTCTATTCTGAAGCTGAAGACGTTTCGCTGCCCATCCAAGAAGCAAAACGTAAATGTAAATCTAAGCTCTAAAAAGGCCTGCCAGCAGGTCTATAAAGCTTGAAACTCCACACTACTCCAGACATTTTGAATAGTGAAAGCTTCTTGGATGGGAAAACTGTTCAAGGAGGTCTAGCCCAGGAAATCGCTTCATACAGTTTCGGCTCAGTTTTCCTTCAACAGCTGAGAATATTCACAAACGCTGGTTTCAGTAGAAGCTGGTTCCTTACTCTGGCATCTGACTACGCAGAAGACTGACCGTAGAAGTGACGGGTCTCCAAACTCCATTTGGAGCCCATGGACAAAGTATTGATGCAGCGTAACAACCCCTGTGTTCCACAAAGGTCCTAGGTGCAGCTGAGGGGAAAATGTGTGAGCACAGGGAGGCTTGATGAAACTAAGCCATAGTCACAACTGACATTGCTTGGGTGTAAATCTGATTATTAGGCCCGAGCAGCGAAGCGCTGCGAAGGCCTATTGTATCTGTGTTGTTTAATTAGGCCCGAGCAGCTAAGCGCTGCGAAGGCCTATTGTAACTGCAGATTTTATTATTAGGCCCGAGCAGCTAAGCGCTGCGAAGGCCTATTGTAACTGCAGATTTTATTATTATTATTATTATTATTATTAGGCCCGAGCAGCTAAGCGCTGCGAAGGCCTATTGTAACTGCAGATTTTATTATTATTATTATTATTATTATTATTATTTATTCTTGGGACTTTTGAAACGGCTTTTTGGAGGCCTAAACATGCATGAAAACTCACCAAACTTTGCCCAAAATTGTCCCCCGTGAGAAATCGCATGATTTTAGTGTAATTGAAAGCGGGCGTGGCAAACCCGCTCAACAGCGCCAACTAGAGTGAGTTGGGCCAAACCGTAACACGTAGAAAGCTGAAATTTTTTACCTAGGTAGCTTTCTTAAAGTTATGAAAAAAAGTCTATTGTGGGTATGCTCTAAAACCCACAGGAAGCCTGCCATTTTGGGTCAAAGGGTAAAATATTGACGGTTTTTGCCTCAAACTTTAACAAACTAGTCCTAGGCATTTTAAGCTATCACTTTCAAATTTTTTCAGCGTGGAGATGAGACCTTGAGGGTTAAAAGTTATCAAAGGTTTTATGAAATATGCATATTTGCCTGAGCTGTCACATTGCAAAAATCAGGTTTGTGGAAAACCATTAAAAACGCATTAAATCAGTAAGCCCCAAGCCATGCTTTGTCTGAGAATTATGAAACTTGGTAAGCAGATGTAACTTCTCAGTCCCTACAAAAAAGTCTCTTGGACCAATTGTGTAAACCCTAAAGAAAGTCAATTAATTTTCATCAAAGATGTCATTTTGTCATAAAAACGGGTATTATTTTTGACCACAAGATGGCAGCATAATACTTTGAACCTCTGATTTACCCATGTCTATTCTTAATCACTCTTACTTTTATTTATCGACTCTTTAGCTTTCTTATCAGCCATTTAATTACCTTTCATTCCTATATGTGCAGGAACCCAAAGAAACACAGCTGATAACCCCATCATCTGAATATGATATAATATTTGTTGAATTACTAATAAGATATCTGGACGGCTTTCTGA
Source organism: Fundulus heteroclitus (assembly GCF_011125445.2). NCBI lineage: Eukaryota > Metazoa > Chordata > Actinopteri > Cyprinodontiformes > Fundulidae > Fundulus > Fundulus heteroclitus. Next base: position 1,280,824 of record NC_046374.1, on the reverse strand, counting down.
ATGATTTCTTTTTAAACTGATCAATGATGAACTTGAATCTGAACATATGACAGCTCTTAATGGTCTCACTTCCTCAATCCATTCTACAGCACCTAATAATGCAATCATTTCTGCCGTATAAACAGATATTCCTTCATTTAATTTCTTCCCTATATGCAGTTTAAACTCTGGAATTATTACACCTACTCCAGTTTGTCCTAATTGATTTTTTTGATTCATCCGTATACATTTTTACATAATTATAAAACCGTTTTATATATATTCCTCCACTATTAAAGAATTACATATATACATTTTATCTCTATTTTTCTTTTCCAATATTGTTAAATCTACTATTGATTCAGGTAAGATCCATGGTGGTGTTATTGATAATGGTACTGTTGGACTAATATTTCAATGATTTAATCCTAATTCTCTTGCTTTCTGAATAATTGTCCAACCAAATGACTTATTATGAACCTTCTTTTTCACTGCAGGAATGTAAAAGTCAATTAATTTTCATCAAAGATGTCATTTTGTCATAAAAACGGGTATTATTTTTGACCACAAGATGGCAGCATAATACTTTGAACCTCTGATTTACCCATGTCTATTCTTAATCACTCTTACTTTTATTTATCGACTCTTTAGCTTTCTTGTCAGCCATTTAATTACCTTTCATTCCTATATGTGCAGGAACCCAAAGAAACACAGCTGATAACCCCATCATCTGAATATGATATAATATTTGTTGAATTACTAATAAGATATCTGGACGGCTTTCTAAATGATTTCTTTTTAAACTGATCAATGATGAACTTGAATCTGAACATATGACAGCTCTTAATGGTCTCACTTCCTCAATCCATTCTACAGCACCTAATAATGCAATCATTTCTGCCGTATAAACAGATATTCCTTCATTTAATTTCTTCCCTATATGCAGTTTAAACTCTGGAATTATTACACCTACTCCAGTTTGTCCTAATTGATTTTTTTGATTCATCCGTATACATTTTTACATAATTATAAAACTGTTCTATATATTCCTCCACTATTAAAGAATTACATATATACATTTTATCTCTATTTTTCTTTTCCAATATTGTTAAATCTACTATTGATTCAGGTAAGATCCATGGTGGTGTTATTGATAATGGTACTGTTGGACTAATATTTCAATGATTTAATCCTAATTCTCTTGCTTTCTGAATAATTGTCCAACCAAATGACTTATTATGAACCTTCTTTTTCACTGCAGGAATGTAAAAGTCAATTAATTTTCATCAAAGATGTCATTTTGTCATAAAAACGGGTATTATTTTTGACCACAAGATGGCAGCATAATACTTTGAACCTCTGATTTACCCATGTCTATTCTTAATCACTCTTACTTTTATTTATCGACTCTTTAGCTTTCTTATCAGCCATTTAATTACCTTTCACTCCTATATGTGCAGGAACCCAAAGAAACACAGCTGATAACCCCATCATCTGAATATGATATAATATTTGTTGAATTACTAATAAGATATCTGGACGGCTTTCTGAATGATTTCTTTTTAAACTGATCAATGATGAACTTGAATCTGAACATATGACAGCTCTTAATGGTCTCACCTCCTCAATCCATTCTACAGCACCTAATAATGCAATCATTTAGTAAATTAGCCTAATAGTTTAGAGATAACTGAATTCTTCTCAATGTCGGGAAGTCTGAACAACAACTCTTAATGCATCACGTGACTTTTGGCACAAATTTACCGCAGCGTGGGTGGGATTGTTTCTTAGTCGAGCAGAGGCTGTTTTGTGTGTGCAGAGACCATTTTGTACTGGAGGAAAACTTATAAATGATATTTTGAGTGCAAGGTTGGCGGACAGTTTGCAAAACAATTTCTTTTGTGTGAAACACATCTTTTTGTGTGCAAAACAAGTTTTATTTGTGTGCAACACCTTTTCTGTTTACAACCTTTTGGCAGGAAGCTATCTCCATAACTCTTGCTGCAGCATTTTGGATCAGCTGAAGACTTTGAACTGCATTTCAACCAGTAAAGTAATGTTTAAACCAGGGGTGTCAAACGTACGGCCCGCCAAACGATTTGGTCCGGCCCGGTGGCCAAATGCAATATCATTATTCAACGGCTGTATCTCCTTGCTGCATCAACCGATCTGCACCTGATTTCACTGCCGAACGGGTTCGTGTGAATTGCCCGGTGGACGTGCGCGTAAAATGCGTGACATTTTCTGCGGTGGCTGGCGGCAGGCGGTGCGCGTACCCCAGCGGTGCTTGGCTGCGAGGGCCGCTCATCGCCGCTTGCGGCTTTAATTATTATTATTATTTATTCTTGGGACTTTTGAAACGGCTTTTTGGAGGCCTAAACATGCATGAAAACTCACCAAACTTTGCCCAAAATTGTCCCCCGTGAGAAATCGCATGATTTTAGTGTAATTGAAAGCGGGCGTGGCAAACCCGCTCAACAGCGCCAACTAGAGTGAGTTGGGCCAAACCGTAACACGTAGAAAGCTGAAATTTTTTACCTAGGTAGCTTTCTTAAAGTTATGAAAAAAAGTCTATTGTGGGTATGCTCTAAAACCCACAGGAAGCCTGCCATTTTGGGTCAAAGGGTAAAATATTGACGGTTTTTGCCTCAAACTTTAACGAACTAGTCCTAGGCATTTTAAGCTATCACTTTCAAATTTTTTCAGCGTGGAGATGAGACCTTGAGGGTTAAAAGTTATCAAAGGTTTTATGAAATATGCATATTTGCCTGAGCTGTCACATTGCAAAAATCAGGTTTGTGGAAAACCATTAAAAACACATTAAATCAGTAAGCCCCAAGCCATGCTTTGTCTGAGAATTATGAAACTTGGTAAGCAGATGTAACTTCTCAGTCCCTACAAAAAAGTCTCTTGGACCAATTGTGTAAACCCTAAAGAAAGCCAATTAATTTTCATCAAAGATGTCATTTTGTCATAAAAACGGGTAATATTTTTGACCACAAGATGGCAGCATAATACTTTGAACCTCTGATTTACCCATGTCTATTCTTAATCACTCTTACTTTTATTTATCGACTCTTTAGCTTTCTTATCAGCCATTTAATTACCTTTCATTCCTATATGTGCAGGAACCCAAAGAAACACAGCTGATAACCCCATCATCTGAATATGATATAATATTTGTTGAATTACTAATAAGATATCTGGACGGCTTTCTGAATGATTTCTTTTTAAACTGATCAATGATGAACTTGAATCTGAACATATGACAGCTCTTAATGGTCTCACTTCCTCAATCCATTCTACAGCACCTAATAATGCAATCATTTCTGCCGTGTAAACAGATATTCCTTCATTTAATTTCTTCCCTATATGCAGTTTAAACTCTGGAATTATTACACCTACTCCAGTTTGTCCTAATTGATTTTTTTGATTCATCCGTATACATTTTTACATAATTATAAAACTGTTCTATATATTCCTCCACTATTAAAGAATTACATATATACATTTTATCTCTATTTTTCTTTTCCAATATTGTTAAATCTACTATTGATTCAGGTAAGATCCATGGTGGTGTTATTGATAATGGTACTGTTGGACTAATATTTCAATGATTTAATCCTAATTCTCTTGCTTTCTGAATAATTGTCCAACCAAATGACTTATTATGAACCTTCTTTTTCACTGCAGGAATGTAAAAGTCAATTAATTTTCATCAAAGATGTCATTTTGTCATAAAAACGGGTATTATTTTTGACCACAAGATGGCAGCATAATACTTTGAACCTCTGATTTACCCATGTCTATTCTTAATCACTCTTACTTTTATTTATCGACTCTTTAGCTTTCTTATCAGCCATTTAATTACCTTTCACTCCTATATGTGCAGGAACCCAAAGTAACACAGCTGATAACCCCATCATCTGAATATGATATAATATTTGTTGAATTACTAATAAGATATCTGGACGGCTTTCTGAATGATTTCTTTTTAAACTGATCAATGATGAACTTGAATCTGAACATATGACAGCTCTTAATGGTCTCACCTCCTCAATCCATTCTACAGCACCTAATAATGCAATCATTTAGTAAATTAGCCCAATAGTTTAGAGATAACTGAATTCTTCTCAATGTCGGGAAGTCTGAACAACAACTCTTAATGCATCACGTGACTTTTGGCACAAATTTACCGCAGCGTGGGTGGGATTGTTTCTTAGTCGAGCAGAGGCTGTTTTGTGTGTGCAGAGACCATTTTGTACTGGAGGAAAACTTATAAATGATATTTTGAGTGCAAGGTTGGCGGACAGTTTGCAAAACAATTTCTTTTGTGTGAAACACATCTTTTTGTGTGCAAAACAAGTTTTATTTGTGTGCAACACCTTTTCTGTTTACAACCTTTTGGCAGGAAACTATCTCCATAACTCTTGCTGCAGCATTTTGGATCAGCTGAAGACTTTGAACTGCATTTCAACCAGTAAAGTAATGTTTAAACCAGGGGTGTCAAACGTACGGCCCGCCAAACGATTTGGTCCGGCCCGGTGGCCAAATGCAATATCATTATTCAACGGCTGTATCTCCTTGCTGCATCAATCGATCTGCACCTGATTTCACTGCCGAACGGGTTCGTGTGAATTGCCCGGTGGACGTGCGCGTAAAATGTGTGACATTTTCTGCGGTGGCTGGCGGCAGGCGGTGCGCGTACCCCAGCGGTGCTTGGCTGCGAGGGCCGCTCATCGCCGCTTGCGGCTTTAATTAGGCCCGAGCAGCTAAGCGCTGCGAAGGCCTATTGTATCTGTAGTGTTTAATTAGGCCCGAGCAGCTAAGCGCTGCGAAGGCCTATTGTATCTGTGTTGTTTCTTATTATTATTATTCTGCCCCCCTAAAGAGGGGCCTTTTTGGGGGCCTTACCATTTTCAAAAACTCACCAAACTTGGCGGATGCAAGAAGACTGTTTAAAAATTTTGGATTTTAAGGTCGTCACAAAAATCAAAAGAAAAATGCCTCAACGGCGCCACCTAGAAATTTTCAAAGGACCCTTTGCTATTCACTTACTTCATCGTAGAGTAATGAAATTTTGTACAGTTGTAGATCTAAGCAAGACGCTCAGAATTTACAATTAACGTCATAGTGCAAATATCACAGGAAGTCGGCCATTTTAGATTGAAAGTCGTAATTTGACCTCATTTTTGACGTTTACAGCATTGGTATTTGATCGAACTCGTCCTAGGGATTTCGAGCGAGCGGCTTAAAACTCCGTCAGTCTGATCATAAGGCATGGCCAATTAAAAGTTATCAAAACGGTGAGTTTTTGAGCATTTTGAAGGGGCGTTAGCAGGGGTCAAAGTTCACCTACTCGCCACAAAACATAAAACTGTTATATCTCCCACACAGAAACACACAGAGGCACCAAACTTTCTGTGATTGTTCATCATCGGGTCTTCTACAATATCCAATGGTCAAATGATGACATCACTTAGGCCACGCCCCCTGACAACAGGAAAAACTGTTATATCTCCTACACAGAAACACACAGAGGCACCAAACTTTCTGTGATTGATCATCATCGGGTCTTCTACAATATCCAATGGTCAAATGATGACATCACTTAGGCCACGCCCCCTGACAACAGGAAAAACTGTTATATCTCCTACACAGAAACACACAGAGGCACCAAACTTTCTGTGATTGATCATCATCGGGTCTTCTACAATATCCAATGGTCAAATGATGACGTCACTTAGGCCACGCCCCCTGACAACAGGAAAAACTGCTATATCTCATACACAGAAACACACAGAGGCACCAAACGTTCTGTGATTGATCATCATCAGGTCTTCTACAATATCCAATGGTCAAATGATGACATCACTTAGGCCACGCCCCCTGAAAACAGGAAAAACTGTTATATCTCCTACACAGAAACACACAGAGGCACCAAACTTTCTGTGATTGATCATCATCGGGTCTTCTACAATATCCAATGGTCAAATGATGACATCACTTAGGCCACGCCCCCTGACAACAGGAAAAACTGCTATATCTCCTACACAGAAACACACAGAGGCACCAAACTTTCTGATTGATCATCATCGGGTCTTCTACAATATCCAATGGTCAAATGATGACATCACTTAGACCACGCCCCCTGACAACAGGAAGTGTCATGTTTTATTGTTAGCAGTCGCTATGTTACCCCTCTGAGCTAATCAACATGAACGAGATCCTGGCGGGCGGCCAGCGGTGCGCAAATCCCAGCGGTGGCCAAGGCCGGAGCGGCGCTTGGCTGCGAGGGCCGCTCGATGCCGCTTGCGGCTTTAATTATTATTATTATTAATCTGCCACCCCAAAGAGGGGCCTTTTTGAGGGCTTTATCATATTCAAAAACTCACCAAACTTGGCGGATGCATTAAGACTGTTTAAAAATTTTGTATTTTAAGGTCGTCACAAAAATCAAAAGAAAAATGCCTCAACGGCGCCACCTAGCAATTTTCAAAGGACCCTTTGCTATTCACTTACTTCATCGTAGAGACATGAGATTTGGTACAGTGGTAGAGCTCACCAAGACGCTCAGAATTTACAATTAATGTCATAGTGCAAATATCACAGGAAGTCGGCCATTTTAGATTGAAGGTCTGATTTTGACCCGATTTTTGACGTTTACAGCATTGGTATTTGATCGAACTCCTCCTAGAGATTTTGAGCGAGCGGCTTGAAACTCGGTCAGTCTGATCATAAGGCATGGCCAATTAAAAGTTATCAAAACGGTGAGTTTTTGAGCATGCTGAAGGGGCATTAGCAGGGGTCAAAGTTCACCTACTCGCCACAAAAAATAAAACTGTTATATCTCCTACACACAAACACACAGAGGCACCAAACTTTCTGTGATTGATCATCATCGGGTCTTCTACAATATCCAATAGTCAAATGATGACATCACTTAGGCCACGCCCCCTGACAACAGGAAAAACTGTTTTATCTCCTACACAGAAACACACAGAGGCACCAAACTTTCTGTGATTGATCATCATCGGGTCTTCTACAGTATCCAATGGTCAAATGATGACATCACTTAGGCCACGCCCCCTGACAACAGGAAAAACTGTTATATCTCCTACAGAGAAACACACAGAGGCACCAAACTTTCTGTGATTGATCATCATCGAGTCTTCTACAATATCCAATGGACAAATGATGACATCACTTAGGCCACGCCCCCTGACAACAGGAAAAACTGCTATATCTCCTACACAGAAACACACAGAGGCACCAAACTTTCTGTGATTGATCATCATCGGGTCTTCTACAATATCCAATGGTCAAATGATGACATCACTTAGGCCACGCCCCCTGACAACAGGAAAAACTGCTATATCTCCTACACAGAAACACACAGAGGCACCAAACTTTATGTGATTGATCATCATCGGGTCTTCTACAATATCCAATGGTCAAATGATGACATCACTTAGGCCACGCCCCCTAACAACAGGAAGTGTCATGTTTTATTGTTAGCAGTCGCTATGTTACCCCTCTGAGCTAATCAACATGAAACTGTGTCCACAGACATGTAGCTGTGTTGTGGATTCCAGGCCCAACTGGATTCCATGTAGCATGGTGGCGTGGCGAAGTCACCTGAAACGCCGCTGCCATATGTCCAGACTTCCATAGGGTATTGACAAATTTATTAAAAAGTAACTTAAAATTACCTTAAAAGGACAACATTTTTAAAAGTCAAAAGGCTTATTTGATGCTTTGAGAACATCTCTTCTATTCGGCTACAAAATCAACTGGATTCGATGGAGCAGGGCGGCGTAGTGGCGTGGCAAAGTCACCTGAAACGCCGCTGCCATATGTCCAGACTTCCATAGGATATTGATAAATTTAATAAAAAGTAACTTAAAATTACCTTAAAAGGACAACATTTTTAAAAGTCAAAAGGCTTATTTAATGCTTTGAGAACATCTCTTCTATTCGGCTACAAAACCAACCAAAACAGGATGAGCTTTTAAGCTATAAGACCATTTTTAAGATGTCAATACATAGATTTTAAGCTGGTGGGTCGCCACTGCCTCCGGTGGCCAAATGCATCGCTGCATCAACTGATCTGCACCAGTTTAATCTCGTCATGGCAAAATTATTTTTTCTCTTCATGTGTGGCACTAATACTCCATCGTAAGAACACCGCTGTCGTTACCGCGGGTCCTGGGGAAAAAAAAACGCTGCTCCTGGGGGGAATTTTTGATTATGCTCACGCATAGATGTGTAAAACTTCACATTGCAATTCAGACAGGCGCAGACTGAACCGTGCAGTTCATTTTAAAGAGGCAGTTTTGGCGCATATTCCGATAGAAACGGGCTGCGGGGAGCCTAAGTGTGTTGTCGTGGGCGTGTTTACCCGCTGCAGGTAACCGCTGTGAAACAATCAGAAAGATTTCCCTGATTAATAACATCTTTATGGCGCTCATCTTTATTGTTACTATGTGCTGCTTTACCAGTTCTCTCTCTCTCGCTCGCTCGCTCGTCATCGGACAAAAATCAAACTGCTTCGTGTTTGTATTTGAAATTGTGCGTCAGACTCAGATTTATATATATACCGTTATATATATATATATATATATATATATATATATATATATATATATATATATATATATATATATATATGGTAACTTTACTGAATTTGCAGCTTAAGAAGATTGGGTTTGACAAACAACACCAACTGTCCCCTCAATCCAGTGCACACAATACCACAACAGACCTCATCACGCTCTACAGTACATCAAGAAAACTAAATCAACTAAAACAAGTTCACGAGCGCACATGAAATGAAGTTAATCCATATTTGTGTGTCAGGGTGTCTAAGCATTCTCCAGAATTTGACATCTCAGCAGAGCCTGTAATAATTATAGAAAGTAACATTATAGTTGTTCTGCCTTTTGTTAAGACAGCAAGGAATTCATGTCGTGAATACATTACATAAATAAGATAATAATTCTTAGTCAGAGGAAATCCAAGGCAAAAACAGTTAGAAAAGTTTTGGGTTCATATTTAATCAGAGTGAGACATCACAACTTTGTTAGATCTCTATGTGAATTACGTGAGATAGTGAGTGCTCTCACCTTAAAAAAAGATCTTTGACGTATTTTGCTCCGGTTAAAAGCTGCTTTTCAGCGATGAAGCTAGGGAAACTGCTAATGTTGAAGTTGAATTTGTTCTACACACTTCTGCCTTGGAAAAATATTCGTCTTTTTACAAAAAGAATGTTTAAAGCCAGATTTGGGAACAAAGGTTATTCAGAGAATGCAAGAAAAGGAAGCTTTGTGTGGGGAACTTTTGTCCTAGCTGTCTAGCTGCATATGGCCCCAGGACAGCACAATAGTTTTCTTGAAGTTTAATTTTGGAGAAGTAGAAACAAGTATTAATTTCAAAAGGTAGGTAAAAAAGGAAAAAAGTTTTTACAAAATCTTAAAATGTTGGATAGTCGTTATTTCCATCTTGCTGTGAAAATTGGTGAAATATTATCATTTTTAATGCTTAGATATAAAATCGCAAGGCCATTACTAAAATTGCCTTTTGTTGAAAATGTTTTTTGGCATGCCATACTTTATATTTATAGGTAGCCTAGATGTGCATAATAAAAGAGTGGAACTAAAACCTGGTCTAAAATTATTATGGAGCTTTAACCTGCTAAGAGTAATAACGTTAGATGATTATATCTTTAAAATGAGATAACTGTCTCAAAAAATGTGATAGTTTATTTGGTCTGAAGAGATGATGCAATTCAATGTTATTTATATAGCGACAATTCATGAAATATGTCATCTCAAGGCACTTTACAACGTCAAAATCAATCAGATTATACAGATTGGGTCAGATTATACACATTGGTCAAAAAATTCCTATATAAGGGAACCAGTTCATTGCATCAAAGTCTTGACAAGTAGCATTCTCTCTTGAAGAAGCGTAGAGCCACAGGGAGAGTCGTCTGCATTGTACATGGCTTTGCAGCAATCCCTCATACTGAGCAAGCATGAAGCGACAGCAGGAAAAAAAACTCCCCATTAACGGGAAGGAAAAACCTCCAGCAGAACCGGGCTCAGTATGAACGGTCATCTGCCTCGACAGACTGGGGGTAACAGAAGACAGAGCAGAGACACAACAAGACAGACAAAAAAGCACAGAAGTTCTACATTAGATGGTAGTAGCGGGTGATCTGTCTTCCCTGGATGAAGCCACAGCTAACAGAACGCCAGACCAGGTGTGCCTACTATAAAGAAAAAAGAAAAATCAAAAAGTTAAAAGCTGAAATTACAACAGTCATTCAAAATTGAAGAACAATAGACCCTGATGTCCTGCAGTAGCCTAAACCTATAGCAGCATAACTATAGAGGTAGCTCAGGGTAACATGAGCCACTCTAACTATAAGCTTTTTAAAAAAGGAAAGTTCCAAGGGCCAGCTTCTAGTGGAGAAGTTCAAGTATCTTGGGGTCTTGTTCACGAATGAGGGGAAGATGGAGCGGGAGATCGACAGGCGGATTGGTGCGGCGTCTGCTGTGAAGCGGGCGCTATACCGGTCCGTTGTGGTGAATCTGCACCAGATTTTTTGTGAGTCGTGGGGGAGCGCTGCCGAACACGTTCGTGTAAATCGCCCAGTGGACGGGCGGGCAAAATGCGTGACAGCATCTGCGGTGGCGGGCGGCCGGCGGTGCGCAAATCCCAGCGGTGGCCAAGGCCGGAGCGGCGCTTTGCTGCGAGGGCCGCTCATCACCGCTTGTTATTAGGCCCGAGCAGCTAAGCGCTGCGAAGGCCTATTGTAACTGCAGATTTTATTATTATTAGGCCCGAGCAGCTAAGCGCTGCGAAGGCCTATTGTAACTGCAGATTTTATTATTATTATTATTATTATTATTATTATTAGGCCCGAGCAGCTAAGCGCTGCGAAGGCCTATTGTATCTGTGTTGTTTCTTATTATTATTATTCTGCCCCCCTAAAGAGGGGCCTTTTTGGGGGCCTTACCATTTTCAAAAACTCACCAAACTTGGCGGATGCAAGAAGACTGTTTAAAAATTTTGGATTTTAAGGTCGTCACAAAAATCAAAAGAAAAATGCCTCAACGGCGCCACCTAGAAATTTTCAAAGGACCCTTTGCTATTCACTTACTTCATCGTAGAGTAATGAAATTTTGTACAGTTGTAGATCTAAGCAAGACGCTCAGAATTTACAATTAACGTCATAGTGCAAATATCACAGGAAGTCGGCCATTTTAGATTGAAAGTCGTAATTTGACCTCATTTTTGACGTTTACAGCATTGGTATTTGATCGAACTCGTCCTAGGGATTTCGAGCGAGCGGCTTAAAACTCCGTCAGTCTGATCATAAGGCATGGCCAATTAAAAGTTATCAAAACGGTGAGTTTTTGAGCATTTTGAAGGGGCGTTAGCATGGGTCAAAGTTCACCTACTCGCCACAAAACATAAAACTGTTATATCTCCCACACAGAAACACACAGAGGCACCAAACTTTCTGTGATTGTTCATCATCGGGTCTTCTACAATATCCAATGGTCAAATGATGACATCACTTAGGCCACGCCCCCTGACAACAGGAAAAACTGTTATATCTCCTACACAGAAACACACAGAGGCACCAAACTTTCTGTGATTGATCATCATCGGGTCTTCTACAATATCCAATGGTCAAATGATGACGTCACTTAGGCCACGCCCCCTGACAACAGGAAAAACTGCTATATCTCCTACACAGAAACACACAGAGGCACCAAACTTTCTGTGATTGATCATCATCAGGTCTTCTACAATATCCAATGGTCAAATGATGACATCACTTAGGCCACGCCCCCTGAAAACAGGAAAAACTGTTATATCTCCTACACAGAAACACACAGAGGCACCAAACTTTCTGTGATTGATCATCATCAGGTCTTCTACAATATCCAATGGTCAAATGATGACGTCACTTACGCCACGCCCCCTGACAACAGGAAAAACTGCTATATCTCCTACACAGAAACACACAGAGGCACCAAACTTTCTGTGATTGATCATCATCAGGTCTTCTACAATATCCAATGGTCAAATGATGACATCACTTAGGCCACGCCCCCTGACAACTGGAAAAACTGCTATATCTCCTACACAGAAACACACAGAGGCACCAAACTTTCTGATTGATCATCATCGGGTCTTCTACAATATCCAATGGTCAAATGATGACATCACTTAGACCACGCCCCCTGACAACAGGAAGTGTCATGTTTTATTGTTAGCAGTCGCTATGTTACCCCTCTGAGCTAATCAACATGAACGAGATCCTGGCGGGCGGCCAGCGGTGCGCAAATCCCAGCGGTGGCCAAGGCCGGAGCGGCGCTTGGCTGCGAGGGCCGCTCGATGCCGCTTGCGGCTTTAATTATTATTATTATTTATTCTTGGGACTTTTGAAACGGCTTTTTGGAGGCCTAAACATGCATGAAAACTCACCAAACTTTGCCCAAAATTGTCCCCCGTGAGAAATCGCATGATTTTAGTGTAATTGAAAGCGGGCGTGGCAAACCCGCTCAACAGCGCCAACTACAGTGAGTTGGGCCAAACCGTAACACGTAGAAAGCTGAAATTTTTTACCTAGGTAGCTTTCTTAAAGTTATGAAAAAAAGTCTATTGTGGGTATGCTCTAAAACCCACAGGAAGCCTGCCATTTTGGGTCAAAGGGTAAAATATTGACGGTTTTTGCCTCAAACTTTAACGAACTAGTCCTAGGCATTTTAAGCTATCACTTTCAAATTTTTTCAGCGTGGAGATGAGACCTTGAGGGTTAAAAGTTATCAAAGGTTTTATGAAATATGCATATTTGCCTGAGCTGTCACATTGCAAAAATCAGGTTTGTGGAAAACCATTAAAAACGCATTAAATCAGTAAGCCCCAAGCCATGCTTTGTCTGAGAATTATGAAACTTGGTAAGCAGATGTAACTTCTCAGTCCCTACAAAAAAGTCTCTTGGACCAATTGTGTAAACCCTAAAGAAAGTCAATTAATTTTCATCAAAGATGTCATTTTGTCATAAAAACGGGTATTATTTTTGACCACAAGATGGCAGCATAATACTTTGAACCTCTGATTTACCCATGTCTATTCTTAATCACTCTTACTTTTATTTATCGACTCTTTAGCTGTCTTATCAGACATTTAATTACCTTTCACTCCTATATGTGCAGGAACCCAAAGAAACACAGCTGATAACCCCATCATCTGAATATGATATAATATTTGTTGAATTACTAATAAGATATCTGGACGGCTTTCTGAATGATTTCTTTTTAAACTGATCAATGATGAACTTGAATCTGAACATATGACAGCTCTTAATGGTCTCACTTCCTCAATCCATTCTACAGCAACTAATAATGCAATCATTTCTGCCGTATAAACAGATATTCCTTCATTTAATTTCTTCCCTATGTGCAGTTTAAACTCTGGAATTATTACACCTACTCCAGTTTTTCCTAATTGATTTTTTTGATTCATCCGTATACATTTTTACATAATTATAAAACTGTTCTATATATTCCTCCACTATTAAAGAATTACATATATACATTTTATCTCTATTTTTCTTTTCCAATATTGTTAAATCTACTATTGTTTCAGGTAAAATCCATGGTGGTGTTATTGATAATGGTACTGTTGGACTAATATTTCAATGATTTAATCCTAATTCTGTTGCTTTCTGAATAATTGTCCAACCAAATGACTTATTATGAACCTTCTTTTTCACTGCAGGAATGTAAAGTTACCTTTGTAGGATGGACTTGATCGTGTCCTTGCAAATTAACCAAGTAATTTAATGACAGTTGTATTCTTCTCAGTCCTAACGGCATTTCACCCACTTCCACCTGTAAAGCTGATGTTGAAGTTGTCCTTATTGCTCCTGTTATTAAGCGCAATGCTTGATATTGTATGATATCCAATTTTTTAAGTACTGTCTCCGATGCTTATCCATACACTATACTTCCATAATCAATTGTAGATCTAATTAGATTTATATAAACTAATCTTATAGCTTTCCTATCTGATCATTCATACCCAATTAAACATCTCAATATATTAAGTATCTTTTTACATTTTTCAAAAACCTTATCTATGTGCACTTCCCAGGATAGTTTTTCATCAAACCATACTCCTAAGAATTTTAATTGCTTTACTCTCTCTAGATCTTTGTTCTGCCCCGAATATGTTTAATATGTTTAAAAGACATTTAAAAACTACTTTGAAATGTTAATATACCGTTCTCTATTTTATATGTATTTGCGGTGCTTTTATGTTGAAAATCTTCCAAACCGGAAGTAGGAAGTAAAGACGCAAACAATAGAAAAGCGTGTGTGCAGAGTTGGTGAATAGGTTGGATTTGGAGCGGCGCGGAAAACAAAACATAAACTATATCGGATTTGGAAAAGGCGGATTTTGGCATAAACTGGTATGTGAATGGTTCTGGTGGAAATGGAGGTAGAAATTGAGGAACGTATGGATTTAGAAGGGTGGACGCCAGTGGGGAGATGAAGCGGGAGAGGACGTTTGATTTGTTTGATTGACGCAACTAAAGAGCATCACTGGACTGTTGTAGCAAAGGTTTTACCTGAAAACATAAGGGTTTTTTTGGTAACAAGATGTATAAAGAATCTTTATTCCTCTGGAGTTTATGTGGCCAATGAGGTACGGTTTTATTGTTTTGCTTGTCTTTATTCATGTAAACCATTATATTCTAATTCGGATTTCTGTTTCCTCTTAGTTCTGACGGCATTTTAAGGGCATTTTCTAAGACATGTACAGACATGTTGTCCGCAATAATGGTCTGTTGAACCCAAAAGAACGACGTTGAGCCTTGATTAACTCGGGAGGAGTAACAGCCAGAACTCACGCCTGCTTCGGGCTGGAGAAGTGCAGCTGGTGTGGAGCCGACAACGAGCAGCTGGTTAAGGGGTGACGTCGCTCTCTAGCATCAGGGAGAGGCTGACATGCTCGGAGGGATTAGCCAAACCAGAAGCAGCTGTTGTCCGGGAGTGCAGCGGGCCTAATTTACCACCAAGTAACACGTTTAAGTTAAATGTTAAATGTGAAGAGGTGAATTAACCTTGCTAAGCTTTAAGGGACTCAATAAGTGCTTGAAGGGTAACCTGCTGCACTATACATACAAGTCAGGTGTACACAAGTTAAAAGTTAAACTCAAGTTAAGAAAAATATATACATTTTGTTTGTTTTATCTCATTTAAGGAAGTTGATTCCAGCTAACTTAAAACAGATACGAGTGTTTTTTGTTTGTTGGTTTTATTAAGGGTAACCAAGGTACGGAAAAGGAAAGTTTTGTGATTTGGTTTTACATGGAAATAGTTTCTCTGTCTTGTAATAGTTGAAAGATTTATTATTCAGATTAAGGTGTTTGTAACTGCACAACTAAGTTGATCTTTAACTAGAGAAATAATTTAAGTTTATGAACACATTTAAAGGGTGTGTGTTTAAGTTAGGCTAAATCTACATACTTCTAATGTAAAGATAATTAAGCTAAAGTTAAACAATAAACCCCAAAGGATCTAAACAAAATGGACAATGACATGGCCATGCAGGAAGACTGTGACCACAAGTGAAGCTTTTTCAGTAGAAGGCTTTAGGAAAAGTGCAAGACAGAAAAAACTCCATGAAAAGGGTCAAGTGCTGCGTGAAGAAAAGATGAACAGACTTCATTCTCGTTTCAAGCTCAGTTATGACAAATGGAAAACTGCTGCTAAACAAGCCAAAAGAGCTCTTGATGCATCTATAAAAACAAGTTTGCACAGAAGCTGGTTCTTTGTGCACTTCAACAACTTCCCAAAGGTCCAAACAGTCAAGTAGTGGGTGTTCAAGCCACTCAAGTAAGCTGCCTGTCAAAAGGCAAGAAGCAAGAAGCTGCTATAACTCTTTACTATATATGCTTCCGATCGGTAAAATTATCAGACAGCATGGGATTAATTTCCACTGTTATGCTGATGACACTCAGCTATATTTATCCATAAATCCTGATGAATCCAATCAATTACTTCGACTGCAGTCATGTCTTGATGACATCAAAAGCTGGATGACTTTAAATTTCCTGCATCTAAATTCTGACAAGACCGAAGTTGTAATCTTTGGGCCAGAGTCCTCAAAAAATAAACTTCTTAACCAATCACTTAATTTGGGTGGCATTAACTTGGCCTCTGGTAATAAAGTAAAAAACCTTGGTGTTATTTTTGACCGAGACATGTCATTTAAATCCCATATTAAACAGGTTTCCAGAGTTTCCTTTTTTTACCTCCAGAATATCGCCAAAATTAGAAACATTCTGCCCAGGAGTGATGCTGAAAAACTAGTCCATGCATTTGTTACTTCAAGGCTGGACTATTGTAATTCTTTACCATCAGGAAGTCCACAAAATGCAGTTCAAAGTCTTCAGCTGATCCAAAATGCTGCAGCAAGAGTTCTGATGAAAATCAACAAGAGGGATAATATTTCTCCTATTTTAGCTTCCCTTCATTGGCTTCCTGTAAAATCAAGAATAGAATTTAAAATTCTTCTTCTAACGTATAAAGCCCTTAATAATCAAGCTCCATCATATATCAGAGCTCTGATTACCCCGTATGTTCCTAACAGAGCACTTCGCTCTCAAACTGCAGGTCTGCTGGTGGTTCCTAGAGTCTCTAAAAGTAGAATGGGAGGCAGATCCTTTGGTTATCAGGCTCCTCTCCTGTGGAACCAACTCCCAGTTTAGGTCCGTGAGGCAGACACCCTGTCTACTTTTAAGACTAATCTTAAAACTTTCCTTTTTGACAAAGATTATAACTAGAGTGGCTCATGTTACTCTGAGCTACCTTTATAGTTTTACTGCTATAGGCTTAGGCTACTGGAGGACATCAGGATCTAATTTTCTCACTCTATAGAGTTCTACTGTTCTTCAATAATGCATTACGTGTTGTCATTTCTGCTTTAACTTTCTGTTCTCTCTCTTTTTTTTTTCTCTTTGTAGTAGGTACACCTGGTCTGGCATTCTGTTAACTGTGACATCATCCAGTGAAGACGGCTCACCCGCTATTACCATCTAATGTAGAACAGATTACTGGATCAATGTGTGCTTTTGTGCTTGTTTGTCTCTCTTGTTGTGTCTCTGCTCTGTCTTCTGTTACCCCCAGTCGGTCGAGGCAGATGACCGTTCATACTGAGCCCGGTCCTGCCGGAGGTTTTCCTTCCCGTTAATGGGGAGTTTTTCTTCCCACTGTCGCTTCATGCTTGCTCAGTATGAGGGATTGCTGCAAAGCCATGGACAATGCAGACGACTCTCCCTGTAGCTCTACGCTTCCCCAGGAGTGAATGCTGCTTATCGGGACTTTGATGCAATCAACTGGTTTTCTTATATAGGAACATTTTTGACCAATCTGTATAATCTGACCCAATCTGTATAATATGATTGAACTTGACTTTGTAAAGTGCCTCGAGATGACATGTTTCATGAATTGGCGCTATATAAATAAAATTGAATTGAATTGAACTGGCTGCCATGGAAGCAGGCTTCCTGATTGGCTTACAGCAAGATGGAATAGGAAAGTTATTCAGATTGAAGAGGAGTGTGGTTCATTTCCAACATTTAGTAACTTTGTTGACTTTGTCACAAGAGAGGCAAAAATAGCATGTAACCCAGTGACGTCGCTACATGTGCTTAAAGCAAATGCTTCAGAGAAAACAAAGCTCATAAAGGCTAGCAGTGTTGGGGCAAACGCATTTGCAAGCAGCACAGAAGAGAAAACAGAAACAAACAAATGTGTATTCTGTGGGAGATTAAATCACAACATTCAGACATGTCAAAAGTTCATGGAAAAGACAATCACTGAAAGAGTGAAGTTTGTAAAATTAAAGGGACTGTGTTTTAGATGTCTCTGCTATGGACATCAATCCAAGAAAAGAGAAGTATCTGCAACACCTGCAAGAAAAACTACTGGGGGAGAACTTATAAATGATATTTTGAGTGCAAGGTTGGCGGACAGTTTGCAAAACAATTTATATTTGTGTGCAACACCTTTCTTGTGTACAACCTTTTGGCAGGAAACTATCTCCATAACTCTTGCTGCAGCATTTTGGATCAGCTGAAGACTTTGAACTGCATTTTAACCAGTAAACTAATGTTTAAACCAGGGGTGTCAAACGTACGGCCCGCCGAACGATTTAGTCTGGCCCGGTGGCTAAATGCATTATCATTATCATTTCCATCTTACTAATTTTAACTGACACATCAATGTCTTTTCTTGTTGTAGCCTCCTTTGCAGCCTTATCTGCCATTTCATTTCCTTTAACTCCCATATGTGCTGGTACCCGCAAAAATATGACTGTAATGTCCATCATTTGAATCTGTATAATGTTTGCTGGATTTCTATTAAAATATCTGGTCTACTGTTTGAGTGTTTTATTAGTAAAACTGATTAGTGATGAAGATGAATCTGAACAAATAATCACTCTCAGAGGTCTTATTTCTTCTACCCATTGCACTGCAAACAGAATTGCTAGCATTTCTCCTGTGTATACTGATATATTATCACTTGTCCTCTTTCCTACTGTAATATGAAACTCTGGAACAATAAAAGATACTCCTATCTTGTTATCTAAACTTTTTTGATGCATCTGTGTAGATCTGAATGAAACTGTAGTAACTATTAATATATTCCTGTATTGTATTTGAATTTAAAACAAAACCCCTGACCTTATTTCCCTTTCGTAATAGTGTTAGATCTACTTTAGCTTCAGGTAGTATCCAAGGCTGTACTGCTGGCAGTGGTACTGTTGAACTGAACATTAAATCAGTTAATTCTAATTCCATTGCTTTTTGTCTAACTGTCTACCCAAAGCTTTTTCTCTCCCTCTTCTCCACTTCCCAACAAGATGTTAAAGTGCTCTGTGCTGGATGATCTTCACTATTACCCTGTAAATTAGCCCAATAGTTTAGAGATAACTGAATTCTTCTCAATGTCGGGAAGTCTAAACAACAACAACTCTTAATGCATCACGTGACCTTTGGCACAAATTTACCGCAGCGTGGGTGGGATTGTTTCCTAGTCGAGCAGAGACTATTTTGTGCGTGCAGAGACCATTTTGTACTGGAGGAAAACTTATAAATGATATTTTGAGTGCAAGCTTGGCGGACAGTTTGCAAAACAATTTTTTTTTGTGTGAAACACATCTTTTTGTGTGCAAAACAAGTTTTATTTGTGTGCAACACCTTTTCTGTTTACAACCTTTTGGCAGGAAACTATCTCCATATCTCTTGCTGCAGCATTTTGGATCGGCTGAAGACTTTGAACTGCATTTCAACCAGTAAACTAATGTTTAAACCAGGGGTGTCAAACGTACGGCCCGCCGAACGATTTGGTCCGGCCCGATGGCCAAATGCAATATCATTATTCAACGGCTGTATCTCCTCGCTGCATCAACCGATCTGCACCTGGTTTCACTGCCGAACGGGTTCGTGTGAATTGCCCGGTGGACGGGCGCGGAAAATGCGTGACAGCTTCTGCGGTGGCTGGAGGGAGGCGGTGCACGTACCCCAGCGGTGCTTGGCTGCGAGGGCCGCTCATTATTATTATTATTTATTCTTGGGACTTTTGAAACGGCTTTTTGGAGGCCTAAACATGCATGAAAACTCACCAAACTTTGCCCAAAATTGTCCCCCGTGAGAAATCGCATGATTTTAGTGTAATTGAAAGCGGGCGTGGCAAACCCCCTCAACAGCGCCAACTAGAGTGAGTTGGGCCAAACCGTAACACGTAGAAAGCTGAAATTTTTTACCTAGGTAGCTTTTTTAAAGTTATGAAAAAAAGTCTATTGTGGGTATGCTCTAAAACCCACAGGAAGCCTGCCATTTTGGGTCAAAGGGTAAAATATTGACGGTTTTTGCCTCGAACTTTAACGAACTAGTCCTAGGCATTTTAAGTTATCACTTTCAAATTTTTTCAGCGTGGAGATGAGACCTTGAGGGTTAAAAGTTATCAAAGGTTTTATGAAATATGCATATTTGCCTGAGCTGTCGCATTGCAAAAATCAGGTTTGTGGAAAACCATTAAAAACGCATTAACTTGATTTTTTTGATTCATCCGTATACATTTTTACATAATTATAAAACTGTTCTATATATTCCTCCACTATTAAAGAATTACATATATACATTTTATCTCTATTTTTCTTTTCCAATATTGTTAAATCTACTATTGATTCAGGTAAGATCCATGGTGGTGTTATTGATAATGGTACTGTTGGACTAATATTTCAATGATTTAATCCTAATTCTCTTGCTTTCTGAATAATTGTCCAACCAAATGACTTATTATGAACCTTCTTTTTCACTGCAGGAATGTAAAAGTCAATTAATTTTCATCAAAGATGTCATTTTGTCATAAAAACGGGTATTATTTTTGACCACAAGATGGCAGCATAATACTTTGAACCTCTGATTTACCCATGTCTATTCTTAATCACTCTTACTTTTATTTATCGACTCTTTAGCTTTCTTATCAGCCATTTAATTACCTTTCACTCCTATATGTGCAGGAACCCAAAGAAACACAGCTGATAACCCCATCATCTGAATATGATATAATATTTGTTGAATTACTAATAAGATATCTGGACGGCTTTCTGAATGATTTCTTTTTAAACTGATCAATGATGAACTTGAATCTGAACATATGACAGCTCTTAATGGTCTCACCTCCTCAATCCATTCTACAGCACCTAATAATGCAATCATTTAGTAAATTAGCCCAATAGTTTAGAGATAACTGAATTCTTCTCAATGTCAGGAAGTCTGAACAACAACTCTTAATGCATCACGTGACTTTTGGCACAAATTTACCGCAGCGTGGGTGGGATTGTTTCTTAGTCGAGCAGAGGCTGTTTTGTGTGTGCAGAGACCATTTTGTACTGGAGGAAAACTTATAAATGATATTTTGAGTGCAAGGTTGGCGGACAGTTTGCAAAACAATTTCTTTTGTGTGAAACACATCTTTTTGTGTGCAAAACAAGTTTTATTTGTGTGCAACACCTTTTCTGTTTACAACCTTTTGTCAGGAAACTATCTCCATAACTCTTGCTGCAGCATTTTGGATCAGCTGAAGACTTTGAACTGCATTTCAACCAGTAAAGTAATGTTTAAACCAGGGGTGTCAAACGTACGGGCCGCCAAACGATTTGGTCCGGCCCGGTGGCCAAATGCAATATCATTATTCAACGGCTGTATCTCCTTGCTGCATCAACCGATCTGCACCTGATTTCACTGCCGAACGGGTTCGTGTGAATTGCCCGGTGGACGTGCGCGTAAAATGCGTGACATTTTCTGCGGTGGCTGGCGGCAGGCGGTGCGCGTACCCCAGCGGTGCTTGGCTGCGAGGGCCGCTCATCGCCGCTTGCGGCTTTAATTATTATTATTATTAATCTGCCACCCCAAAGAGGGGCCTTTTTGGGGGCTTTATCATACTCAAAAACTCACCAAACTTGGCGGATGCAAGAAGACTGTTTAAAAATTTTTTATTTTAAGGTCGTCACAAAAATCAAAACAAAAATGCCTCAACGGCGCCACCTAGCAATTTTCAAAAGACCCTTTGCTATTCACTTACTTCATCGTAGAGACATGAAATTTGGTACAGTGGTAGAGCTCACCAAGACGCTCAGAATTTACAATTAATGTCATAGTGAAAATATCACAGGAAGTCGGCCATTTTAGATTGAAGGTCTGATTTTGACCTCAATTTTGACGTTTACAGCATTGGTACTTGATCGAACTCCTCCTAGGGATTTCGAGCGAGCGGCTTGAAACTCGGTCAGTCTGATCATAAGGCATGGCCAATTAAAAGTTATCAAAACGGTGAGTTTTTGAGCATGTTGAAGGGGCGTTAGCAGGGGTCAAAGTTCACCTACTCGCCACAAAACATAAAACTGTTATATCTCCTACACAGAAACACACAGAGGCACCAAACTTTCTGTGATTGATCATCATCGGGTCTTCTACAATATCCAATGGTCAAATGATGACTATGCTTAGGCCACGCCCCCTGACAACAGGAAGTGTCATGTTTTGCTGTAAACGGTCGCTATGTTACCCCTCTGAACTAATCAATATGAAACTGTGTCCAGAGACAGAAGACATGTTGTTGTGTTGTGGATTCCAGCCCCAAGTGGATTCGATGGAGCAGGGGAGCGTGGCGGCGTGGTGAAGTCACCTCAAACGCCGCTGCCATACGTTTGGCTCTGAATTCCACATTTTTGGGCCGAGCTGCTTAAAACTCACTTGGATGCATCCTTATCTAGCCCCCAACAGGAATCCATAACAAACTTTGGTGGGCGTGATCTAATGCCTCAACGGCGCCACCTAGCAATTTTCAAAGGACCCTTTGCTATTCACTTACTTCATCGTAGAGACACGAGATTTGGTACAGTTGTAGAGCTCACCAAGACGCTCAGAATTTACAATTAATGTCATAGTACAAGTATCACAGGAAGTCGGCCATTTTAGACTGAATGTCTGATTTTGACACCATTTTTGACGTTTACAGCATTGGTATTTGATCTAACTCCTCCTAGGGATTTCGAGCGAGCGGCTTGAAACTCGGTCAGTCTGATCATAAGGCATGGCCAATTAAACGTTATCAAAACGGTGAGTTTTTGAGCATTTTGAAGGGGCGTTAGCAGGGGTCAAAGTTCACCTATTCGCCACAAAAATAAAACTGTTTTATCTCCTACACAGAAACACACAGAGGCACCAAACTTTCTGTGATTGATCATCATCGGGTCTTCTACAATATCCAATGGTCAAATGATGACATCACTTAGGCCACGCCCCCTGACAATAGGAAAAACTGTTATATCTCCTACACAGAAACACACAGAGGCACCAAACTTTCTGTGATTGATCATCATCGGGTCTTCTACAATATCCAATAGTCAAATGATGACATCACTTAGGCCACGCCCCCTGACAACAGGAAAAACTGCTATATCTCCTACACAGAAACACACAGAGGCACCAAACTTTCTGTGATTGATCATCATCGGGTCTTCTACAGTATCCAATGGTCAAATGATGACATCACTTAGGCCACGCCCCCTGACAACAGGAAAAACTGTTTTATCTCCTACACAGAAACACACAGAGGCACCAAACCTTCTGTGATTGATCATCATCGGGTCTTCTACAATATCCAATAGTCAAATGATGACATCACTTAGGCCACGCCCCCTGACAACAGGAAAAACTGTTATATCTCCTACACAGAAACACACAGAGGCACCAAACTTTCTGTGATTGATCATCATCGGGTCTTCTACAATATCCAATGGACAAATGATGACATCACTTAGGCCACGCCCCCTGACAACAGGAAAAACTGCTATATCTCCTACACAGAAACACACAGAGGCACCAAACTTTCTGTGATTGATCATCATCGGGTCTTCTACATTATCCAATGGTCAAATGATGACATCACTTAGGCCACGCCCCCTGACAACAGGAAAAACTGCTATATATCCTACACAGAAACACACAGAGGCACCAAACTTTCTGTGATTGATCATCATCGGGTCTTCTACAATATCCAATGGTCAAATGATGACATCACTTAGGCCACGCCCCCTGACAACAGGAAGTGTCATGTTTTATTGTCCATGGCTTTTACAGGCAATTCATGTCGTGAATACATTACATAAATAAGATAATAATTCTTAGTCAGAGGAAATCCAAGGCAAAAACAGTTAGAAAAGTTTTGGGTTCATATTTAATCAGAGTGAGACATCACAACTTTGTTAGATCTCTATGTGAATTACGTGAGATAGTGAGTGCTCTCACCTTAAAAAAAGATCTTTGACGTATTTTGCTCCGGTTAAAAGCTGCTTTTCAGCGATGAAGCTAGGGAAACTGCTAATGTTGAAGTTGAATTTGTTCTACACGCTTCTGCCTTGGAAAAATATTCGTCTTTTTACAAAAAGAATGTTTAAAGCCAGATTTGGGAACAAAGGTTATTCAGAGAATGCAAGAAAGGAAGCTTTTGTGGGGAACTTTTGTCCTAGCTGTCTAGCTGCATATGGCCCCAGGACAGCACAATAGTTTTCTTGAAGTTTAATTTTGGAGAAGTAGAAACAAGTATTAATTTCAAAAGGTAGGTAAAAAAGGAAAAAAGTTTTTACAAAATCTTAAAATGTTGGATAGTTGTTATTTCCATCTTGCTGTGAAAATTGGTGAAATATTATCATTTTTAATGCTTAGATATAAAATCGCAAGGCCATTACTAAAATTGCCTTTTGTTGAAAATGTTTTTTGGCATACCATACTTTATATTTATAGGTAGCCTAGATGTGCATAATAAAAGAGTGGAACTAAAACCTGGTCTAAAATTATTATGGAGCTTTAACTTGCTAAGAGTAATACTGTTAGATGATTATATCTTTAAAATGAGATAACTGTCTCAAAAAATGTGATAGTTTATTTGGTCTGAAGAGATGATGCAATTCAATGTTATTTATATAGCGACAATTCATGAAATATGTCATCTCAAGGCACTTTACAACGTCAAAATCAATCAGATTATACAGATTGGGTCAGATTATACACAACAATTCCTATATAAGGGAACCAGTTCATTGCATCAAAGTCTTGACAAGTAGCATTCTCTCTTGAAGAAGCGTAGAGCCACAGGGAGAGTCGTCTGCATTGTCCATGGCTTTGCAGCAATCCTACCTACTGAGCAAGCATGAAGCGACAGCAGGAAAAAAAACTCCCCATTTACGGGAAGGAAAAACCTCCAGCAGAACCGGGCTCAGTATGAACGGTCATCTGCCTCGACAGACTGGGGGTTACAGAAGACAGAGCAGAGACACAACAAGAGAGACAAAAAAAGCACAGAAGTTCTACATTAGATGGTAGTAGCGGGTGATCTGTCTTCCCTGGATGAAGCCACAGCTAACAGAACGCCAGACCAGGTGTGCCTACTATGAAGAAAAAAGAAAAATCAAAAAGTTAAAAGCTGAAATTACAACAGTCATTCAAAATTGAAGAACAATAGACCCTGATGTCCTGCAGTAGCCTAAACCTATAGCAGCATAACTATAGAGGTAGCTCAGGGTAACATGAGCCACTCTAACTATAAGCTTTTTAAAAAAGGAAAGTCCAGCTTCTAGTGGAGAAGTTCAAGTATCTTGGGGTCTTGTTCACGAATGAGGGGAAGATGGAGCGGGAGATCGACAGGCGGATTGGTGCGGCGTCTGCTGTGAAGCGGGCGCTATACCGGTCCGTTGTGGTGAATCTGCACCAGATTTTTTGTGAGTCGTGGGGGAGCGCTGCCGAACACGTTCGTGTAAATCGCCCAGTGGACGGGCGGGCAAAATGCGTGACAGCATCTGCGGTGGCGGGCGGCCGGCGGTGCGCAAATCCCAGCGGTGGCCAAGGCCGGAGCGGCGCTTTGCTGCGAGGGCCGCTCATCACCGCTTGTTATTATTATTATTATTCTGCCCCCCTAAAGAGGGGCCTTTTTGGGGGCTTTATCATATTCAAAAACTCACCAAACTTGGCAGATGCATGAAGACTGTTTAAAAATTTTGTATTTTAAGGTCGTCACAAAAATCAAAAGAAAAATGCCTCAACGGCGCCACCTAGCAATTTTCAAAGGACCCTTTGCTATTCACTTACTTCATCGTAGAGACATGAGATTTGGTACAGTTGTAGAGCTCACCAAGACGCTCAGAATTTACAATTAATGTCATAGTGCAAGTATCACAGGAAGTCGGCCATTTTAGACTGAATGTCTGATTTTGACCCCATTTTTGACGTTTACAGCATTGGTATTTGATCTAACTCCTCCTAGGGATTTCGAGCGAGCGGCTTGAAACTCGGTCAGTCTGATCATAAGGCATGGCCAATTAAACGTTATCAAAACGGTGAGTTTTTGAGCATTTTGAAGGGGCGTTAGCAGGGGTCAAAGTTCACCTATTCGCCACAAAAAATAAAACTGTTTTATCTCCTACACAGAAACACACAGAGGCACCAAACTTTCTATGATTGATCATCATCGGGTCTTCTACAATATCCAATGGTCAAATGATGACATTGCTTAGGCCACGCCCCCTGACAACAGGAAGTGTCATGTTTTGCTGTAAACGGTCGCTATGTTACCCCTCTGAACTAATCAATATGAAACTGTGTCCAGAGACAGAAGACATGTTGTTGTGTTGTGGATTCCAGCCCCAAGTGGATTCGATGGAGCAGGGGAGCGTGGCGGCGTGACGAAGTCACCTCAAACGCCACTGCCATACGTTTGGCTCTGAATTCCACATTTTTGGG
Source organism: Fundulus heteroclitus (assembly GCF_011125445.2). Classification (NCBI taxonomy): domain Eukaryota; kingdom Metazoa; phylum Chordata; class Actinopteri; order Cyprinodontiformes; family Fundulidae; genus Fundulus; species Fundulus heteroclitus. The sequence continues at coordinate 1,254,450 of NC_046374.1, read as the reverse complement.
CCGAGCTGCTTAAAACTCACTTGGATGCATCCTTATCTAGCCCCCAACAGGAATCCATAACAAAATTTGGTGGGTGTGACCTAATGCCTCAACGGCGCCACCTAGCAATTTTCAAAGGACCCTTTGCTATTCACTTACTTCATCGTAGAGACATGAAATTTGGTATAGTTGTAGAACTCAACAAGACGCTCAGAATTTACAATTAATGTCATAGTGCAAGTATCACAGGAAGTTGGCCATTTTAGATTGAAGGTCTTTTTTTGACCCCATTTTTGATGTTTACAGCATTGGTATTTGATCGAACCCCTCCTAGGGATTTTTAGCGAGCGGCTTGAAACTCGGTCAGTCTGATCATAAGGCATGGCCAATTAAACGTTATCAAAACGGTGAGTTTTTGAGCATTTTGAAGGGGCGTTAGCAGGGGTCAAAGTTCACCTACTCGCCACAAAAAATAAAACTGTTATATCTCCTACACAGACACACACAGAGGCACCAAACTTTCTGTGATTGATCATCATCGGGTCTCCTAAAATATCCAATGGTCAAATGATGACATTGCTTAGGCCACACCCCCTGACAACAGAAGTGTCATGTTTTATTGTTAACAGTCGCTATGTTACCCCTCTGAGCTAATCAACATGAGACTGTGTTTAGAAACAGAAGACATGTTAGTGTGTTGTGGATTCCAGGCCCAACTGGATTCCATGTAGCAGTGCGGCGTGGTGAAGTCACCTGAAACGCTGATGCCATATGTCCAGACTTCCATAGGATATTGACAAATTTAATGAAAAGTAACTTAAAATTACCTTAAAAGGACAACATTTTTAAAAGTCAAAAGGCTTATTTAATGCTTTGAGAACTTCTCTTCTATTCGGCTACAAAATCAACTGGATTTGATGGAGCGGGGCAGCGTGGTGGCGTGGCGAAGTCACCTTAAACGCCGCTGCCATATGTCCAGACTTCCATAGGATATTGACAAATTTAATAAAAAGTAACTTAAAATTACCTTAGAAGGACAACATTTTTAAAAGTCAAAGGGCTTATTTAATGCTTTGAGAATATCTCTTCTATTCGGCTACACAATCAACCAAAACAGGATGATCTTTTAAGCTATAAGACCATTTTTAAGATGTCAATACATAGATTTTAAGCTGGTGGGTCGCCACTGCCTCCGGTGGCCAAATGCTTCGCTGCATCAACTGATCTGCACCAGATTTTTTGCGAGTCGTGGGGGAGCGCTGCTCAATGCCTTCGTGTGTATTGCCCGGTGGACAGGCGGGGAAAATGCGTGACAGCTTCTGCCGTGGCTGGCGGCTGGCGGTGCGCGAACCCCTGCGGTGGCCAATAGGCCGTAGCTGAGCACCTATTCGGTCAGTCTGATCATAAGGCATGGCCAATTAAAAGTTATCAAAACGGTGAGTTTTTGAGCATGTTGAAGGGGCGTTAGCAGGGGTCAAAGTTCACCTACTCGCCACAAAACATAAAACTGTTATATCTCCTACACAGAAACACACAGAGGCACCAAACTTTCTGTGATTGATCATCATCGGGTCTTCTACAATATCCAATGGTCAAATGATGACCTTGCTTAGGCCACGCCCCCTGACAACAGGAAGTGTCATGTTTTGTTGTAAGCGGTCGCTATGTTACCCCTTTAAGCTAATCAACATGAAACTGTGTCCACAGACAGAACACATGTTGATGTGTTGTGGATTTCAGGCCCAACTGGATTCGATGGAGCAGGGGGGGCGTGGCGGCGTGGCATATTCACCTCAAACGCTGCTGTCATACGTTTGGCTCTGAATTTCACAGTTTTGGGCCAAGCTGCTTAAAAACTCATTTGGATGCATCCTTATCCACCCCCCAACAGGAATCCATAACAAACTTTAGTGAGCAGGACTTAGTTTCTCCATAGCGCCACCAAGCAATTTTCAAAGGACCCTTTGCTATTCACTTAGTTCATCGTAGAGTAATGAAATTTTGTACAGTTGTAGATCTCAGCAAGACACTCAGAATTTACAATTAATGTCATAGTGCAAGTATCACAGGAAGTAAGCCATTTTAGATTGAAATCTGAATTTTGACACCATGTTGACATGGTATCAAATACCATCATCATCAAGTTTGATCATATTTGATCAAACTTGTCCAGCAGGGGGCAGCAAGAGACCACAAATAAACCCCAAAGGAATTTCTCTTGGTAAGTAACTGATCTTAACTCTTTGGTTTCCTTATATATTTAAGTTGAACAGATATACAAATCCTGCTTGAAAACTGACAAACTTACTCTTGTTCAATACATTTCAGTTTTTATTTATATAGCGCCAAATCATGAAACATGTCATCAGGGGTGTACTGGGACAAAAAAAATCGGCCCTGGCATTTTGGATTAGACTGGCCCACCACATTTTGTTGTGTACTGAATGTCTATACGAACTGTACAATACCTTGAGGTCAGGTTAATGGAAATTAGTGAGAGTGGACACTTAAAATACTTCTAAAATCTTAATTTATTAACACGGTAAAATGTAAACTCCATCACAGCACAGCAACTATTCTTAGATCAGAGAGAGAGAGAGAGAGAGAAAGAGAGGTGTCAGGGTCAATCACACATATTATCACGTTACATCATTATAAGAAGTTATTGTAAGTTGCTCATCAGATCTATTTAGTCTTCCAGATACTGTAGGGTAACATTGGACTAATGTGCACTCACTGTGTAAAAAAGGATGCCAATGACAAAATGAACCAGAGAAAGGCCTCACTTATCATGGAAAGAAAGAAAATATATAATAACATAATATAAATTTTGATTTACTCAGTCATTTGTAATAAGTATTTATTTATCTAATTTCCTAATTTTTGATCATATTTTCTTTAAAATCGCAGACTTTTTGCTATTTTTCATGTAAATCCTTGGTGGCGCTTCATAGCGAAGCCGGTGAGGCCGCAGCAAGCTTGGCCTCCCCTGGGATTGTGCAATCCCATGTTAACTGCGCTGACTTCCATTCTGTGAATGCATCTTCCTGTCTCTAGATCATAAATTCAATTGTTCAAACAGTTATGAACAGATTTTCCACAATTTAATATATGTGGATTACGAATTGTGTTTTGGTCATCAAACTGTGTGCAGATAACATGTTTTCGTGGTGCTGGCTGATCATAAACAGCAAAGAACTGGTTGTAGGTGAGGTCGGCAGTTCCTTGGCCGCTAGGCAGGGGGCGCTCAAGGTGCACCGCTCGTGATCCCCAAATAGTAGAGTCAAAACAAGTTATGGATGTATTATTAGCGAGTTTTGCTAAACAAGTAAAGCACTAAAAAGACTCTAAACATAGCTGGAACAGGACTGATAAGGGAAGGCTTTCCTCCCTGGCAGTGAGCTCCACTGAGACTGAGAGACTTTTAAAACTGAAGAAGATAAAGAGAACTTTTACCGGAAAATGATGATATTTTTGTTCAGAAAGAGCGCCGCAGGGACTTAAATTATAAGTAGAGGTAAGACAGCGATACTTATTCATGTTTTGTTTTTGTGATAAAATGTGCGTAATGTGGGTTATAGTTTTAGAATGTGTTACAAATGCAGAAATCCATCATAACTCATAAACTGTTACAGTCAAATGACAATTTATTTTTATTTTTTCATCAAATAATCAATATTTTTCCATGTCTCTTGGTGAATTAATTTGGCTCAATCAGTCTCCTTCAGCACTTTGCAACGAGTCTACTCTGTAGAGTGTATATATTTGTAAATCTGACTCTGATGACGTCAGTACCTCACCAGCTATGAACCCTACCGCACGTCACTGACTACAACCACCACCACCACCATAATCTGCCTTGACCGACTGGGGGTTACAAAAGGGAGAGAAGAGACACAACAAGACAGACAAAAAAGCACAGAAGCACACATTGATCCAGTAATCTGTTTTACATTAGATGGTAATAACAGGTGATCTGTCTTCCCTGAATGATGTCACAGCTAACAGAACGCCAGACCAGGTGTACCTACTATGAAGAAAAAATAGAAAAAACAAAAAGTTAAAAGTTGAAATGACAACAGTCATGCAAAATTGAAGAACAATAGACCCTGATGTCCTCCAGCAGCCTAAGCCTATAGCAGCATAACTATAGAGGTAGCTCAAGGTAACATGAACCACTCTAACTATAAGCTTTGTCAAAAAGGAAAGTCCCAAGAGCCAGCTTCTAGTGGAGGAGTTCAAGTATCTTGGGGTCTTGTTCACGAATGAGGAGAAGATGGAGTGGGAGATCGACAGGCGGATTGGTGTGACGTCTGCTGTGAAGCGGGCGCTGTACCGATCCGTTGTGGTGAATCGAGAGCTGAGCCAAAAGGCCAAGCTCTCGATTTACCAGTCGATCTATGTTCGTACCCTCATCGATGGTCACGAGCTTTGGGTCGTGACTGAAAGAACGAGATCCCGGATACAAGCGGCCAAAATGAGTTTTCTCCATAGTGTGTCTGGAATCTCCCTTAGAGATAGGGTGAGGAGCTCAGTCATCCGGGGAGGACTCAGAGTACAGCCGCTGCTCCTTCACATTGAGAGGAGCTAGTTGAGGTGGCTCGGGCATCTGGTTAGGATGCCTCCTGGACGCATCCCTGGTGAGGTGTTCTGGGCACGTCCCACCGGGAGGAGGCCCAGGGGAAGACCCAGGACACGCTGGAGAGACTCTGCTGGCCTGGGAACGCTTTGGGATTCCCCCGGAGGAAGTGGCCCAAGTGGCTGGGGAGAGGAAGGTCTGGGCCTCCCTCTTGAAGCTGCTACACCCGCGACCTGACCCCGGATAAGCGGAAGATGATGGATGGATGGAAAAAGGAAAGTTTTAGGATTAGTCTTAAAAGTAGACAGGGTGTCTGCGTCACGGACCAAAACTGGGAGTTGGTTCCACTGGAGAGGAGCATGATAGCTAAAGGATCTGCCTACCATTCTGGTTTTACAGACTTTAGGAACCACCAGCAGACCTGCTTTCTGAGAGTGAAGTGGTCTGTTAGAAATTACTAAAGTTTGTACACAACATACACATGTGGAATATTGCTAACGTGTTACTTTAGCAATATTCCAATTGCTAAAGTGTTACTTTTACATTATTACTTTTGGGTGTGTATCCACCAATTTAACTGTCAAACTTTCATAAAAGCTGTCTTGATGCAAGAAATGAAACCCTTAAACACATGAAATAATTAACTTTAAATAACTAAAAAGGTTTTGTTAACTTTTCACATGAAGCTGGATTAACAGCTAGTAAGATACCTTTGATTAAATTTGTATACTAGTGTTTAAACCAGGGGTGTCAAATGTACGGCCTGCGGGCCGGATCTGGCCCACCAAACGATTTAGTCCGGCCCGGTGGCCAAATGCATTTTCATTATTCAATGGCTGTGTCTCCTCGGTGCATCGACCGATCTGCACCATATTTTTTGTGACTCGTGGGGGAGCGCTGCCCAACGCATACGTGTGTTTTGCATGGTAGATGGGTGAGGAAAATGCATGGCAGCTTCTGCGGTGGCTGGCGGCGGGAGGTGCGCGTACCCTAGCGGTGGCCCATAGGCCAGAGCGGCGCTTGGCTGCGAGGGCCGATCATCACCGCTTGCGGTTTTAATTAGGCCCGAGCAGCGAAGCGCTGCGAAGGCCTATTGTATCTGTAGTGTTTAATTATTATTATTAATCTGCCACCCCAAAGAGGGGCCTTTTTGAGGGCTTTATCATATTCAAAAACTCACCAAACTTGGCAGATGCATGAAGACTGCTTAAAAATTTTGTATTTTAAGGTCGTCACAAAAATCAAAAGAAAAATGCCTCAACGGCGCCACCTAGCAATTTTCAAAGGACCCTTTGCTATTCACTTACTTCATCGTAGAGACATGAGATTTGGTACAGTGGTAGAGCTCACCAAGACGCTCAGAATTTACAATTAATGTCATAGTGCAAATATCACAGGAAGTCGGCCATTTTAGATTGAAGGTCTGATTTTGACCCCAATTTTGACGTGTACAGCATTGGTATTTGATCGAACTCCTCCTAGGGATTTCGAGCGAGCGGCTTGAAACTCGGTCAGTCTGATCATAAGGCATGTCCAATTAAAAGATATCAAAACGGTGAGTTTTTGAGCTTGTTGAAGGGGCATTAGCAGGGGTCAAAGTTCACCTACTTGCCACAAAAAATAAAACTGTTATATCTCCAAAACAGAAACACACAGAGGCACCAAACTTTCTGTGATTGATCATCATCGGGTCTTCTTTAATATCCAATGGTCAAATGATGACATCACTTAGGCCATGCTTCCTGACAACAGGAAGTGTCATGTTTTGCTGTAAACGGTCGCTATGTTACCCCTCTGAGCTAATCAACATGAAACTGTGTCCAGAGACAGAAGACATGTTGTTGTGTTGTGGATTCCAGCCCCAAGTGGATTCGATGGAGCAGGAGAGCGTGGCGGCGTGGTGAAGTCACCTCAAACGCCGCTGCCATACGTTTGGCTCTGAATTCCACATTTTTGGGCCGAGCTGCTTAAAACTCACTTGGATGCATCCTTATCCACCCCCCAACAGGAATCCATAACAAACTTTGGTGGGCGTGACCTAATGCCTCAACGGCGCCACCTAGCAATTTTCAAAGGACCCTTTGCTATTCACTTACTTCATCGTAGAGACATGAGATTTGGTACAGTGGTAGAGCTCACCAAGACGCTCAGAATTTACAATTAATGTCATAGTGTAAATATCACAGGAAGTCGGCCATTTTAGATTGAAGGTCTGATTTTGACCCCATTTTTGACGTTTACAGCATTGGTATTTGATCAAACTCCTCCTAGAGATTTTTAGCGAGCGGCTTGAAACTCGGGCAGTCTGATCATAAGGCATGGCCAATTAAAAGTTATCAAAACGGTGAGTTTTTGAGCATGCTGAAGGGGCGTGAGCAGGGGTCAAAGTTCACCTACTCGCCATGAAACACAAAACTGTTATATTTCATACACAAAAACTCACAGAGCCACCAAACTTTGAGTAGTTGATCACCACTAGGTCTCCTACAATATCCAATGGTCAAATGATGACATTGCTTAGGCCACGCCCCCTGACAACAGGAAGTGTCATGTTTTATTGTTAACAGTCGCTATGTTACCCCTCTGAGCTAATCAACATGAAACTGTGTCCACAGACAGAAGACATGTTGCTGTGTTGTGGATTCCAGGCCCAACTGGATTCCATGTAGCAGTGCGGCATGGCAAAACGCCGCTGCCATATGTCCAGACTTCCATAGGATATTGACAAATTTAATAAAAAGTAACTTAAAATTACCTTAAAAGGAAAACATTTTTAAAAGTCAAAAGGCTTATTTAATGCTTTGAGAACATCTCTTCTATTCGGCTACAAAATCGACCAAAACAGGATGATCTTTTAAGTTATAAGACCATTTTTAAGATGTCAATACATAGATTTTAAGCTGGTGGGTCGCCACTGCCTCCGGTAGCCAAATGCATCGCTGCATCAACTGATCTGCACCAGATTTTTTGCGAGTCGTGGGGGAGCGCTGCTCAATGCCTTCATGTGTATTGCCCGGTGGACAGGCGGGGAAAATGCGTGACAGCTTCTGCCGTGGCTGGCGGCCGGCGGTGGGCGAACCCCTGCGGTGGCCAATAGGCCGGAGCGGAGCACAATAAAGATTTAAAAAGAATTGTAAAATATTTTTCTGGAGCTTGACTCAAATTAAAACAATGTTTATAATTATTTGTAAACATTTGTATACTCTGTTTATCTTGTTTTTAAGTATTTTATATTTACAATAAAATGCATAATTTATTTTTTAGACTAGTTCCATATGTAAGGTTGCAAGAAATCTTGTAACTATACTGAATTTGCAGCTTAAGAAGATTGGGTTTGACAGACAACACCAACTGTCCCCTCAATCCAGTGCACACAATACCACAACAGACCTCATCACGCTCTACAGTACATCAAGAAAACTAAATCAACTAAAACAAGTTCACGAGTGAACATGAAATAAAGTTAATCCATAATTGTGTATCAGGGTGTCTAAGCACTCTCCAGAATTTGACATCTCAGCAGAGCCTGTAATAATTATAGAAAGTAACGTTATAGTTGTTCTGCCTTTTGTTAAGACAGCAAGGAATTCATGTCGTGAATACATTACATAAATAAGATATTAATTAATTCTTAGTCAGTGGAAATCCATGGTAAAAACAGTTAGAAACGTTTGGGTTCATATTTAATCAGAGTGAGACATCACAACTTTGCTAGATCTCTATGTGAATTACGTGAGATAGTGAGTGCTCTCACCTTAAAAAAAGATCTTTGACGTATTTTGCTCTGGTAAAAAGCTGCTTTTCAGCTATGAAGCTAGGGAAACTGCTAATGTTGAAGTTGAATTTGTTCTACATGCTTCTGCCTTGGAAAAATATTTGTCTTTTTACAAAAACAATGTTTAAAGCCAGATTTGGGACCAAAGGTTATTCAGACAACGCAAGAAAAGGAAGCTTTGTGTGGGGAACTTTTGTCCTAGCTGTCTAGCAGCATATGGCCCAAGGACAGCACAATAGTTTTCTTGAAGTATAATTTTGGAGAAGTAGAAACAAGTATTAACATAGCTCTCAACTCACGCATTGACCGTGTGACACACGCATTTCACTAACTTCACACGCTCACACGCAACACATGGCATTTCACACGCAAACATTGCATTTTTCACGCATAAAAATCACAAAGCCCATCTGGGCTGCGAGCTGTTTCGGCTTCTTTCACAACTTGTGGCCATCAGTAATTCCTGCTGCAGTTCATGTTAACAGAGCAGCAGGAAGAGTAATCAGAGTTATGAATAATTTTAGTCTTAACCAGTGGTAAAAGTGAGCCGGTGTTATGCTCAAAAGTGCATGCCTGCCGAGATGTGCATCCCCTGTCGAGGGAGCGCGCCTCGCTCTGTACAAATGAATATCGACGGAAAACGAATTAAAATACGACCAACGGAGCAACTTGTTCTTATATTAATTATATAAAAACGTTTAAATGTACTTCTAGTGTGAAAAAAACTGTGTGTATTTGGCAGATTCGTTTACAAAAGTACGGGTGTTATGAACAACATTAAATCCAAAGTTTTTATCTGCGGTACGGCTGATTTATTTGTTGTGGTCTCTTGTCATTCACACAAAACAATAAACCGTGAGAGCCAACCTGAGTTTTGAAACTGCAAAGCTTTTTCTTAAGCGGAAGATCAAACGTGCAGACACAGAGTGGGACCAATGTGATGCATTTGTGAGCGTCAGAAAGCTATGGTGCATTCAGGAGCATGGGACATTTCAAACTTACAAGGAAAGATTCATAAAACGGAATAGAACTTAACTCATACAATAATCTATTTATCCAGAAACAGTGTGGGCTTTCTTACAATACTGAATGCTCTATAATTGTATTTCTGTTATGTTTTGATTCTGCACATCTGCTAGCTTTTTATTCTGAAAAATCTATAATATTACAGCAGCAAATTATCAAAGTTTTTCAAAAGCCTGTTTAAAAGCTCCAAATGGGGCTTCAGATCATAGAGCGACAATTGCGCTGTCATTGTTTTACAGGGCAGAATTTGCATTTGCTGACCCTTGTCCTTTAATTACAGATGGATATACAGGAATACAGTCATACAAGTGTCAACTCTGAGATAGCAGGGGATGCGTTTTTTGGCAATGGGGCTGCCAAAAAACGCATCCCCCTATGTTTTTAATTTAAAAATTGTCCCACACACCTGAAATTCACACTAGTAGTTCAGAACACATGTGTAAACACGTAGAAAATGTTACATCAACTACAAGTGTATATTTCTATGAAACAGCAGGGGATGCGTTTTTTGGCAACGGTGATGCAAAACTGGAGAACAGTAGACTGTAATAATAATAATACATTTTATTTAAAAGGCGCCTTTCTAGACACTCAAGGTCGCCGTACAGAAGGGTAAAAAACAGAATGTCAGGAACAGAATCAAAACAAAAAACATTTAAAAAATAAATAAAAAATAAATAAATACCGAGGCTGGGACAGGGAAATTGATAATTAAAGAGAATAGGCGGTCTTAAACAGATGAGTTTTGAGTTGTGATTTAAAATTTTGAAGTGAGTCCGTGTTTCTAAGTAGGGGTGGTAGAGAGTTCCAGAGGCGGGGGGCAGAGCGGCTGAATGCTCTGCTCCCCATGGTGGTGAGACGGGCGGAAGGGACAGACAGGTGTAAAGCAGATGAGGATCTAAGAGCACGGGAGGGGGTGGGAATGTGCAGGAGGCCTGACAGATAAGGGGGGGCTAGGTGGTGAAGGGCCTTGAATGTCACCATGAGAATTTTATATTGAATGCGGAACTGCACGGGGAGCCAATGAAGCTGTTGGAGGACCGGGGTGATGTGGTGGATAGAGGGAGTTCTTGTTATGATGCGAGCAGCTGAGTTCTGGACCAGTTGTAGTTTATGGAGTGATTTCTGAGGAAGGCCGAAGAGGAGAGAGTTGCAGTAATCCAGTCGGGAGGTGACAAGGCTGTGCACAAGTATGGCAGCAGTGTGTGGGGTAAGGGAGGGACGGAGGCGGTTGATGTTTCTTAAGTGAAAGTAGGCAGACCGGGTAATGTTATTGATATGGGATTGAAAAGATAGGGTGCTATCGAGGATGACACCCAGACTCTTAACCTGGGGGGAGGGGGAGATGGAGGAACTGTCAATAACAAGTGGGAAACTGTCAGTTTTGGAAAGAGTTGATTTGGTGCCGATGAGGAGAACCTCAGTTTTACTACTGTTTAATTGAAGGAAGTTTTTGGTGAACCAGGCTTTTATTTCACAGATGCAATTTGTGAGGGAGGTGGGGGGAAGAGAGGACGATGGTTGTGTGGAGAGGTAGAGCTGGGTGTCATCAGCATAGCAATGGAATTGGATGTTAAATTTGCGGAAGATATTGCCAAGGGGAAGGAGGTAGATGATGAAGAGGAGGGGCCCGAGTACAGAGCCCTGGGGCACGCCTGAGGTGAGGGGGGAGGGGGTGGATTTGAGGGTCTTCAGTTGAATGTACTGAGTGCGGTCAGAGAAGTAGGAAATAAACCAGTCCAACGGAGTGTTAGTGATGCCAATGGAAGAAAGCCTACTGAGGAGAGTGGTGTGACAGATGGTGTCAAAGGCTGCACTCAGGTCGAGGAGGATGAGGATGGTGAGTAGTCCAGAATCAGATGCCATGAGGAGGTCATTGGTGATTTTGATGAGTGCTGTTTCAGTGCTATGGAGTGGCCGGAAACCAGACTGAAATTCTTCATACAGGCTGTTGGCAGATAGGTGAGTATGGAGCTGGGAGGCAACTGTTTATTCAAGAATTTTGGAAATGAAGGGTAAATTGGAGATAGGACGGAGGTTGTTGAAGTTGATCTGGTCGGCACCAGGTTTTTTTACAATCGGAGTGATGGCAGCAGTTTTGAGAAGTGTAGGGACAGTTCCAGTGGTGAGGGAGGTGTGGATGATAGCGGAGATGAGGGAAACCAGAGAGGGGAGGCAGGTTTTGACAAGTTGTGTTGGGAAGGGGTCCAGTTGACAGGTGGATGGTTTGGATTTCCGAATGAGCTTTGTGATTTCCGAGACAGTGGGAAGATGGAAGGAGGAGAGCGACTGTGTAGGCGAGGGAAGATCTGGTGAGGTGCTGAGATGAGCCGTTGATCCAAGGTTTTGGTGAATGTTCTTGATTTTTCCTGTGAAGTATGACATGATGTCATTGCAGAAGGAGGTTGTATAAAGGTGCGGGGGGAAAGAGTCCTTGGGTTTGATAGTATTATTGAGTATAGAGAAAAGTGACTTAGAGTTATGTTGATTGGCAGTGATTAAGCTCGAGTAATACTGTGATTTAGTGCTGGCAATGGAGTCCTTATAGTGAATAATGTGATTATTGTACATTTCTTTGTGTATAGTGAGACCAGTTTTTCTATAAAGTCTTTCGAGTTGCCGTCCTTTGGTTTTCATGCGTCGGAGATTTGGGGTGTACCAGGGGGCGGAGACGGAAAAAGAAACAAATCTATTTTTTAGTGGAGCAAGCGAGTCAAGGATATTATGGAGACCAGTGTTGTAGTGGATGACCAGGTCATCAGGGGTTAGCAGATTATTGAAGTCAAGGAGGCAGGAAGAGTGGATACTTGAGATAAGGGTGGAGGGATCAATGTTCTTTATGTTCCGGAAGGATATGAGGCGGGATGTTTTAGAGATAGAGAGGGTAATATTCACTTCAAATGAGAGGAGAAAATGGTCAGTTATGGGGAGTTCATCAGCTGTTATGTTGTGAGGGATGACGCCAGAGCAGCAGATTAAATCCAGAATATGTCCTTTGGAGTGTGTGGGGGTAGTGGTGTATTGCTGACATCCAAAACTCTCTAGGCAGGAAGTAAAGTCTTTGGTGAGAGGCAAATTGGTATTGTCCATGTGGATATTGAAATCACCCAGTAGGATTAAGTTTGGTGATAGAGAGGATAGGTGGGTGAGAAAATCGGCAAACTCTGTTAAAAAGGCACTATTCGGTTTTGGGGGGCGGTAGACAGCAGCAATGATGGTTGGAGTTGGGCCAGACAGCTTGCAGACTGTGGATTCAAACGTGCTTGAGACTGGCGCAGATACCGGCGAGACTTTCCAATTCTCGCGATGAATTATCGCGAGACCTCCTCCGCGCCCGGAACCACGGGGTTGAGAGATGTAAACAAACCCATTAGGAGTGGAATCGTTGAGCTGAGAGTATTCTTGGGGCTGTTGCCAGGTCTCGGTTAAACAGAGAAAGTCCAGTTTACGGTCAGTGATGAGGTCCTGAATGAGATGTCCCTTGCTTGTCAGTGAGCGGATGTTAAGCAGAGCAAAGTTGAGTGCAGTGTTGTTGCAGCTGGTGGTGGTGCTAGCCGACCGAGCTAGGCGGGCTAACACGCTGTGGTCGACAGCCCGGCTGGTGGAGCATGGAGGGCGACGAATCCCCCGTCGGGAGCTGGACCAGATGGATTTTATTGCTGTTGAACCGTTGTGGTGGGAAATCCGGCGAGATCCTCGGTGGATGTATCTCCGGCGTGGCTGGAAGGTGATGTCCGGGTGAAGGTGGAGTGCCTCGGGCGCAGGTCCGGGCGAGTGACAGCGGAGCCGGAGCAGGTCAGCGGCTGAATACTGCAGCAAACCCGCCACTTGCAGGTGAGCGGGCAGTAGAAATATCCAGATGCAGACAAGCAGGATGTATGTCCTGTCGGTCCACATTATTAAAAAACGTCAGGTGAGGCTGAAAACGGGGCAGGACAGGTGAGCTACCGATAGTAGCCTAGTTGGGACGCACACAACCTGTAGTGCCGATGAATCGTGGCCGTGTTCTCAGTAAAAAACAATTGCACTGTCCGTTAAAAACAATTGCACTGTCTGTTAAAAAGTTACCGGTTAAAAAGTTACCGGTGAGCAAAGGCAGGGAGCAGCAAATACAAAAATTCCGGCGAGCAGCGGCAGCAAGTCGTGCCAGCGTTCACTCAGCTCAGCGTCAAGGGTATATATTCTCCCTGTAGAACAGTAGAACTAGGTAGAGTGAGAAATATAGGCCCTGATGTCCTCCAGTAGCTTAAGCCTATAGCAGCATAACTATAAAGGTAGCTCAGGGTAACATGAGCCACTCTAACTATAAGCTTTGTCAAAAAGGAAGGTCTCAGAAGCCAGCTTCTAGTGGAGGAGTTCAAGTATTTTGGGGTCTTGTTCACGAATGAGGGGAAGATGGAGCGGGAGATCGACAGGCGGATTGGTGCGACGTCTGCTGTGAAGCGGGCACTGTACTGATCCGTTGTGGTGAAGAGAGAGCTGAGCCAAAAGGCGAAGCTCTCGATTTACCGGCCGATCTAAGTTCCTACCCTCATTTATGGTCACGTGCTTTGGGTCGTGACCGAAGAAAACGAGATCCCTGATACAAGCGGCCGAAATTAGTTTTCTCCGTAGTGTGTCTGGGCTCTCCCTTAGAGATAGGTTGAGGAGCTCAGTCAGCCGGGGAGGACTCAGAGTAGAGCCGCTGCTCCTCCACGTCGAGAGGAGCCAGTTGAGGTGGCTCGGGTATCTGGTCAGGATGCCTCTTGGACGCCTCCCTGGTGAGGTGTTCCGGGCACGTCCCACCGGGAGGAGGTCCATGGGAAGACCCAGGACATGCTGGAGAGACTATGTTTCTAGGCTGGCATGGGAACACCTTGGGATTCCCCCAGAGGAGCTGGCCCAAGTTGCTGGGGAGAGAGACGTCTGGGCCTCCCTACTGAAGCTGCTACCCCCGCGACCCGACTCCGGATAAGCAGAAGACGATGGATGGATGGAAAAAGGAAAGTTTTAGGATTAGTCTTAAAAGTAGACAGGGTGTCTGCGTCACGGAACAAAACTGGGAGTTGGTTCCACTGGAGAGGAGCATGATAGCTAAAGGATCTGCCTACCATTCTGGTTTTACAGACTTTAGGAACCACCAGCAGACCTGCTTTCTGAGAGTGAAGTGGTCTGTTAGCAATATTCCATGTGTGTATGTTGTGTACAAACTTTAGTAATTTCTAACGTGTTATTTTAGCAATATTCCAATTGCTAAAGTGTTACTTGTACATTATTACTTTTGGGTGTGTATCCACCCATTTAACTGTCAAACTTTCATAAAAGCTGTCTTAATGCAAGAAACGAAACCCTTAAACACATGAAATAATTAACTTTAAATAAAAAGGTTTTGTTAATATTTCACATGAAGCTGGATTAACAGCTAGTAAGATACCTTTGATTAAATTTGTATACTAGTGTTTAAACTAGGGGTGTCAAACGTACGGCCTGCGGGCCGGATCTGGCCCACCAAACGATTTAGTCCGGCCCGGTGGCCAAATGCATTTTCATTATTCAACGGCTGTGTCTCCTCGGTGCATCGACTGATCTGCACCAGATTTTTTGTGAGTCGTGGGGGAGCGCTGCCCAACGCATACGTGTGTATCGCATGGTAGACAGGTGAGGAAAATGCATGACAGCTTCTGCGGTGGCTGGCGGCGGGAGGTGCGCGTACCCTAGCGGTGGCCCATAGGCCAGAGCGGCGCTTGGCTGCGAGGGCCGATCATCACCGCTTGCGGTTTTAATTAGGCCCGAGCAGCGAAGCGCTGCGAAGGCCTATTGTATCTGTAGTGTTTAATTATTAGGCCCGAGCAGCTAAGCGCTGCGAAGGCCTATTGTCACTGCAGATTTTATTAGGCCCGAGCAGCTAAGCGCTGCGAAGGCCTATTGTAACTGCAGATTTTATTATTATTATTAGGCCCGAGCAGCTAAGCGCTGCGAAGGCCTATTGTAACTGCAGATTTTATTATTATTATTATTATTATTAGGCCCGAGCAGCTAAGCGCTGCGAAGGCCTATTGTAACTGCAGATTTTATTATTATTATTATTAGGCCCGAGCAGCTAAGCGCTGCGAAGGCCTATTGTAACTGCAGATTTTATTATTATTATTATTATTATTATTATTATTAGGCCTGAGCAGCTAAGCGCTGCGAAGGCCTATTGTAACTGCAGATTTTATTATTATTATTATTATTATTATTATTAGGCCCGAGCAGCTAAGCGCTGCGAACGCCTATTGTAACTGCAGATTTTATTATTAGGCCCGAGCAGCTAAGCGCTGCGAAGGCCTATTGTAACTGCAGATTTTATTATTATTATTATTATTATTATTATTATTATTATTATTATTTATTCTTGGGACTTTTGAAACGGCTTTTTGGAGGCCTAAACATGCATGAAAACTCACCAAACTTTGCCCAAAATTGTCCCCCGTGAGAAATCGCATGATTTTAGTGTAATTGAAAGCGGGCGTGGCAAACCCGCTCAACAGCGCCAACTAGAGTGAGTTGGGCCAAACCGTAACACGTAGAAAGCTGAAATTTTTTACCTAGGTAGCTTTTTTAAAGTTATGAAAAAAAGTCTATTGTGGGTATGCTCTAAAACCCACAGGAAGCCTGCCATTTTGGGTCAAAGGGTAAAATATTGACGGTTTTTGCCTCGAACTTTAACGAACTAGTCCTAGGCATTTTAAGCTATCACTTTCAAATTTTTTCAGCGTGGAGATGAGACCTTGAGGGTTAAAAGTTATCAAAGGTTTTATGAAATATGCATATTTGCCTGAGCTGTCACATTGCAAAAATCAGGTTTGTGGAAAACCATTAAAAACGCATTAAATCAGTAAGCCCCAAGCCATGCTTTGTCTGAGAATTATGAAACTTGGTAAGCAGATGTATCTTTTCAGTCCCTACAAAAAAGTCTCTTGGACCAATTGTGTAAACCCTAAAGAAAGTCAATTAATTTTCATCAAAGATGTCATTTTGTCATAAAAACGGGTATTATTTTTGACCACAAGATGGCAGCATAATACTTTGAACCTCTGATTTACCCATGTCTATTCTTAATCACTCTTACTTTTATTTATCGACTCTTTCCTGCATTTAAATTCTGACAAGACAGAAGTTGTAATCTTTGGGCCAGAGTCTTCAAAAAATAAAGTTCTTAATCAATCCCTTAATCTGGATGGCATTAACTTGGCCTCTGGTAATAAAGTTAAAAATCTTGGTGTTGTTTTCGACCAAGACATGTCATTTAAATCCCATATTAAACAGGTTTCCAGAGTTTCCTTTTTTCACCTCCGGAATATCGCCAAAATTAGAAACATTCTGTCCAGGAGTGATGCTGAAAAACTAGTCCATGCATTTGTTACTTCAAGGCTGGACTATTGTAATTCTTTACTATCAGGAAGTCCACAAAATGCAGTTCGAAGTCTTCAGCTGATTCAAAATGCTGCGGCAAGAGTTCTGATGAAAATCAACAAGAGGGATCATATTTCTCCAATTTTAGCTTCCCTTCATTGGCTTCCTGTTAAATCAAGAATAGAATTTAAAATTCTCCTTCTAACGTATAAAGCCCTTAATAATCAAGCTCCACCATATATCAGAGCTCTGATTACCCCGTATGTTCCTAACAGAGCACTTCGCTCTCAGACTGCAGGTCTGCTGCTGGTTCCTAGAGTCTCTAAAAGTAGAATGGGAGGCAGATCCTTTAGCTATCAGGCTCCTCTCCTGTGGAACCAACTCCCAGTTTTGGTCCGTGAGGCAGACACCCTATCTATTTTTAAGACTAATGTTAAAACTTTCCTTTTTGACAAAGCTTATAGTTAGAGTGGCTCATACCCTGAGCTATCTCTATAGTTGTGCTGTGATAGGCCTAGGCTGCTGGAGGACATCAGGGTCTAATTTTCTCACTCTATTGATTTCTACTGTTCTTCAGTCTACTGTTCTCCAGTTTTGCATTGTATTACATTGAAATGACTGTCGTCATTTCAGCTTTTAACTTTTTGCTCTCTCTCTTTTTCTTCATAGTAGGTACACCTGGTCTGGCGTTCTGTTAACTGTGACATCATCCAGAGAAGACGGCTCACCCGCTACTACCATCTAATGTAGAACAGATTACTAGATCAATGTGTGCTTCTGTGCTTGTTTGTCTGTCTTGTTGTGTCTCTGTTCTGTCTTCTGTAACCCCAGTCGGTCGAGGCAGATGACCGTTCATACTGAGCCCGGTTCTGCCGGAGGTTTTTCCTTCCCGTTAATGGGTGGTTTTTCTTCCCACTGTCGCTTCATGCTTGCTCAGTATGAGGGATTGCAGCAAAGCCATGTACAATGCAGACGACTCTCCCTGTGGCTCTACGGTTCCCCAGGAGTGACTGCTGCTTGTCGGGACTTTGATGCAATCAACTGGTTTCCTTATATAGGACATTTTTGACCAATCTGTATAATCTGACCCAATCTGTATAATATGATTGAACTTGACTTTGTAAATTGCCTTGAGATGACATGTTTCATGATTTGGCGCTATATAAATAAAATTGAATTGAAAAAATTGAATTGAATTGAATTGAATTGAATTGAATTTAGCTTTCTTATCAGTCATTTAATTACCTTTCACTCCTATATGTGCAGGAACCCAAAGAAACACAGCTGATAACCCCATCATCTGAATATGATATAATATTTGTTGAATTACTAATAAGATATCTGGACGGCTTTCTGAATGATTTCTTTTTAAACTGATCAATGATGAACTTGAATCTGAACATATGACAGCTCTTAATGGTCTCACTTCCTCAATCCATTCTACAGCACCTAATAAAGCAATCATTTCTGCCGTATAAACAGACATTCCTTCATTTAATTTCTTCCCTATATGCAGTTTAAACTCTGGAATTATTACACCTACTCCAGTTTGTCCTAATTGATTTTTTTGATTCATCCGTATACATTTTTACATAATTATAAAACTGTTCTATATATTCCTCCACTATTAAAGAATTACATATATACATTTTATCTCTATTTTTCTTTTCCAATATTGTTAAATCTACTATTGTTTCAGGTAAGATCCATGGTGGTGTTATTGATAATGATACTGTTGGACTAATATTTCAATGATTTAATCCTAATTCTGTTGCTTTCTGAATAATTGTCCAACCAAATGACTTATTATGAACCTTCTTTTTCACTGCAGGAATGTAAAAGTCAATTAATTTTCATCAAAGATGTCATTTTGTCATAAAAACGGGTATTATTTTTGACCACAAGATGGCAGCATAATACTTTGAACCTCTGATTTACCCATGTCTATTCTTAATCACTCTTACTTTTATTTATCGACTCTTTAGCTTTCTTATCAGCCATTTAATTACCTTTCACTCCTATATGTGCAGGAACCCAAAGAAACACAGCTGATAACCCCATCATCTGAATATGATATAATATTTGTTGAATTACTAATAAGATATCTGGACGGCTTTCTGAATGATTTCTTTTTAAACTGATCAATGATGAACTTGAATCTGAACATATGACAGCTCTTAATGGTCTCACTTCCTCAATCCATTCTACAGCACCTAATAATGCAATCATTTAGTAAATTAGCCCAATAGTTTAGAGATAACTGAATTCTTCTCAATGTCGGGAAGTCTGAACAACAACTCTTAATGCATCATGTGACTTTTGGCACAAATTTACCGCAGCGTGGGTGGGATTGTTTCTTAGTCGAGCAGAGGCTGTTTTGTATGTGCAGAGACCATTTTGTACTGGAGGAAAACATATCAATGATATTTTGAGTGCAAGGTTGGCGGACAGTTTGCAAAACAATTTCTTTTGTGGAAAAACCCCTTTTTGTGTGCAAAACAAGTTTTATTTGTGTGCAACACCTTTTCTGTTTACAACCTTTTGGCAGGAAACTATCTCCGTAACTCTTGCTGCAGCATTTTGGATCAGCTGAAGACTTTGAACTGCATTTCAACCAGTAAACTAATGTTTAAACCAGGGATGTCAAACGTACGGCCCGCCGAACGATTTGGTCCGGCCCGGTGGCCAAATGCAATATCATTATTCAACGGCTGTATCTCCTTGCTGCATCAACCGATCTGCTCCTGATTTCACTGCCGAACGGGTTCGTGTGAATTGCCCGGTGGACGTGCGCGTGAAATGCGTGACAGCTTCTGCGGTGGCTGGCGGCAGGCGGTGCGCGTACCCCAGCGGTGCTTGGCTGCGAGGGCCGCTCATCGCCGCTTGCGGCTTTAATTAGGCCCGAGCAGCGAAGCGCTGCGAAGGCCTATTGTATCTGTGTTGTTTAATTATTATTATTAATCTGCCACCCCAAAGAGGGGCCTTTTTGGGGGCTTTATCATACTCAAAAACTCACCAAACTTGGCGGATGCAAGAAGACTGTTTAAAAATTTTGTATTTTAAGGTCGTCACAAAAATCAAAACAAAAATGCCTCAACGGCGCCACCTAGCAATTTTCAAAAGACCCTTTGCTATTCACTTACTTCATCGTAGAGACATGAAATTTGGTACAGTGGTAGAGCTCACCAAGACGCTCAGAATTTACAATTAATGTCATAGTGAAAATATCACAGGAAGTCGGCCATTTTAGATTGAAGGTCTGATTTTGACCTCAATTTTGACGTTTACAGCATTGGTACTTGATCGAACTCCTCCTAGGGATTTCGAGCGAGCGGCTTGAAACTCGGTCAGTCTGATCATAAGGCATGGCCAATTAAAAGTTATCAAAACGGTGAGTTTTTGAGCATGTTGAAGGGGCGTTAGCAGGGGTCAAAGTTCACCTACTCGCCACAAAACATAAAACTGTTATATCTCCTACACAGAAACACACAGAGGCACCAAACTTTCTGTGATTGATCATCATCGGGTCTTCTACAATATCCAATGGTCAAATGATGACTATGCTTAGGCCACGCCCCCTGACAACAGGAAGTGTCATGTTTTGCTGTAAACGGTCGCTATGTTACCCCTCTGAACTAATCAATATGAAACTGTGTCCAGAGACAGAAGACATGTTGTTGTGTTGTGGATTCCAGCCCCAAGTGGATTTGATGGAGCAGGAGAGCGTGGCGGCGTGGTGAAGTCACCTCAAACGCCGCTGCCATACGTTTGGCTCTGAATTCCACATTTTTGGGCCGAGCTGCTTAAAACTCACTTGGATGCATCCTTATCCACCCCCCAACAGGAATCCATAACAAACTTTGGTGGGCGTGATCTAATGCCTCAACGGCGCCACCTAGCAATTTTCAAAGGACCCTTTGCTATTCACTTACTTCATCGTAGAGACACGAGATTTGGTACAGTTGTAGAGCTCACCAAGACGCTCAGAATTTACAATTAATGTCATAGTACAAGTATCACAGGAAGTCGGCCATTTTAGACTGAATGTCTGATTTTGACACCATTTTTGACGTTTACAGCATTGGTATTTGATCTAACTCCTCCTAGGGATTTCGAGCGAGCGGCTTGAAACTCGGTCAGTCTGATCATAAGGCATGGCCAATTAAACGTTATCAAAACGGTGAGTTTTTGAGCATTTTGAAGGGGCGTTAGCAGGGGTCAAAGTTCACCTATTCGCCACAAAAAATAAAACTGTTTTATCTCCTACACAGAAACACACAGAGGCACCAAACTTTCTGTGATTGATCATCATCGGGTCTTCTACAATATCCAATGGTCAAATGATGACATCACTTAGGCCACGCCCCCTGACAATAGGAAAAACTGTTATATCTCCTACACAGAAACACACAGAGGCACCAAACTTTCTGTGATTGATCATCATCGGGTCTTCTACAATATCCAATAGTCAAATGATGACATCACTTAGGCCACGCCCCCTGACAACAGGAAAAACTGCTATATCTCCTACACAGAAACACACAGAGGCACCAAACTTTCTGTGATTGATCATCATCGGGTCTTCTACAGTATCCAATGGTCAAATGATGACATCACTTAGGCCACGCCCCCTGACAACAGGAAAAACTGTTTTATCTCCTACACAGAAACACACAGAGGCACCAAACTTTCTGTGATTGATCATCATCGGGTCTTCTACAATATCCAATAGTCAAATGATGACATCACTTAGGCCACGCCCCCTGACAACAGGAAAAACTGTTATATCTCCTACACAGAAACACACAGAGGCACCAAACTTTCTGTGATTGATCATCATCGGGTCTTCTACAATATCCAATGGACAAATGATGACATCACTTAGGCCACGCCCCCTGACAACAGGAAAAACTGCTATATCTCCTACACAGAAACACACAGAGGCACCAAACTTTCTGTGATTGATCATCATCGGGTCTTCTACATTATCCAATGGTCAAATGATGACATCACTTAGGCCACGCCCCCTGACAACAGGAAAAACTGCTATATATCCTACACAGAAACACACAGAGGCACCAAACTTTCTGTGATTGATCATCATCGGGTCTTCTACAATATCCAATGGTCAAATGATGACATCACTTAGGCCACGCCCCCTGACAACAGGAAGTGTCATGTTTTATTGTCCATGGCTTTTACAGGCAATTCATGTCGTGAATACATTACATAAATAAGATAATAATTCTTAGTCAGAGGAAATCCAAGGCAAAAACAGTTAGAAAAGTTTTGGGTTCATATTTAATCAGAGTGAGACATCACAACTTTGTTAGATCTCTATGTGAATTACGTGAGATAGTGAGTGCTCTCACCTTAAAAAAAGATCTTTGACGTATTTTGCTCCGGTTAAAAGCTGCTTTTCAGCGATGAAGCTAGGGAAACTGCTAATGTTTAAGTTGAATTTGTTCTACACGCTTCTGCCTTGGAAAAATATTCGTCTTTTTACAAAAAGAATGTTTAAAGCCAGATTTGGGAACAAAGGTTATTCAGAGAATGCAAGAAAAGGAAGCTTTTGTGGGGAACTTTTGTCCTAGCTGTCTAGCTGCATATGGCCCCAGGACAGCACAATAGTTTTCTTGAAGTTTAATTTTGGAGAAGTAGAAACAAGTATTAATTTCAAAAGGTAGGTAAAAAAGGAAAAAAGTTTTTACAAAATCTTAAAATGTTGGATAGTTGTTATTTCCATCTTGCTGTGAAAATTGGTGAAATATTATCATTTTTAATGCTTAGATATAAAATCGCAAGGCCATTACTAAAATTGCCTTTTGTTGAAAATGTTTTTTGGCATACCATACTTTATATTTATAGGTAGCCTAGATGTGCATAATAAAAGAGTGGAACTAAAACCTGGTCTAAAATTATTATGGAGCTTTAACTTGCTAAGAGTAATACTGTTAGATGATTATATCTTTAAAATGAGATAACTGTCTCAAAAAATGTGATAGTTTATTTGGTCTGAAGAGATGATGCAATTCAATGTTATTTATATAGCGACAATTCATGAAATATGTCATCTCAAGGCACTTTACAACGTCAAAATCAATCAGATTATACAGATTGGGTCAGATTATACACAAAAATTCCTATATAAGGGAACCAGTTCATTGCATCAAAGTCTTGACAAGTAGCATTCTCTCTTGAAGAAGCGTAGAGCCACAGGGAGAGTCGTCTGCATTGTCCATGGCTTTGCAGCAATCCTACCTACTGAGCAAGCATGAAGCGACAGCAGGAAAAAAAACTCCCCATTTACGGGAAGGAAAAACCTCCAGCAGAACCGGGCTCAGTATGAACGGTCATCTGCCTCGACAGACTGGGGGTTACAGAAGACAGAGCAGAGACACAACAAGAGAGACAAAAAAAGCACAGAAGTTCTACATTTGATGGTAGTAGCGGGTGATCTGTCTTCCCTGGATGAAGCCACAGCTAACAGAACGCCAGACCAGGTGTGCCTACTATGAAGAAAAAAGAAAAATCAAAAAGTTAAAAGCTGAAATTACAACAGTCATTCAAAATTGAAGAACAATAGACCCTGATGTCCTGCAGTAGCCTAAACCTATAGCAGCATAACTATAGAGGTAGCTCAGGGTAACATGAGCCACTCTAACTATAAGCTTTTTAAAAAAGGAAAGTCCAGCTTCTAGTGGAGAAGTTCAAGTATCTTGGGGTCTTGTTCACGAATGAGGGGAAGATGGAGCGGGAGATCGACAGGCGGATTGGTGCGGCGTCTGCTGTGAAGCGGGCGCTATACCGGTCCGTTGTGGTGAATCTGCACCAGATTTTTTGTGAGTCGTGGGGGAGCGCTGCCGAACTCGTTCGTGTAAATCGCCCAGTGGACGGGCGGGCAAAATGCGTGACAGCATCTGCGGTGGCGGGCGGCCGGCGGTGCGCAAATCCCAGCGGTGGCCAAGGCCGGAGCGGCGCTTTGCTGCGAGGGCCGCTCATCACCGCTTGCGGTTTTAATTATTATTATTTTTATTCTGCCCCCCTAAAGAGGGGCCTTTTTGGGGGCTTTATCATATTCAAAAACTCACCAAACTTTGCAGATGCATGGTGACTGTTTAAAAATTTTGTATTTTAAGGTCGTCACAAAAATCTAAAGAAAAATGCCTCAACGGCGCCACCTAGAAATTTTCAAAGGACCCTTTGCTATTCACTTACTTCATCGTAGATTAATGAAATTTTGTACAGTTGTAGATCTAAGCAAGACGCTCAGAATTTACAATAAACGTCATAGTGCAAATATCACAGGAAGTCGGCCATTTTAGATTGAAGGTCGTAATTTTACCTCATTTTTTACGTTTACAGCATTGGTATTTGATCGAACTCGTCCTAGGGATTTCGAGCGAGCGGCTTGAAACTCGGTCAGTCTGATCATAAGGCATGGCCAATTAAAAGTTATCAAAACGGTGAGTTTTTGAGCATGTTGAAGGGGCGTTAGCAGGGGTCAAAGTTCACCTACTCGCCACAAAACAGAAAACTGTTATATCTCCTACACAGAAACACACAGAGGCACCAAACTTTCTGTGATTGATCATCATCGGGTCTTCTACAATATCCAATAGTCAAATGATGACATCACTTAGGCCACGCCCCCTGACAACAGGAAAAACTGCTATATCTCCTACACAGAAACACACAGAGGCACCAAACTTTCTGTGATTGATCATCATCGGGTGTTCTACAGTATCCAATGGTCAAATGATGACATCACTTAGGCCACGCCCCCTGACAACAGGAAAAACTGTTATATCTCCTACACAGAAACACACAGAGGCACCAAACTTTCTGTGATTGATCATCATCGGGTCTTCTACAGTATCCAATGGTCAAATGATGACATCACTTAGGCCACGCCCCCTGACAACAGGAAAAACTGTTTTATCTCCTACACAGAAACACACAGAGGCACCAAACTTTCTGTGATTGATCATCATCGGGTCTTCTACAATATCCAATAGTCAAATGATGACATCACTTAGGCCACGCCCCCTGACAACAGGAAAAACTGTTATATCTCCTACACAGAAACACACAGAGGCACCAAACTTTCTGTGATTGATCATCATCGGGTCTTCTACAATATCCAATGGACAAATGATGACATCACTTTGGCCACGCCCCCTGACAACAGGAAAAACTGCTATATCTCCTACACAGAAACACACAGAGGCACCAAACTTTCTGTGATTGATCATCATCGGGTCTTCTACATTATCCAATGGTCAAATGATGACATCACTTAGGCCACGCCCCCTGACAACAGGAAAAACTGCTATATATCCTACACAGAAACACACAGAGGCACCAAACTTTCTGTGATTGATCATCATCGGGTCTTCTACAATATCCAATGGTCAAATGATGACATCACTTAGGCCACGCCCCCTGACAACAGGAAGTGTCATGTTTTATTGTCCATGGCTTTTACAGGCAATTCATGTCGTGAATACATTACATAAATAAGATAATAATTCTTAGTCAGAGGAAATCCAAGGCAAAAACAGTTAGAAAAGTTTTGGGTTCATATTTAATCAGAGTGAGACATCACAACTTTGTTAGATCTCTATGTGAATTACGTGAGATAGTGAGTGCTCTCACCTTAAAAAAAGA
Source organism: Fundulus heteroclitus (assembly GCF_011125445.2). Taxonomy (NCBI): domain Eukaryota; kingdom Metazoa; phylum Chordata; class Actinopteri; order Cyprinodontiformes; family Fundulidae; genus Fundulus; species Fundulus heteroclitus. Next base: position 1,229,047 of record NC_046374.1, on the reverse strand, counting down.
TCTTTGACGTATTTTGCTCCGGTTAAAAGCTGCTTTTCAGCGATGAAGCTAGGGAAACTGCTAATGTTGAAGTTGAATTTGTTCTACACGCTTCTGCCTTGGAAAAATATTCGTCTTTTTACAAAAAGAATGTTTAAAGCCAGATTTGGGAACAAAGGTTATTCAGAGAATGCAAGAAAAGGAAGCTTTTGTGGGGAACTTTTGTCCTAGCTGTCTAGCTGCATATGGCCCCAGGACAGCACAATAGTTTTCTTGAAGTTTAATTTTGGAGAAGTAGAAACAAGTATTAATTTCAAAAGGTAGGTAAAAAAGGAAAAAAGTTTTTACAAAATCTTAAAATGTTGGATAGTCGTTATTTCCATCTTGCTGTGAAAATTGGTGAAATATTATCATTTTTAATGCTTAGATATAAAATCGCAAGGCAATTACTAAAATTGCCTTTTGTTGAAAATGTTTTTTGGCATACCATACTTTATATTTATAGGTAGCCTAGATGTGCATAATAAAAGAGTGGAACTAAAACCTGGTCTAAAATTATTATGGAGCTTTAACTTGCTAAGAGTAATACTGTTAGATGATTATATCTTTAAAATGAGATAACTGTCTCAAAAAATGTGATAGTTTATTTGGTCTGAAGAGATGATGCAATTCAATGTTATTTATATAGCGACAATTCATGAAATATGTCATCTCAAGGCACTTTACAACGTCAAAATCAATCAGATTATACAGATTGGGTCAGATTATACACAAAAATTCCTATATAAGGGAACCAGTTCATTGCATCAAAGTCTTGACAAGTAGCATTCTCTCTTGAAGAAGCGTAGAGCCACAGGGAGAGTCGTCTGCATTGTCCATGGCTTTGCAGCAACCCTACCTACTGAGCAAGCATGAAGCGACAGCAGGAAAAAAAACTCCCCATTAACGGGAAGGAAAAACCTCCAGCAGAACCGGGCTCAGTATGAACGGTCATCTGCCTCGACAGACTGGGGGTTACAGAAGACAGAGCAGAGACACAACAAGAGAGACAAAAAAAGCACAGAAGTTCTACATTAGATGGTAGTAGCGGGTGATCTGTCTTCCCTGGATGAAGCCACAGCTAACAGAACGCCAGACCAGGTGTGCCTACTATGAAGAAAAAAGAAAAATCAAAAAGTTAAAAGCTGAAATTACAACAGTCATTCAAAATTGAAGAACAATAGACCCTGATGTCCTGCAGTAGCCTAAACCTATAGCAGCATAACTATAGAGGTAGCTCAGGGTAACATGAGCCACTCTAACTATAAGCTTTTTAAAAAAGGAAAGTCCAGCTTCTAGTGGAGAAGTTCAAGTATCTTGGGGTCTTGTTCACGAATGAGGGGAAGATGGAGCGGGAGATCGACAGGCGGATTGGTGCGGCGTCTGCTGTGAAGCGGGCGCTATACCGGTCCGTTGTGGTGAATCTGCACCAGATTTTTTGTGAGTCGTGGGGGAGCGCTGCCGAACACGTTCGTGTAAATCGCCCAGTGGACGGGTGGGCAAAATGCGTGACAGCATCTGCGGTGGCGGGCGGCCGGCGGTGCGCAAATCCCAGCGGTGGCCAAGGCCGGAGCGGCGCTTTGCTGCGAGGGCCGCTCATCACCGCTTGCGGTTTTAATTCAGGTTGTGTTTTTACAGTCAAATATAATACTTTAATGAAAGCCAGAAAAACAAAAAGAAAAGATTATGCTATGTTGTAGAGCCATTTTTAAACTGCTTGCACACCCACCATATCCCCCCTTTTAAAAACTAATAACTGATATTCTCAATTCAGCTTTATTTATTTTATTTATTAACACATTGTAATACAACTCAATTGGCTGAAGTGCTTTACACATTCTAAAAAAACAGTAATTCAAAGCAGGATAAAAAGTTATAGACAGCTAATACAATAAAATGCTAAATAAAACACAGATACAAAAAAGGAAACAATAAAAATGTCAAAAGCCAACATCTCAAACTGAGTTCAAAGCCAAAAACAAAAAATGCATTTCAAGAGAAAAAATAAAAACTGGAAGAGAGTCTGCCTGCCTAATATGTAAAGGTAATTATTTCCATAGTTCTGATGCAATGACACAGAAAGCGCTGTTACATCTTTGCACGTTTGTCTTTGGAATGATAAAAACTGATCTGTCAGCCTGAGTGAGTGAGAGGGAACCTGTAGATGAAGCAGTTCTGACAGATACCGGAAAGCAAGGCAATGAAGACATTTAAAAACAAATAAAATATTTTTAAATTCAACCTGATAACGAATCAGTCCCAAAGAAAAGCTGTTAAAACTGGAGAAAAGTGCTTTTTATTCTAGTACAACCAGTTAAAAGATGAGCAGTAGCATTTTGGACCAGCTGCAGTCAAGCTACTAAAGTTTTGTTATGCCCAGAGTAAAGTGCATAGCAGTAATCTTAGCAAGTTGTAATAAAAGCATAGATTAAAATCCCAAAATGATGCTGTGACAGGAGTGGAAAAAGCTGAACATGACCACAGAATTAAACTGACCATCAAAGTTAAAATTACTCTCAAGTCTTACACCTATCTCTGTAGCAGTATGTGTCAGAAACTGACCTAAAGGTTCAACGTCAACACTGATGTTAGAGACATCATACACCAAATAACATGACCTCAGTCTTTTTATTGTTCATGTGTAAGAAATTAGATATTCATTACTTGATTAATGCAATGAAGTCTTTTTTTCTGGGTTTTTCCAGCACTTAGTGACTCGTTTTTCACACAGTAAGCTGGCAGGAAAGGTGGTTTGAGAGAGGCGGGGGGACATGTGGCAAAGGACCTCAGACCAGAATCAAACCCAGATCAGCCACGTCGAGGACTAAGGCCTCCGTATACGGGACTGGTCTTGCGCACTACCCCTGAACCATCGGAGCACGCTCCCATGAAATGAATTCTTGTAGTTTATTTGCATAGTAACTATTTTGTTTGTTTAGTACCATAAAAATTCAACTGTTGTTTGAATAGAAATGTACGGTAAACTGACTCCAACGGGAGGGGGGTCAAGAGAGTAGAGGAGGGGGCCAAGAATAGAGGCCTAAGGCACTCCCTCATGAGTGGGGAAACAAAATAAAATAAAAAAGCAATTCTTATATATATATATTTGTGTGTGTGTGTGTGTGTGTGTGTTGTGCAAGTGTAAGCTTTAATGCTTAAAACAGATAAAATTAAACTCCTCGCTGTCGTTTCTTTTAAACCACTGATGTTCTCCTCCTGTCTTCATGGCTCCAGACATGTCACAGTCATCCATCAGTCCATCTGGAGCCCAGTTCTGATAACTGACCACTTCATCACTGACCCAGAACCAGAAATCCAGAGTACAGGTGTAGCGCAGTCCCATCCAGACATAATCAGTGGAGGCCTTCTTGGCTTTCTCCTGGACCCATCTCTGCTCATCCAGGTTGGTGATGGTGACCAGGTCATGGTGGTGATCTCTGCAGTAGTACAAGGCTTCCTCCCAGGTTTTACTTTCTTTGATCAGGGTCACTTTGTCTGTTATGGAAGTTATGATCACAAACAAATCCTTGTTCACACTTATTTTAACAACAAAACATTTTCAGTCTAGCTTGCTATGATACAACTAGTTATTTTCTATACAAGGCAAAACAAATTGTTCGTACTTTAAAAATGCATACAAATAACTACAAAAATCCACAGTTAAAATATTTACATAAACTTGGAGTATTTGTTGATGAGACCAACTCACCATCATAACAGATGAAGGGTTTTGTGTCAGAACAGCTTTCCTTTTTCCATCTGCCTTCATCATCAAACCCAGTCATGGCACATAGACCACTGTTGTATTGTGCATTGTTCAACTCATTGTTCCAGTGTCTGAAAGAGAAACTGCTTCCATCTGACCACCTCCAGGAGTCTCTGAACAGACCAAAGTATATTTTTATATCTCCTCCCACAGACTCCACCATTTCCTTCACCTCTCCATCCTGCAGCTGCTTCAGTCCACTGACCAGGTCTGTGTGTTTCTCTCTTCAGTAACTCTGAGCTTCCTGCCAGGTCTTCCTCTCTTTAATCAAGTGGTATTTATGTGTTCTATTAGTTTCTGTGGAGTAAACAGATAAACTCACATCACATTATTTTATATGATTTATTTGTATTTTGTTTAAAGAAAAACACAACCTAGACCATCTAAAGAGTAAAGTTGGAGTATACATGAAAAGAAAATGAAGAAAATAAATTCAGCATTCTCACCATCATAACAGAGGAAATAACCATAATCATGTTGGCAACCAGTATCTACCCATTTAAGGTTGCTATACATAAACCCACAGTTCTCAGTTCTTCCACTTCCTCTATCAGACGGTTCTCCTTCTTTCCAGTTTGTCTCACTCTCATTGAACTCCTCTCCAGGCAGAGACCAGTACCATGTTCTGTTGACACCTGGTGGATCATGCAGACCAATCCAAGCTTCCCTCATATCTCCTGCTGAGTTACTGAGGAGTCTCTCCATGTCTGTCATGTTAGACACTGTGGCCAGGTCAGTGTGATTCTCTCTGCAGTACTGCTGAGCTTCAGTCCAGGTCTTATTAACATTAATGTAGTGATACTCATAGAGATGACAGTGGATGAAATGACACTGACCTGTTGACAAACATTGTGATGTATTTACTAACATGTGAATACCTGCATTATAATATTGATGTTTCAGTGTTTTTGTATATTCTCATCTGACTATCTGTGTGATAAAAGAAAAAAGCTGCCATGACTCTACAGAATCCAGCTGAGTTTCAGCTTACCCATCAGAAAGAGCAGAACCAGACTCCACTGCATCTTTGTTGTCAGATTAATTATTTCACCCCAACTGTTTGTCTCTGATGGATGAAGAACACATTTAAACACTTTATATCAATGTTTGGAAACCTCCAGCTCTCCCTCCACTGAACAGAGAAGAGGAGCTGAAGCCAAACGTTAATTAAATAATAAAAATTTTATGATGTAAGAAATCTAATATATACAGTATGTATTTATAGGTAATATGGACACCTAAATATAGACAATCATGGGAGACATAAAAGTAATTTTTACCTCGCTGAATTTGATGTTTCTTCTTGATGCTCTGCTGGAAACTGTCCTCTGTCAACTGTTGACTTCTTTCAGACAGAGATCACTGAATAGCAGCTGCATTTAAATATTTTAGTATTTGAATATTCAAACCAGACAGGTCCATGTTTCTTAGGAACATAATTTATAAATAACAAAGAGGAAGGAAAAGTTATGTGCAAAACAACATCTACGTATTGAGATAATAATTCATCTAATCCTATTTAAACACATGCTTAAGAAAACTGTTTCATTATGCAACGCTGCACAACACTGGATATCAGGATAGATCAAAAACAACATGTTTTTATAGATGTGTATGCACTTTATACAGATCAAATGTATCATAGGGTCAGAAAACAGAAAGTGTGTTTTTTTCTGGATAAAGCAGAGTTTCATGTCCTTTTCAATCCATCTTTTGATTGTTAGGATAGATGGTTATTGTTTTATCAAAAGTGACAGCATCCTCACAGAATAAAATGTAGGAGGCTAAAACTCTTGTCAAGAGGCGTGATCATCCCAGTGTTTGTTTAAAAACCTGTCCTAGTCAGAAAAATTGAAGCAGCCTTTAAGTATTTCAGCTGCTTCTTGATTCCAGATCATAATTGTTTTTTTTAACCTGTTCACTAGTTTTAGTTGTGATCTATATTTGAGTATCATACTGTACTTATCAAATCATAAGTCCAGCATATTGTTAACTGTGGTGGCAGATTTTACATGTGGTTTCAAGGATGGCAGCTGAATGGCGATGCCACACCTGTTAACATCTCCCCAAAAAAATACTGCCTGCTGTCCAGCCTGAGAGCGTTCTATTTAACTTCTTTTTGTGGGGGCGAGGGACCGCTTCTAGTGATCCACTGAAGTAGGCCTCTCTGGCCAGAATTACCGTTCCCAAACACTATGTCTAGTTGTTGATGTATAAGACTCATTAACAGAAGATAAGAAAGTGCAGTGGACCGTTTCATGTATTCATCAGTCCTTAAGCAGTCATCAAGGGGCCCTGAGGGTAAAATGCTGGACTATTTTCATGGTAAAGAAGTTTTCCCTTTAGATCCCAACTGGACTCTGAGTCAATACAGTAAAAGCTACAACTTAAAATTAAGAAATGCGGAAATGAGTGGTAAATGGTAAAATTGGTCTTTTACTAGCACCACATTCATCCATCACATTAAACACATACATACGGTGAAATATAGATCAGTTGGTGACTTAGGTATAAGTTTGTTTCCCAATGAATACTGACACTGATAGTGAAGGAAGCTGGAAACCCAAAACTTCCTGGACAGAGGAGAACTACTCTTCCCACCAAGCTCCAGCCGCATGAGAGACGATTTCTTCAGCATATGTCAAATGCAGATATGCTTCCATATTCAATAATTTTTCTGCATTTAAACTCTATAGTGATGCTTGTTTGATAATGTTTGGTGTTTTCACATACATTACACCCAAAGAGGAAAATAACTACAGCTTCACCTTTTACATGCAAAACAATTTATCCTGCAGTAAGATTCATGCTGTAACACAGTATGTGTCAGATATGCTCTCTCCTGCAATATTATACAACAAGCAACATGCTGACAAGAAATCTTTTAAAAATGAGAGGAGGACAGGTAAGCTGTCATCCTCATCCCGAGGCGTCAGTCGGATCCTCAGATGCAGGGTCGGGACCTGAAACGTCCATCGGACCCTCTGAGGCAGGAAGAGGGCCAGAGGCAGGCTCTGAGGTGTCCTCTCTGATGCGAACAGGCTGTGAAGAATCCTCACTGACTTGGATGTGCTCAGAACATCCTCACTAACATGGGCTGGTTCTGTGGCCTGAGTACTGGTATCAGATCAACCTCTGGTGGTAGACTTTAGAACGGCAGAAGATGCTGGATGATGATAAAAGCCCTTAATGCAGTCCTATAGTCCTCCTCCAGCTTCTTTAACTTTTCCTTTAATGCAGGAGTATACTGACAAATTAAAGTCTCTCTAAGCCTCTTGATCATAGGCGCAAAATATCTAAAACTCTCCTCCACACTCTCGTAAGTGATGTGAGAGGAATTGGTGTGCTGAATGGCTCCCTGGTGACAGATGAAGGAACAGACCCAACAGGAATGGATGACAAAGAGGAAGTAGCACCTGCAGAAGTCAAGGCCTCTTTCTGACGTCTTCTTCGGTCCAAGGAATCAGAACAATGAGACGGCATCACTGCAGCCTGAGCTGGCTGTGTAAAGGACTCAATGACCAGATTAACCACAGGAGGACAGGAAAAAGGACTGGTGGATGCTTTTGATGGCAAGGAGGCAGAGCACACTGAGAGGCAGCGCTGCCGAGGGAAGGCAGGGTAGTCTGGGTATGTGTCTCCTCCTCCTCCATGGAAACTGTTGCAGATCCAGTAAAAATTCTGGGCTCAAGCCTTGTATTAGCTAAACTAACTGGATACTGTTAATTTAATAGTACTGGCCTAATCCTGCTTCGCTCTGAAGGCCCATTTTTACCCCGGTTTAAGATTTGACAGTAAATGAGAAAAAACATTGATCAGAGGTAAACATTGTAATATGCATATTTAATTCATTGGAATTCCAAGGAGACAGAATTTTACATTACCATTTTTTGTATCCTTTACCATCTGATATCCTGGAAATGTAAAAAGTTCTGTCTGCTTTTTCACAACTCTGAACACATTGTAAAAGGCTGACTCCCCTCCCATGTCTTCAGGAGGGGGTGGTGATCTGTTCTTAAAACAAAGAGACTCTACTCCTCTGCCAAGGGTCAAGCCAAATGACCTATCCCCTGCCATAAAACCCATGCATGTTATCTTACCCAGCAACAGAGGAGAGACATACCTTAAGCCTGGGGGGGGGGGGTTGTCTGTTTTTCTCCATACAACTGCCTGATTAATATAACAACTAAGATATTTTCCTCAACAGTACATAAACACTTGAAGTGCACAGCCAGCAAGTGGAAACTAACAAGGAATGAGCACGGACACTGGCATTATGTGAGCATGTCAGAATGATTGACATGTGGGACAACAAATATATAAGGTGATACCCCCCAGAACTTTTTTTTAATTAAAAAAAAAGATATCCCCCAGAACTTAAGCGAAAGAGGAGGGTGAGAGAAGGAACAAATGCCTGACCAATTCCTGCCATTCACACTGAATGGCAGGAATTGGTCAGAGTTTTTACAGGTCTGCACCTTTCACAGAGATCCATATTTTTTTTTACTTTTTCTAGAATACATATTGTATTGACTACTTCCAGAATGGAAGGACCATTTTACCCAGTATAACAAAAAGTTTTTCTGAACAGGATTACAAACTATGGCATTAACTGATGTTGTGCAATTATACACTGTTTAAAGTTATTTAATGTTTAATAAACAACTCTCCGTCTGTTAGGTATTGTCCAGTGGATATCAGCTCTTAAGCTGATATCAGGACAATGGTTGAAAGGGATGATTCAAGCACTGGTGAACTTTTAACAGCAAACTCTGCACACACATAGAAAAAGAAGTGACAACTTATCTTCAAGTTCAAGAATTTATTAACAGAAATAAAATGAACATCCAGAGAATATATATATATTAGGGCTGGGCAAGTTAACGCGTTAATTTCGCGTTAATTCCGCGTTAATTCATTAGACTATTAACGGCGATATTTATTTTATCGCGCATTAACGCATGTTGCTCACATGCTTTCAGTCAGTGTCAGTCAGCACGCGCGCTGATTGCAGCACTCTCCCGCTCCCCCTCCCCTCTCGTACATGGCTCAGCGGCGCCAGCCAATCAGCACGCAGGCTCAGCATGGCCCGCCCACTCAGCTCTCACACAAACTCAAGACACAAACAATCACGTTGCTGAGAGAGACTGCAGCAGCGGAAAAATATGAACAGGGGAAGTAGCACCGTTTGGCTTTATTTTAATACCGTAAATGAAATCAAGCTGTATGTTTTGTAAAAAGCCTTAATTTCAGTGGAAACACAACAAATTTATCTAAGCACGTGAAAAAACATGAGCAAGAAAACGTCGAGCCACAGAAACGGAGAGAGGAGACGAAACTTCTGTCATTGCCCCGACAGACCCACAGACGTCTCTGACTGAGGCGTTTCAGTCCTCCATGGAACATCCAGGTAGATCAGTGGTCATCTACAGCAGCAGTTCATGTTAACTTTCAAAGTAGATATTATCTATCATATGTTACTGGAGCCCACACATAATATGTAATTAAGACCTTGAAAGAACCCAGTACATATATTAAAAAGTGTTATTTAAGATAAGATAACATTAGCTAATCCTTTTTTTATCCCACGAAGGGGAAATTTATAGGATTAAAGCAACAGGCAGGTGCACACATCACAGACAAAATTACATAAGGATTGAAAGATATAAGAGGTGGATTAGCGAAAAAACACTGAACATAACATTATTATTATTATTATTATTATTATTATAATTATTATTATTATTATTTAATTTTAATAAAATAAAAAACACAAAACCCAAAAGGTCAACAGTTTCATGATACATCAAGCTTAGGGACTGGCTAATATACAGCAGGTCAAAAAAGGCCATATTTTGGCTGCAGTGCTTGCTGTTTTCTGATGAAGAAAAGATTAACCAGTGCACTAAATTCAATAGATGGGTTGAAAATATCCAGTATAAAATACAGAGATTCTCAGGGCATGAAGTATACAGTTAAGTTGACTTTTTTTGGTGTGTGTGTGTGTGTGTGTGTGTGTGTGTGTGTGTGTGTGTGTGTGTGTGTGTGTGTGTGTGTGTGTGTGTGTGTGTGTGTGTGTGTGTGTGGTGGCGGCAGGTGTAGAGGAGGGGCCCAAAAAGACTGCGTTGTTCCGGGCCCTAGCAAAGCTGTCAGCTGACCTGGTTGTAACCACTGCCAAGTTAAACTTTCTTATCACCGGAGCACCTTGAGCTTAACATATCACTTAAATGCCAAACACACTGTAGACATCACCAAACAATTCAATGACTCAGAGAAGATAACCAATGTAATGGCGAAGTGGATAGCTATTATTGCTATTTTTTGTTTTACATGTTTAAGTTGAGCTTTACACTAAATATGTATTACTGATAAGTGCTACAAATGTTACAACACTTTTGTTCATATGGCAGCAGAAAATTAAAATAAAAGTGCTCTTTACACTACTTTTGAATTCATTCTTGGAGTTTGCGCATACAATGCGATTAATCATGATTATTCGGGCAAATTATGCGATTAATCGCGATTAAAAATTGTAATCATTGCCCAGCCCTAATATATATATATATATATATATATATATATATATATATATATATATATATATATATATATATATATATAATCACTATATAATGCTGTTTATCTGAATTAACAGTATATTTCAATCAATAAATCCTCTCTACTAGGCTAGCGAAACTTAACTAAACTACTGAGCAAAAAGAAGATAAAAAGAAGCTAAGCTAAGGAACTATGTACATGCAAAACAACACAAAAGACAAAACAAAAGTGGTTGATCATCATCAGAATGATTCAGTGAATCCTGGTTCACCGCTGAACTGACTTAAAGAACATGGAATTGAGTTAAATTAGCTTAACTAATTTAGAACAGCATTTGGCATGTGTTTCAACCCATTCACAATGCAAATCCCGAGTTACACAAAACATTATTTGAGGAAATAACATTTTAAAGAATGATTTGCTCAGTAAAATCATTAGCTTTAGGGATGCTCGATTTTATTAATGCGATTATACCTCTGGGAGGCTAGGGCCTTTAAATTGACATTAATATTCCATATTAATGCGGTAATAATGCTCATAGCACTATTGAAGGATGGCGGAGGGAAACGAACAAGCTTTAAGCTTTTCGTACCTATCCGGGAACAGTAAGTTACCAAAGCTAAATAGCATTTTAGCAAGTGGGTTTTCGGCTTTAAAAACTTCGGCTTTATTTTTAGCCATAATGAGTGAGCCAGATAACATAAACATTAATATCCCATCAATGTATAAAACTCTTGTAATAATGTTTTTTATAACCATAAAAACCCACTCAAATTACATCAGCAATAGAAAGGTATCAACATGCTAGTGGGGAGCGACTCAGTAGCTCTATGTGTTTAAAAACAACAATTACACAAGCTGTCTAAACAACCATTTAGCTTTCCTGTGGTTTCTCTGCTGAACCTGTTGGTGACTCGTGTGAGTTCGGTTCATTTTGGCCATCCAAGGAAGAGCAGTGGTCCAGGGAAATCATTGATTCTTTCAGCAGCAGACTAGCTCTTAGCGGCAGACATGCAGCCAGCCGCAACGCTGTCAGGCTTGGCCGGTCAAAGGTCTTGCATGCAGTCTCTGAGCTCTCAGCTTGTCTAGTGAGGGAAAGAGACCGATCCGCTGTCTTGTGTCCGCTTTCCTGCAACAGCTGACAAAAATGGGTGCATAACATTAGTCCGACAACCCAATAGTCCAACAACCCAATAGTTCGACAACCCTAACCCACCCTAACCCTAACCCGACAACCTAAGGCACAAGTCATGATTGTTCTGTCTAATGTGGGAAAAGTTAAGTTTTCTTTGCCATGCACTCACCATGAAGTTCAATCTAATGCCATCGGAGAGTACTAGCTATGGTAACTGTTGATACAGATAAGATGAATTTGGGCATAGGCCTAGCGCATGAATCTTGTCAAGGTATAGGCCTGCAAAGAATCAATACTAAAAACCAAGCTTATTTTTTTCATCTTGAAACTGGGTTGTCAGATGGGTCATCCGACTATATAAGACTGGTGCAGGGGTTAAAGTTCTCAGTCGCTGCGACGGATTTCCGTCATTTGGAAAATGAACGCAAATTGTTCAGTCTACACTTTTTATTCAAGGTTTTAAACTGAAGCTTGTCTCAACCAATGAAACCTGGCAGAGCCGGGACATTAGCCAATCAGAAAGAGAGTAGGGAGGGTCTTTGCAAAGGAGACATTCTGAGGTTTATCGATGTTCAGTCATTTTAACTTTTGGAAGAGCATTTTAAACTGGCCACAGATGGCATGAATGAAAGTAGTGGTGGTCAAAGGTTTTCTTTGGGTTTATGCAAACCAGCAGGTCAAAGTGGAGCGGATTGAACATCTGAACAACTTCCCTCGGTAAGCGTGTCTGTCGCTGCTCCTGCAGTTAATTAATGAATTATTTCCACCTGTGGCCATGTCACCTGTCAGCGTTTAATCCCTCGCTGCCAGCAACTTAGCTGATAAACCAACCAGGGATCTCCTCATTATTCGCTGTTACGTTTTATTTAAAATTCAAAGAGTAAAGCGCTAGCTCGGGCTAATTTAGCATGACATGCTTTTTTTGAAGAAGGGTCTGAATGTGAAACAATGTCCCGCATTTGACTGGCTCCGATTTGGAAAAAGTAAAGAAATAAAATAAATAATTTCACCTGCGCTTTTCTGAACCAAAGAAGGTAGAGCTGCAGTCAGAGCGGCTGTCAGTCAATATACAGCAGCTCCACTCGATGAGGTGCTGCGCACCAGGATTTTCTTGGTTCCTACTCACACCTGTGTTTGGAAATAAACCTTCTTTAAAACGTACCTCTTGTTTGGTTGAATACTGGGTCCGTCTGTCTCTGGTTCCTGACAATATATATATATATATATATATATATATATATATATATATATATATATATATATATATATATATATATATATATATATATACCTTGTACTTCCAGGTTCATTATTCTGTTGAGATGTTCTGCCTCTGTTATACACCACCTCAACTATATAGGGATAATTAGAGTGTTGGAAACGCAGGAAAAAGTCGGATACAGTACATAAATTGGAAGGGCCTGACCATTTGGTTAAGAACGGGGTTTTGTTTGTTCAAGTAGTTCAGGGTTTGTGGATGTATGTTGATTGTTGAGTTGTTTTTGTTGCCCCTCTTGGACATTTTTGTGGAATAATTTAAGTTAACATGATGCAGAGGACGTAAATTAAATGCACATCCTGGAATTGTAGAGGCTTTCATAAAACAAACAAACAAAAAGTCAAACAAGTCATGAACAAACTCAAAGGTTTAAACTCTAAAATAGTATTTTTACAAGAGACCCATCTCTTGAAGGAAGAAACTATAAAATTGCGTAGGAGGTGGCAAGGGGATACATATGTAGCTCCATTTACATCAAGAGGCAGGGGAGTAATGACCCTAATTCTCAAATCTTTTCCTTTTCAGGTGACCAATGTTATTAAAGATAAATTGAGGAGATATCTGAATATTTAGGGGTCCATCTTACAAGAAACTCTGAACTTAGTAAATGTGTATGGTCCCAACTCTGATGATGTTTTCTATACCAACTTCTTTCTTGCCCTTTCATCGCTGACAGGAAAATACAATATAGGGGGCAACTGGAACTGTGTTGTAAACACGATCAAATTTTTAATTTCTAATTTTTAAATAAGTTAGTTAGTCCCTCGATAGATGAAGGTTATAGAGAGCAACTGGAAGCTGAAATTACAGAAGAAGAGCTGGGCAAAGCTATTGACATTATGAAGGCAGGGAAAAAAGCTGGACCAGATGGGTTCCCTGTAGATTTTTACAAAACTTTAAAAAACAATAAATCCTATCTTAGAGATGTTTCAGGAGGCATATTGCAATGGTAGCTTACCAAAATCTATGACAAATGCCTTGATCTTTGTGCTACCCAAACCAGGGAAACCCAGCAATAAATGTGAGAACAGCTTTTAACTTTTTGTTCTCTCTCTTTTTTCTTCATAGTAGGTACACCTGGTCTGACGTTCTGTTAACTGTGACATCATCCAGAGAAGACAACCACTATTACCATCTAATGTAGAGCAGATTACTTGATCAATGTGTGCTTCTGTGCTTTTTTGTCTCCCTTGTTGTGTCTCTGCTCTGTCTTCTGTAACCCCCAGTTGGTCGAGGCAGATGACCGTTCATACTGAGCCTGGTTCTGCTGGAGGTTTTACCTTTCCGTTAATGAGGAGTTTTTATTTCCGCTGTCGCTTCATGCTTGCTCAGTATGAGGGATTGCTGCAAAGCCATAGACAATGCAGATGACTCTACCTGTAGCTCTACGCTTCTTCAGGAGGGATCGCTGCTTGTCAAGACTTTGATGCAATCAACTGGTTCCCTTATATAGGAAATTTTTGACCAATCTGTATAATCTGACCCAATCTGTATAATATGATTGAATTTGACTTTGTAAAGTGCCTTAAGATGACATGTTTCATGAATTGGCGCTATATAAATAAAATTGAATTGAAAAATAAATTGAATAGTAATTTCTCTTTACATATTCTTGTACCATACATGCAGTATTATCTAGACTTCTTCCACACCAGTCTCTCTTCTTTTCTACAAGCTATAAGTGTAGCGTGTTTGTAATAGTGATTGCCAGAACACACAGATGAGACGCAAGATGTGGTACTGCTCGTTTAATTCCCTTTAAAACAGCAATAACCGTTCAATTAGTGGACGCACCATAAGGCACAAATAAAGCTCCCTACATGACAAAACACACATTACAATCGGTGCCAATAATTACGTTATTACTTTGCCAAAACAACGAAAACTGCTTTACAACATTATCTCACGATATAATTTCATTGTTAGCTTTGTGTATTAACATAACTTTAGCATAACTTTTACACCTGGTAGCTTAACATTTTTTGGGAGTCCATGGGGACATGACTTACTAGCTGCTCGTCTCAACTGTGGGGGAACAGAGGAGCAGCCCGCACATTAGTGAATGGGGTGTGTCATACGGTTGGACGATATTGAAAAAAAGGCATATCGATAAATTAGAAATCATATTGATCGATATGAATAATTATCAACAAATTAAAAACATATATTTTAAGTGCAACCCTGGCCATTTTATGTTGTTGCTTAGTGACCTATTTTTAAATGGAGAACACACAAACACTGAATTCAACCTTAACCCTTTATTCAACCAACTTTTTACCAAAACGTCTCCCTATGAACTCTTTGAAGGGGGTGGAACTTGGTGACGGGCCTGCGTCTGCTTTTGTGATTGGTTGGGAGGGAGTAATAACTTTAATATTAAGTTACATTATATATACATTATAAATAGCATTTTAGCCTATAATGTGTATATAATATATATACACATTGTTGGCTAAAATGCAAAAGGAAGGAAAACTGTTATTCTATTGAACTTTTTATGGACCCCGGTTTGTCTATCATTGATATGCGTCTTGCGATCGAGATATATTGAATTTTCGTCCAGCCCTAGTGTGTCACACTAATTACGGCCCCACAGAAACAGGTAACAGGGAACCATATGATGCAATGTTATGTCTTGGCTCAAAGGCCATAACAAAAAGGGAGACACCATGTATAAACCGCAAACTGCTCAACAAAACACAGCTGACCCGTCTGTAAAGATGTGCCGGTTTAAATAAGGAGGTCTCTTTCAGGATTGGTGAAGCAATCAAGGTGAGTATCCAATAGCGAGAAGAGGAGAACTGTAACAGGAAGTGATGCAGGAGGAAATAAACCAGGAGAAGGTCTGCATCAAGGTCTCATAGTGGGGCCGTCTGGCAGAAAGCAGCAACTGCACCTGAATTTAAATAACACAAGAAAAGAGAAAACATAAATGAAGGTCACTGGTCATAACATACAGTAACAGTTTTTACATTAATACGGAAATAATACATAGTGATTCAAAAACAAGACTAACAATAAAAACAAGGATTTTTCACTAATGTTTTGAGAAGATTAACTCCAAAAAAATTAACTCACCACACAAGTTAACGCTGAGCATTGGAAATATGGATGGAACATTTCCCCAGTGTTTGGTCCATATTCTAAGGTATTTAAACCATATTTTACTGTTTCTGTATTAGTGTTACTTTGTGGGGAATATTCCCAACGTTCACATAAAACCTTTGTTGCAGGTTGTTTCTTTCTGTCATGATTTTGTCGTGGATGAACCCGGATACAGCACGCACACACAGAGCTGAGTTTAAGAGAGTTTATTGAAAGAAGTGAATGATGATGGGAAGTGGAATCAGAGCTTGTTACCAGGCAGAGGTGAAGGATGCAGGAGCATCTCAGAGACGGCTTGCAGAGTGAACAGCTTCTCAGAGATGGCTAGCAGAGTTATCAGCCACTCAAAGACAGCTAGCAGGACTAACCTTGAGGAGAAGCAGAGGTGGCTGGGTACCAGTTATGCAGGAGACAGAGTCAAAATAAAAACTAATCTGACCAGGGTGGGCGGAGGGAGGCTAAGGATGGCAGGCTAGAAACAAGACCAAAACTGATCAAACCAGGGTGAACCAAAACAAAGAGCATCCAACAGATGCTAGCCGAATAACAAGGGCAAACAGGCAAGACTGGCGACCAACGCCACAGGACAAAACAGGCGAGAAAGGTGTACGACAACGCCAAAGGGAAGAACAGGCGTACGACAACGCCAGAGGGACAAGACAGGCGTGCGCCAACGCTAGGGCTCAACAGACGTACGGATACGCTGGAGCACAACTAACGTGCCGATCGCCAAGGGAAGGAACAGGCGTACAGAAACGCCAGAGGGACAAGATGGGTGCGCCAACACTAGGGCTCAACGGACGTAAGGATACGCTGGAGCACAACTAACGTGCGGATCGCCAGGGGAAGGAACGGGCGTACGGAAACACCAGAGGGGGGAAACGGGCGTACGGAAACGCCGGGGAAACGGGCGTACGGAAACGCCGGGGAAACGGGCGTACGGAAACGCCGGGGAAACGGGCGTACGGAAACGCCGGGGAAACGGGCGTACGGAAACGCCAGGGAAACAGGCGTATGGAAACGCTGGGGAAACGGGCATACGGAAACACCAAGGGAAAAAAACTCGCCGGGGCTTGAGGAAAACGCCGGGGCGTGAGGGAAGAGAACGCTGGGGCATGAGAGAAACCCCGGGGCGCAAGGGAAGAGATCGCCGGGGCGTGAGGAAAACGCCGGGGCGCAAGTAAGAGATCGCCGGGGGCGTGAGGGAAACGCGGGGCGCAAGGGAAGAGATCGCCGGGGCGAGATAGGTGTACGACAACGCCAGAGGGAAGAACAGGCGTACGACAACGCCAGAGGGACAAGACAGGCGTGCGCCAACGCTAGGGCTCAACAGACGTACGGATACGCTGGAGCACAACTAACGTGCCGATCGCCAAGGGAAGGAACAGGCGTACAGAAACGCCAGAGGGACAAGATGGGTGCGCCAACACTAGGGCTCAACGGACGTAAGGATACGCTGGAGCACAACTAACGTGCGGATCGCCAGGGGAAGGAACGGGCGTACGGAAACACCAGAGGGGGGAAACGGGCGTACGGAAACGCCGGGGAAACGGGCGTACGGAAACGCCGGGGAAACGGGCGTACGGAAACGCCGGGGAAACGGGCGTACGGAAACGCCGGGGAAACGGGCGTACGGAAACGCCAGGGAAACAGGCGTATGGAAACGCTGGGGAAACGGGCATACGGAAACACCAAGGGAAAAAAACTCGCCGGGGCTTGAGGAAAACGCCGGGGCGTGAGGGAAGAGAACGCTGGGGCATGAGAGAAACCCCGGGGCGCAAGGGAAGAGATCGCCGGGGCGTGAGGAAAACGCCGGGGCGCAAGTAAGAGATCGCCGGGGGCGTGAGGGAAACGCGGGGCGCAAGGGAAGAGATCGCCGGGGCGTGAGGGAAACGCCGGGGCGTGAGGGAAACGCCGGGGCGCGCGGGAAACGAGAACTTCTAAAACACCAGGAAACAGGCACAAAGGGCGTCCTAACACACCAGGAAACAAGAACGGAGGGCGTCCTAACACGGCAGGGAACAAGAACGGAGGGCGTCCTAACACGCCAGGGAACAAGATGATAAGATAAGATAGTCTTTATTGATCTCACAATGGAGAAATTCACTCGTCACATTGGCTCATACAAGAAGGTGCAGAGTAGGGAAGGTGCATTCAGTTATATACAATGAATCTTCATATATACAATGGATCAAAAAGAATACCAAAAAATACAAAAAAGGAAATAGGAATGGGCATATGATGTGTTATTTACATTCTTAGCGGTCTATATATATATATATATATATATATATATATATATATATATATATATATATATATATATATATATAAACATATCTATATACTTAAATATATATAAACATATCTATATACTTAAATATATACATATATCTATGCGCCTACATACATATGTACCTACGCATATATATGTGCATATACATTGTATACATTTGTACATACATACATACATGTGTGTCGAGAGTGCAGCCCAGTAAAGAAGTGGCCCTCCTCACCAGCTTGTTCAGCCTCTTTCTGTCCCGCTCTGTGCTGCCAGAAGCCCAGCAGACGACAGCGTAGAGGAGGGCTGAGGCCACCACAGAGTCATAGAAAGTTTTTAGCAGAGGCCGGCTCACTCCAAAGGACCTCAGCCTCCTCAGGAGGTGGAGCCGGCTCTGGCCCTTCTTATACAGGGCGTCGGTGTTGTGAGTCCAGTCCAGCTTATTGTTGACGTGAACACCCAGGTATTTGAAACTCTCCACAGTTTCTATGTCCTGGCCCTGGATTTTCACAGGTGAGAGAGGTGGGTGTCTTCTCCTAAAGTCGATCACCATCTCCTTGGTCCTACTGGTGTTTAAGCACAGATGGTTTTTCTCACACCAGTCCACAAAGTCCATGATGACCGACCGGTACTCCAGCTCGTTCCCCTCAGACACACAGCCCACAATGGCCGAGTCATCAGAGAACTTCTGAAGGTGGCAGCTGTCCGTGTTGTAGGTGAAGTCCGAGGTGTAAAGGGTGAAGAGAAACGGAGACAGAACGGTGCCCTGGGGGGCCCCGGTGCTGCAGAGTGCCACCTCTGACTGACAGCCGTGCAGCCGCACGTACTGAGGGCGGTTAGTGAGGTAGTCCATGGTCCAGTCAGCTAGATGTTTGTCCACCCCAGCGTCCTCCAGCTTCCCCCTCAGCAGCACCGGTCTGATGGTGTTGAAAGCGCTGGAGAAGTCAAAGAACATGACTCCCACAGCGCTCCCGGTGGTCTCCAGGTGGGTGAGCGCAGGTGGGGCTCACCATGGTGCGCAGGTGAGCTAGGATGAGGCGCTCCATGGTCTTCATCAGGTGGGAGGTCAGGGTGACTGGTCTGAAGTGGGCCTGTTTCCTGGCGTGCGGTGTTTGGGGAACCGGTACCACACAGGAGGTCTTCCACAGGGTGGGCACCACCCCGAAGCTGAGGCTCAGGTTGTTGATGTAGCTGAGGACCTCACAGAGCTCATCTGCACAGGTCCTCAGTAGCCTGGGGGGGATGCCGTCCGGTCCTGAGGCTTTCCTCTGTTTCAGCCTCGTCAGCTGACCTCTCACCTGCATTGGTGTGACTGTGAGGGGGGAGGAAGGTAGGGCTGAAAGTGTGGATGGGTCAGTCGTTGATAGGAGTGGCGGTGGGGGGGGATGGTAGGTCTCTGGAGGGCTGGTGGTTGGAGACGTGTGGAGATTTGATGGCAGGGAGGGGGCCAGTGTGGGGGGAGTCAAACCGAGTGAAGAATGTGTTCAACTCATCTGCAGACTTGGTGTCACCGTCTGCAGCCCTGCTGGTCCTCTGTCCGAAGCCGGAGATGTTCTTTAGACCTCTCCATACATCTCTGATGTTGTTCTGTGCCAGCTGCTCCTCGATCTTCTTCCCATAGTCCTTCTTTGCTGCCCTGATCTTCCACTGGAGCTCCCGCTGGAGTCTACGCTGCTCCTCTCTGTCCCCTGAGTAGAAATCCCTCTTCTTCTGGTTCAGGAGGACTTTCAGCTCAGGGGTCACCCAGCAGGGGTTGTTTGGAAAGCATTGTAGCCGTTTTGATGGTACGATGCTCTCCACACAGAAGTTCATGTAGTCAGTGATGCATTCAGTCAGGCTGTTGATGTCATCTCCATGAGAGCTTTGGAACATGCTCAAGTCCAAGAACGGAGGGCATCCTAACACGCCAGGGAACAAGAACAAGGGATGCACTGGTCAGCGACAGACCGGCGCACCAGAGGACACAGCCGGCGACTAGGGAGCGGCGGAGGGCTCTGGCGGCGGCTTGTGTGCGCTGGGCAGCAACAGACCCGAAGCGCCAGAGGGCACAGACGGCTACACGAGTGCGCCGGAGGGCTCTGGCGGCAACATGCGTGCGCCGGGCAGCGACAGGCCGGATGCACCAGAGGGCACAGACGGCGAGACGAGTGTGCCGGAGGGCTCTGGTGAACCTAAACACCGGGGAAACAGAGGAACTAGGGGACACCAGAACTAAACAGAAACTACAGAAGGCTAAGACTAGACAAAACTAAGGAAAACGATAATCAGACGGAAACTAAGGAGCGTGAAACTAGGGAGCGCAGGAACCCAAATGAGCGCTGGGACCTTAATGAGCGTTGGGACCTAAGGAGCACTGGGAAAGCGCAGGAACCCATAAATGCAGGAATCAGAGAGCAAGACAGAAACAAAGAACCAAGAACTAGAACACAAATGAAAAACTAGAAAACTAAGGCATGAACTAAACAATAAATCAAAACTAGAAAACTAGGGCAGGGATAACTACTCAAAGCAAAACTAAAGCTAAGACTAGAAAATCAAAACAAAACTAGAAAAGTAATAAAACACTAAAGCAAAACTATAAAATGAAAGCAAAATTAGGAAATTAAAACAAAACAAGGAAACTAGGGCAGACACAAGTATACTAATGTAAAAATCTAGAGACCTAAAGCTAAAATCAGGAAACAAAAGAAAAACCTGGAAAACTAAGGTAAAAAACTAGAATACTAAAGCAAAGCTAGAGCAAACACCGGAAGTCTAAAGGCAAAATCTAGAATACTAAAACACTAGGGCAACAGAGGAACTAGGAGGACTCAGGTGAACAAGAACAGGAAAACCGGGGGGAAGCCAGAACCAAAACGAAACTACAGAGGGCCAAAAAACAGACAAAACCAAAGAACACAGGTTCAAGACGAAATAAATGAGTGTAACACAGCTCCTATCTAAGGAGCTCAGGAACCTAAAGCGCCGGGACCTAAATGAGCGCACGGGAAAGCGCAGGAACCCGTACCACGCAGGAACCCGTATTGCACAGGAAAGAAAAATAAATAAATTAAAAAAATTAAAAAATTAAGACCGAACCTAAAGAACTAAAATACAGAACCAAAACAGGAACTTCAGGAATAAGGGAAATTAGAATACTAAAACAAGAACTACAAATTGAAGCAAAACTAGAAATCAAGATGCAAGACAGAAAAGAACACTAAGAAATCTAAGACCCACTAAATAACTCTAAAACTAGAAAATGTTAAGTAACTCAAAACACAAGGACCAAAAAATAACTCAAAACTAAGACAGAAACTAGACGGCGCTGGGCAGCAAAGTTGTAGCGTCGGAGGGGGGCTTCGTGGAGAGTGATCCCGGGGAACAGAACCAGAGGCGGGGCGTGGTGGATGCGAGACAAACCAGAGGCGAGGATTCGCAGCACAGCGACCCAGCCGAGATGAACCGGAAGCGAGGCGTCGCACCACAGCGACCCAGGAGAGACGAACCAGAAGCGAGGCGTCGCAGCACAGCGACCCAGGCGAGACGAACCAGAGGCGGGGCATCGTGGACTGCGATCCAGGCGGAGCTGATCCAGAGGCGGATGGCATCCACGAAGACCCCGAGCTGAGGCGGAGTCGATCCACAGGCAGATGGCACCCACGGAGACCTTGGTTTGAGGCGGAGCGGATCATGCCAGCTCCTGCATCATGCTCTGTGTGTGCTCGGGTTCATCCTTTGGCTGGTCCCTACTGTCATGATTTTGTCGTGGATGAACCCGGATACAACATGCACACACAGAGCTGAGTTTAAGAGAGTTTATTGAAAGAAGTGGATGATGATGGCAAGTGGAACCAGAGCTTGTTACCAGGCAGAGGTGAAGGATGCAGGAGCAGACTGGCAGGTGCGAGAGTTCATAGCTTCACAGAGACGGGTAGCAGAATCCACAGCTTCACAGAGACGGATAGCAGAGTTCACAGGTTCACAGAGACGGGTAGCAGAGTACACAGCTTCTCAGAGACGACTAGCAGAGTCCACAGCTTCTCAGAGATGGCTAGCAAAGTTCACAGTTTCTCAGAGACGGCTAGCAGGATCCACAGCTTCTCAGAGACGGCTTGCAGAGTCAACAGCTTCTCAGAGACGGCTTGCAGAGTCAACAGCTTCTCAGAGATGGCTAGCAGAGTTATCAGCCTCTCAGAGACAGCTAGCAAGACTAACCTTGAGGAGAAGCAGAGGTCGCAGGGTACCAGTTATGCAGGAGACAAAAACAGACAGGCATAGGGTGGGTGTTGAACGACGACAGACCAGCGAAGAAATGAGCACAGAGGGAGGTTTAAGTAGGGGAACTAACAGGTGGAAAGAGACTGACTGATTGGTTAGAAAATGGCTAACAGGTCTGACTGACTGCAGAGGGAGCAAAGGGAAGGCTGAGTGGGAGTGGTAGGAGGAAACTGAACTAACCATAACAAAGCCAGAACCTAACTAAACCCAGACAGGAGGAAGATCTGAAAAATAGTAAATAAAACCCGAATCAAAACTGAACCCTGACACTTTCCAGATCCCTTTGATTTCACCAAGTTTTAAATTAGAGTTATAAACTTTTAATTAGGCGCCTGCCATAGCATTTGCAATGAGGAGGCAGTGCTGTGCGAAGCACAGCACTGCCTCCAATGCAAATGCATGGAGGCACCTATTACTATTCACCTCTAAACGGCTTATTTTCTTATTCTTTATTTTTCTTACATCACGATAAATACGGCCCGAACCGTAGCGAGCACCCACACGATATAGGTATCAAAACTTGTGGCTCGATTACGAGATGTGTGCTACTACTTTTATTGGGATTTCGAGTTACCATGGCAACAAAATAAGCGAAAAACCACCCCAAAACAACCCCATAGGAATGAATGGAGTCGGGGAGAAAGAAAGCCTCAAAAAACCCTCAAAAGGACCATTTTCAAAGCTGTACTGTGTCGTCATGCTTTCACCTACGAACACCGTTTAACTTCCAGTTTGTAGATATATCTGTGACCTACTCAGAAGTGAAAACGGGATGTGGATATCTTTTATCGTCTCTTCACAGTTACTCCTCAAAGCTCATGTCCAAAAATCAGCGAAATCATCGTTTACAATGAAAGTCAATGACGGAATTCTCCAACCGCTAGAGTGGGCCACTCTAGCTTTTTTATAGATTTCAAAACTCCAAACAACTTGACCTTACTCGCTCAATTTTCACTCTACATAGACAAATTATACATCAAAACGTAGGTATTTTTGTCAGGATTCGGGAAATGTAACCCTCATTGGTGTGGCATTTATAGATTTTTCGCAAATCACCTCAGACCGACACAAACCCGAAACCTCCCCCATTCATTTCCTATGGAGCGGTTTTGAAAAATGACGTCTAAAAATCCAAAACATCACATGTTTTCGCATCGTCACTACTCCTAAACCGTTTTATGTACAGGCATGAGACTTTCACACATGAATGTCCCAACCCTTCTGGCACTCAAGAAAAATGAATTTTGTGGATAACTGTTACGGTTTTTCCACAGGAACAATTTGTTCGGGAGTAGCGAATGTGCAAAATCCTGAAATCGCTTTGGAGCTGCATTTTCCCACATCATCCACTTTTTTACATCGTCGCTGTGCCTACACCGATTTTTGTAAAAATATGAAAATGAGCTACATGGTCATCAAAAGCCTGCTGATACTCACAGTGAAAGAATTATTTTGATATCTCTTATACTTTTTTAGCCAGAGCGATTTGTTCGGGATCATTTTCAGAGGATTTCTGAAATTTCATAAAAATGTCCTTTAGATCATAATTTTTTACGCCTTTATTAAACTTTTTCCAGCAAAAACCGATAGCAAGTCTTCTTCCCCTATCCTTTACGAAATAAACACAGAAAAAATTACGTCTCTACCATTTACGGTTCCGGAGAAATCGTGCGTTGTTCGAGGCAAAGTTCTCCATTATAATCCAATAGGCAGACTTGGACACCAAGTGTCTGCACTTTTTTAGACTGGCCCGCTGCAGCTGTGTCAGTGAGTTTCCATGACGACGGAACTCTGAGGGCCAGTGGGAGACGTTCCATTGAGATAGAATGGCAACTTTCGACGCCAGCTGCAGCGGCTGTGATTAATGTAGAAATCTGAAATTCGCACAGTCACTTCCTCTTAACATTTTAAAATTTTCATGTGACTTTCAGCCTTGTGTCAGTTTACTGTCCCATTTTGGATTTTACATGCTTTCCTATTGGGTCTTTGCTTCCAACAGGACCTGGCATGATGCCTAGACACGACCCACTTGGCCAATACAGCACCACCCACCTGTGGGAAATGGCACTACACACCATTTTGGTCAAATGTTGAGTTCTGGGCCCAGATGTGGTGAGGCTGAGTTGCTAAAGGAGGCCAATCTGACCAATGAACTTTGGTCATGTTTGGTGACATTAAGTATTGGCACCCCTATTTGAGGCACTTCCCAGTACAGGATTTAGACCAAACTGACAGAGTACAATCACCTCGTCATACTGAACACAACCATGTTAGCGGCTAACTGTTAGCATGTTGCTAACCGGAAGTAGCTCTAGGAAGGTCTCACCAACTTCTGCTTCACAGAAACTGTTCTTACTTCAGAGAGAAAGCTCCACAAGAAATTTGGGCTACGTCGCATAAAGCATCTCCAAGCTATGAGGTGTCAAACATCCAATGCTTTTCAATGGGGGACCAAACCCCTTATGGTCCCAATAATGCATGCCCATATATGGCGCTGCAGTGTAGCTCAGATGGAAGGCGCAAGCTTTGCATGCAAGAGGTCATGGGATCGATTCCCGGTGTGGAAGACTTAGAGTTTTGTAGTATAATCCCCACAGTGTGTATATTAAAACATGTGTGCTGATCCCATGAAGTATTTTATTGTACCACCCGCCATTTTGAGTTACCATGGCAACGTTATAAACAACGTTTTTTCTCCCTATTTGAGGCACATCCCAGTACAGGACTTTGACCAAACTGACAGAGTACACTCACCCAGTGATACCAAACACAGCCATGTTAGCGGCTAACGGTTAGCATGTTGCTAACCGGAAGTAGCTCTAGGAAGCCTGTACAAACTTCTGCTTGACAGATTTGGTGAATTTTAGCATTTTCTCCCTTTTTAGGCACTTCTCAGTACAGGATTTCAACCAAACTAACAGAGTAACATCACCTGGTGATACTGAACACAGCCATGCTAGCGGCTAACGGTTAGCATGTTGCTAACCGGAAATAGCTTTAGGAAGGTCCTATCAACTTCTGCTTAGCCAGAGTTCGTCTGCCTTTACAGACAGAGAGGGCTGCAGCTGTCAGTGAGTCTCCATGACAACGCTGCTAGCAAGAGGCTCCTAGGAGGTCCATTGACTTAACATGGCACCTTTTAACGGCTGCTGCGAGGGCTGTGAAGACCGTAGGAAGCTGAAATTCGCAGTGTTACTTCCTGTTAGTATTTTTGACGGTACGGTATGCACCAAGAGGCAGGCGCCTTGCTAAATTTCTTCAGAAATTTTTCTAGTTATTATTCTTTATTATTCCACGATTAATGCGGCCCGAACCGTAGCGTGCACCCCCACGATATAGGTACCAAAACTTGCGGCTCGGTCGGGAATAGTGTGCTACTACTTTTATTGGGGTTTCGAGTTACCATGGCAACAAAATTAGCAAAGCAGTGAGTTTCCATGACGACGGAACTCTGAGGGCCAGAGGGAGAAGCTCCATTAGGATACAATGGCAACTTTCGACGCCCGCTGCAGCGGCTGTGATTAATGTAGGAATCTGAAATTCGCACAGTCACTTCCTCTTAACATTTTAAAATTTTTAAGTGACTTTCAGTCATGTGTCAGTTTTCTGTGCCATTTTGGATTTCACATGCTTTCCTATTGGGCCTTTGCTTCCATGAGGACCTGGCATGATGCCCAGACACGACCCAATTGGCCAATACAGCACCACCCAGCTGTGGGAAATGGCACTACACACTATTTTGGTCAAATGTTGAGTTCTGGGCCCAGATGTGGTGAGGCTGAGTTGCTAAAGGAGGCCAATCTGTCCCATGAACTTTGATCACGTTTGGTGACATTAAGTATTGGCACCCCTATTTGAGGCACTTCCCAGTACAGGATTTGGAACAAACTGACAGAGTATAATCACCAGGAGATACTGAACACAACCATGCTAGCGGCTAACGGTTAGCATGTTGCTAACCGGAAGTAGCTCTAGGAAGGTCTCACCAACTTCTGCTTCACAGAGTCTGTTCGTACTTTAGACAGAAAGCTCCACAAGAAATTTGGGCTATGTCGCATAAAGCATCTCCAAGCTATTAGGTGTCAAACATCCAATGTTTTTCAATGGAGGACCAAACCCCTTATGGTCCCAATGATGCATACCTATATACGGCGCTACTGTATAGCTCAGATGGAAAGTGCAGGCTTTGCATGCAAGAGGTCGTGGGTTCAAAACCCGGCGTGGGAGACTAAGAGTTTTGTATTATAATCCCCACAGTGTGTATATTAAAACATGTGTGCTGATCCCATGAAGTATTTTTTTGTATCACCCGCCATTTTGAGTTACCATGGCAACGTTATAAACAATGTTTTTTCTCCCTATTTGAGGCTCATCCCAGTACAGGATTTGGATCAAACTAACAGAGTACACTCACCCAGTGATACCAAACACAACCATGTTAGCGGCTAACGTTTAGCATGTTGCTAACCGGAAGTAGCTCTAGGAAGCCTGTACAAACTTCTGCTTGACAGATTTGGTGAATTTTAGGATTTTCTCCCTTTTTAGGCACTTCTCAGTACAGGATTTCAACCAAACTAACAGGGTAACATCACCCGGTGATACTGAACACACTGAACATAACGTTTAGCATGTTGCTAACCGGAAATAGCTTTAGGAAGGTCCTACCAACTGCTGCTTAGCCAGGGTTCTTCTGCCTTTAAAGACAGAGATGGCTGCAGCTGTCAGTGAGTCTCCATGACAACGCTGCTAGCAAGAGGCTCCTAGGAGGTCCATTGACTTAACATGGCACCTTTCAACGGCCGCTGCGAGGGCTGTGAAGGCCATAGGAACCTGAAATTCGCAGTGTTATTCCTGTTGCTATGTCTCACGGTACGGTACGCACCAAGTGGCAGGCGCCTTGCTAAATTTCTTCAGAAATTTTTTTAGTTAGAGAATGCTATACAGTATTCTCACTTATTGTTTTCCTGTTTTTCTTTATTATTATTATTCCATACGTTTTTCAACCGTCTAACTACTCCTGCATACTTCAACTGATTTCAACAAATTACGTCTCAAAACGTTTGGCTCGTTCTCGACATTACTGTTATATCTCATGGTTATGCTAACTTTTATACTTTTTTAAATATTTGTACTTTTTCTGCGATTCTTGCTGCCATTAAAATCAATGCAAATTCCTTCAAATTCGTCATATTCCTTCAAATTCTTCACATTATTCACATTCTTCAAATTCTTGACATGTCAAACAGACATCATTTGTATGTCTACTGTTTAGCACATTGGTTAGAGATCCTGCCTTTCATTCTGAGGGTGGCATTCAAATCTCATTAGTGTCTATGATTATATATATATATATATATATATATATATATATATATATATATATATATATATATATATATATATATATACTTTAATACATTTCAACAACTTTGGGATCAAAACGTTCAGCTTGTTCTCAACATTACTGCTATATCTCATGGTTATGCTAGCTTTTATACTTTTTCAATATTTGTACTTTCTGTGTGTTTTTTTCTACCATTGAAATGAATGCAAATTCCTTCAAATTCTTCAAATTTTTCACATTCTTTAAATTCCTTCAAATTCTTCAATTTTTTAATATTCTTTAAATTCTTCAAAAACATATAATACTGATGCTACTAATACTACTACTACTGATATTACAACTGCTACTACAACTGATACTTGTCAGGGTTCTGCGGGCATGCCCGATCAGGGTGCTATCCTTTTCCCCTCACAGGTGGCCTTGATGAGCAGGGAGGCGTGCTGTGGCAGGTGTTCGGCCTTAAGCGGCGCTGGGTTGGACTATTTAAGCGGATGACTGCCAGCACAACACTGCCAGAGTGTTAACCTAGTGTAAGCCTCAGTTGGCCACTGTCAGATGACAGCTCACTTACCTGTCGGTAACTTTGTTCTCCCTGTGTCCCAGGTTACCTCAAGCCCTGGATCCCGTCCTAAACGCTTTCGAAGCTCAAGCACCCGTCGCCTGATCGCTCCAGATCCTTCCCTCCGATCACAGCTGGCAGTCGGTCCAGGATTCCTCCGAGTTCCGTCAGCTGGACCCGACCCACTCTCGCCCAGCACGCCAACCTGCCTTCTCGTCCTCTGTGCTCCGAACGCCCGTAGACCACTCCCCTTGGCTAAGTCTCAGCTGATCTCGGTAAGAGCGCGCCGGTGGATTCGCTTCACGAACCCATTGTCCAGATCTAACAGTTTCCTCTCGTTTCAGAGGTCCAATTCCCCGTCGCCTCCTGTGAACCAGACGTTCCTTCGCTCCCAGCCGTCTCCCGAGCCCCTGCGTTTTTTGATCTTGGCGGATTAATTGTTTGCCCTAAAAAATAAACTGTTGGAACTCTGACTTGTTCTCCTGAGTGTCCCTGCATGTGGGTCAGACACCTGAAAAGCATGACAATACTACTACTGATACTACTACTGATATTACTACTACTACTACTATTGATACTACTAGTACTGATACTACTATTACTACTACTACAATTGATACTACTACCACTAGTACTACTAATACTACTACTACTAATACAACTAATACTACTACTACTACTACTGATTGTACTACTACTACTGCTACTACTACTGCTGCTACTACTACTACTACTGCTACTACTACTAATAATAATAATAATAATAATACCAGTACTACTAGTACTACTGATACTACAACTACTACCACTACTACTGATACAACTACTACTACTTCTGCTGCTATGACTACTACTATTACTACTACTACTGCTTCTACTATTACTACTGTTTAACTGGTTTAGCGCTTTCATAACATTCTTCTAATCCTTCAGCTTTTGTCCTTTCATGTTTAAATTGGTTCTTCTTTGATTTATATGTTTTTCAGCTAGTTTTAATTTTCAGGGATCTTCTGCTCAAATCATTCTGCAGATTAGCATTCTCACTCGCTGTTATGCAGGAACAGTTTTTTTCTAGTTCTAATGGGAATTCATCAGCTTCCACCAATAATGCATTAGTGTGAGTTTTTTTAATTGCGCCTATACTGAATCTAAGTGTTTTAAATTCAGTCCTGATTTTTCTAGAATACTCTTGGCTGCTGATCCGTACACCATACATCCATAATCAGGACATGACCTCATCAAAGACCTATAAATACTTAATAATGAGTATTTATCTGCACCCCATTGATACGCAGAAACTGATCTCTGAGATTTAACACTTTTAACATTTTGTTTCAATATTTTTAACATAAACATTTCTCATCAAATCACAACCTGCGATATTTAAAGTCTGATACATTTTCCATACTGTGACCATATAATTTGAGCTGCACATTATCAATTCTTCTCTTTCTGGTAAGCAACATAAAGCAAGATTTTGCATTTGTCATTTTGAATACCAGTAAAATTACCATCTTTTAACCTTCTGTATAGCACCCTGTACACTTTCAATCCCACGTTTAATGTTTTTTCATATAGCCCCATCATCTGCATTAAGTGATGATCCAATATCTACACTAACATTAAAAAGATGCCATTCATCATTATGTTAAAAAGAACAGGGGTTATAGCACTCCCTTGAGAAATACCATTTATAATATCAAACTTATTGGACACATCATTACCGACTTTGAGCTGAAATGTCCGACAAGAGAGAAAATCCAAAACCTAATTGTAAAGTATACCACCAATACTCATTTTATACATTTTAATCATCAGCCCTTCTTTCCATATTAAATCATAAGCTTTCTCAATATCAAAAATATACTACAGCCATAACCTCTTTCATATTAATTGCTTTTTCTGCTTCATTGCTAACATTTACTACAACATTGACTGTTGATCTTCCTTTATGGTACCCACTTTGTTGTTTACTTAAAAGTTGTCTTTGTTCCAAATAATACGATAATCTTTTAACAATAATTTTTTCCATCCACTTACACAGATGCAATGTCAACCCTATAGGCTTATAGTTACCTGCATCAGCTATGTCTGCACCAGGCTTTCCAAATGGTAATATAAGAGCACTTTTCCAACTGCTAGGCATTTCCCATTCTCTCCATATCTTATTGAACAGTTCTAAAATTAATCTTCAAAGCTATTTCAGGTAAATGCCTAAACATCACATTGCAAAATTTATCTTGACCTGGAGCTGTATATCCACTTCCCGCCAAAGCTATTTTGATCTCATGTTTTGTGAACCATATCCAATGTTGAGCCATTACTATCTTTTTTCTTTGTTGTATTAGTGTTTACTCTTTCTTTTATTTATTTCTTCCGACATTTATGAAAGTCATCTAAATGGTCTCTACTGTGTACCCTTGGAAACTTCTTCCACAGTAGTTCAGCTTGTTCCTCATTTGTAATTGCCAGATAGTCTCCATCTACATTTATTTTAGCAATTTTTTTTTCTCACTCATCTTTTTGATCATTGACCAAACATCGCCCAGTTTTATTTCTCTACCAATGGAAGAGCAGAAGTCTCTCCATCAATGATGTTATCTTAATTTAAATGTTTTCTTAAAGTTCTAAAAGCTTGGTTTCTTTCTTTTATAGCTTGTCTACATTTATCATTCTGCCATGGAACCATTTTCTTTTCACCATTTATCCTACACTTAGGAATGCATTTAAATGCAGGACTGATAATCAATGTAGTCACTGCTTTTGCACAGCTATCTACATCACCTTCTATTACTATTCCTTTAAAAGACTCATTACAACATTCACTATTTTCTTCCCAGTCACCATAGCAAAGCACCATCTCTCTATCATGCAACATTCTTGAACATGCATGTCAAAATTCAAACACCATAATATTGGAAAGTGACAACTATTACTATCATCTTTTAAGGTCCATTCACTCAAGTTACTCATATTACTTGAAACCAGAGTAAGATCCAAACATGAGCCTATATTTTTTGTAACATCCCCTTTGGTACCTCTTCTATTATTTATACACACAAGTGATGTTTCCTCAATTAATTCCCAAAAAATCTCTCCATTATGTCAACCCTATAGGAAGTATGACCACTTCCCCACAGAGTATTTGTCATGATTTTAGGTTCTGTATTCTGTAATTTGATTTTGTTTTAGGTTATACGTTTATCTGGCCTGCTCAGACCATTTCTGTCACCAGTCTAAGTTCAGTTCACCTGCCAGCATTCTTTTGTCTTCCTGTCACTCCCCTTCACCAGTCACCATCCAGTCGGCTTCAGTTTACTCCCAAGCACTTCCCTGTTCCTGATTAGCTACACCCATGTCAGTAATTAGTTTCACTCCATTCACATGATCACTCCCTTTTTTATACCTGCCTCTGCCCCCTGCAATCTGCCACATCATTGTTTGTTTTTTTCTGTGCCCAGTGGTGAGTCAAGTTCAGCTTTCAATGCTCTCTGTTTGCCTGTTCTTCTGACCCTGTTTGCCTCTGGATATTTGAGTTAGCCTGTCCCCTGTTTTTGCATAAAGTTTTGTCTGTGACTGCCTTTTTGTTATTTTTGGTTATTGGATGCAGTCTTCCCATTTTTGTCTTGATCCCCGTTTTGGCTTTTGCCTTTTGTTAATAAATTATCTTTAACCTAACCTCTGCTTGTCTGGTTGAATACTGGGTCCCTCTGTCTCTGGTTCATGTCAGAATGATGTGGCCCTAACCGGACCCATCGCCAGAGAAGTACGTTGTTTTTTTTTTCCTCTCCCCTTTTTCTTTGTTCCCACCATGACCCAATCACAGGAAGATCAGGCTATATGGGAGAGGGTTTTTGCTCAGGTGGAATTGGTTCGAAGGCTGAGCAGAAAGCCTGAGGGGTTGGACACGGAGACGATCCGGGCGGAGATCCCGTTCATCCTCCGTCAAGGACTTCAGCCTCTGCCAATTCCCCGCCTGGTCCCTGCCTCACAACTTGGCCTGACAGCACCCATCCGGGTTTCCCCTGTGCCACCCAGCAGTAGTCCGGCTGCTGCATCACATGCCACGGCCCCAGTCTGCGTGGGTGTGGTGCACACCGCGCCGCCTGGCACAGAGCTTCCTGCCGCGCACGCCACGGCCAAAGTCTGCGTGGGTGCGCGCACCGCTGCTGCTTGTGCGGAGACGGTGCATGTTGGAGAATTGTGCCGGCTCCCCGCAGCTTGAAGACTCAGTCTCCAGTGCCTGCTCCCCGCAGCTTTAAAGCACTGTCTCCAGTGCCAGCTCCTCGTAGCTTTAAAGCACTGTCTCCAGTGCCAGCTCCTCGTAGCTTTAAAGCACCCTCTCTAGTCGCCTGTAGCCAGGCCCCCTCTCTAGTCGCCTGTAGCCCGGCGCCTTCCCCTGCCTTTAGTCAGGCGCCGTCCCCAGCCCGTAGTCTTGCGCCAGGTTCGGCTCTCTCTCCAGGTGTCGGGTTCTGAGGGTCCTGTTCCGCCGTCGACCTCCGGGGGTGTTGGTCCGCCGACGTCCTCCTGAAGTCCTGTTCCTCTGCCTGCCTGCCGTTTGCCTGTCTCGCTGGGGACGTCCTCCGGGACGTCCGCCGGACCTTCTGACTCGTTGGGGTCGTCCTTCGGGACGCCCACCAGACTCTTGTTTTTTTTTGTTTTGTTTTTTGTTTTTCGACTTTCGCCCGGTCTGGGTTGTTATTGTTTTTGTTATACCTGCCTCTGCCCCCTGCAATCTGCCACATCATTGTTTGTTTTTTCTGTGCCCAGTGGTGAGTGAAGTTCAGCTTTCAATGCTCTCTGTTTGCCTGTTCTTCTGACCCTGTTTGCCTCTGGATATTTGAGTTAGCCTGTCCCCTGTTTTTGCATAAAGTTTTGTCTGTGATTGCCTTTTTGTTATTTTTGGTTATTGGATGCAGTCTTCCCATTTTTGTCTTGATCCCCGTTTTGGCTTTTGCATTTTGTTAATAAATTATCTTTAACCTAACCTCTGCTTGTCTGGTTGAATACTGGGTCCCTCTGTCTCTGGTTCATGTCAGTATTATGAACATTGACATGCCCACACCATATTTCTCTTCTAGCATCACTTCCTAGAATGTCATGAAATGTTTGTATAGTCAATTCCTTGCAAGGATAATAAAAAGATACTATTTACAATTGTCTTAATTTGATCACTTTTCTTCTTTTGTTGCAGGGCCACATTAACAGTTTTACAAAAAAAAAGCCACAAAGTTTATTTTTTTCACAATCAAGCTGTCTTCATTTAATTCCTTCAGCCATGGGTTATTTTCTGAGTGGTTATGAACTACTGTTGAAGACAATGCCTTCGCTATATATTGTATATTGTGTATTCCCATTTTCACTTGTTCTTTTGACCTCCTGTGCTACTTCAGCTTTAGCAGCATCACTGTTCTTCAAACTTTTGACTGCCTCATCATATGATACCTGATTTGTTATTTTATATTTCTGTATCTACATAGTTTGGATTTGTATTGGACATCCTCCAAAAGCAGCACTGTGATCTCCTCCACAGTTACAGAATCTTACTTTTGCATCCTGACCACATTTTCCATGGTCATGTTACCCTCCACATCTTTCACATCTTTGTCTTACTTTGCAATTATTTGCTGTGTGACCCATTCTTTGAGAGTTGAAACATCTCATTGGTGAACTCTCTGATCTCAAAGCAAAGATAACGAATTTTAGCTCTCTTATACACAGCATTTTCAAACTCAAGAAGAACTGACAGGCTGTCTGTTTTAACCCCCTTTCTTTGTGTTTGTAATCTTGTTGCTTTCAACACCTTTCCACCTTTCACTTCATCTAACTTCATTGTCAATGGTACATTACGTATAACCCCTCTACACCTGGCTGCCTATCCTGGAATGTGAGCACTGATTCTTTCTCCATTTAGTGTTTGAGCCCTGAGAAATGCGTCTCTTTGCAGTTGATCTTTAACAAAGATCAGCGGTCTCCTGTTACTCAGATATTTGTAAAATATCTGAGTAACATGATTATTGAACTTGATTATTAAGGGCTTCATACATGAGAAGGAGAATTTTAAATAATATTTCAGGTTTACCAGGAATCCAATGAAGGGAAGATAACATTGGAGAAATATATTATCTCTATTTAATTTTCATCTGTACTATTGCTGCAGCGTGCTGCTGCGTTTTGGATCTCTTCCCTCCTTGATACTCCATTATTCTACCCCCGTTCTGGTCAACTCCTTGTTTTATTCCTGGTCCTTGTCTTCGCCTGCCCTTAATGTATGTTTTGCTGTTTCATAATAATCCGCTCTTCACTTCATCATGCTGCTTCCAAGCTCGCTAGATTCTAAATCAATTTGCTTTCAAACTATAATCCAAGATACTTAAACTCATTTACTTTTTCTAATGTTTTTCCATACAATGTAAGATTAATGTCATTGTTCACCTTTTACCTTGTCAAGGACAAACCTTTGTCCTATTCACAGAAAATCAAAACCCCCATTTTAAGTTCAAATCTAACTTATCAATAGTCTGCTGCAGTTTCTTTACAATGAAGTTAATATTCTTACTTCTCATCCACATTATCCCATTATCAGCAAAAAGTGACACCCCTAATGAAGCCTAAACATTACCAAAAAAATGTCAAGTATCATGACTGAGAAGAGTATTGGGCTAACAATACTACCCTGGGGAATACCATGCTCTACTTCATATTTCTGACTGAACTCTTTCCCGAGTCGAACTGAAACTGCCTATCTGATAAAAAAATGTAAATCAACCTTTCTCTCATACTCATCTGATGAAGCCTTATACTCAACCCCTCCCTCCACATTAGATCATAGGCGTTTTCCACATCAAAGAAAACTGTTGTGACATATTGTTTGTTAACCTGAGCTTTTCTAACTTCATGTTCCAAAATTAAAGAGGGATCCACTGTAGTTCTTCCTCTCCTCTATCCATATTGATAACCCCTAATTAACTCCTTGCTTGCCAATAAAAAAACAATCTGTTATTAATTCTTTTCTCCATTCATTTCCCAACATGTGGTGTTAAAAAGCTACAGATCTGTAACTTTCCAGGAAGCAGGAGTCTTTACCCTTCTTACATCCATAATTAACACATGATCTCATCAAAGCCTTGTAAAAACCTAATGATGAGTAAGTATCTGCTCCCCATTGATATGCAAAACTGATCTCATGAGATTTAAAAAATGTTAACATTTTTAACAAAAACATTTCTAATCAATACTCAACCCGAGACACTTAAAGTCTGATAACCTTTCCATATTGTGACCATATAATATGAGCTGCATATTATCAACATTTCTACTTTCACTTCATGCATCTTAATTGTCAATGGTAAATTGGATATAACCCCTATACGCTTGGCTGCATATCCTGGAATGTGAGCTCTGATCCTTTCTCCATTTAGTGTTTGAGTTCAAGTTAGTTCTTCTCATTCTTACAACAGAAAGTACATCCCAGGGGAAAAGAAAAGTGGGAGTGACATCTTTTATTTCTCCTAGACAAAGAGATCTAGATGCCACCAGATTGAGACTGAAACCTGTTCATAATGCATCATAATTGGGACTCTGAAACCTTTTAAAAAACAATTTCTGTAATATTCTCAATTCATCTTTATTTTTTTATTTAGCACATTATAAAACAACTCAGTTGGCCGAAGTGCTTGACACACTCTAAAAACTAGGACAGCAAATACCATGAAATGCAAAATAAAACACAGATACACTAAAAACAATAAAAATGTCATAATCCAACATCTCAAACTGAGTGAAAAGCCAAAACGAAAAAATGTGTTTTGGTCTACATGATATGCAAAGCTAGTTCATTCCACAGTTTTGTTACAATTACAGAGAAAGCACCTCATAGCAATCTATAGATGAAGCAGGTCTGACATATAATGGAGAGTAAGGCCATGAAGATATTCAAAAGCAAATTAAATAGTTATAAAATCAATCTGAAAGCAAACCAGTACCTTATCAAACTTTTTTGTCTTTTCTTTTCGTTTTTATTATATATTTTTTTTATCTTTTTAGCTACTCCTGCTGATTTCGTATCCACCCCATGCTGGACTTCCAGGACTGGAGTGGAGCTTTCCAGCCTCACTGCCCCAGCCGCAGGCACTCTTCTGGGGGAGAGCTGTCTGACACAGCCCCCTCCTAGGCTGGAGGTCGGACTTTTTTTTTTTGTCTTTTTTTTTAATCATTATTATTATTATATATATTTTTTATCTTTTTAGCTACTCCAGTTGATTTCATATCCACCCCATGCTGGACTTCCAGGACTGGGGGGCTTTCCAGCCTCACTGCCCCAGCCGCAGGCACTCTTCTGGGGGAGAGCTGTCTGACACAGCCCCCTCCCTGTCAGGAATCAGAAACAGAGGACCCTGAATTCAGCCAGACAAGCAAAAGGTTGTAATAAAAAGGTGATTTATTAACAAAGCAAAAAACAAAAAAAAAACTAAAGAGGGCACCAAGCCAAAAAGCAAAGAGGCAGTGTCCAAAAAAAACTTAAACAGTCCACAGCCAACAACCTAAAATAAACTGGTCAGAAGTCAGGCTGGTCTATTAACAAAAAGAGCAGAACAGGTCAAATAATCCAGGTAAAAACTAACAGAATCAGGTTGGGTACAGGCAGACAGGCAAAACAGGATCAGACTTACCCCAGGCAGGAAACACAAACACAATGATCGGGCAGAGTGCAAGGAACAGAGGCAGGCATAAGTAGGGGAGTGAGCAGGTGAAAGGAATCAAATTAATTACCAGACTAAGTGGAGCTGATCAGGGAAGTGGCTGGAGGTGGAACTGAACTGACTGAATAACTGCCATGTGAAAACAGGTTAAACTAAAACAGTTCAAGAACCAATCTGAAACACAAAATAAATTACAAGACCCAACCTAAGATGGAACTCAAACCAAGACTGAAACAGGACACAAGCTAAAATAGAAAACAATAACCTAAAAACAGAAATTAAAACTAAGGCAGGAACTCAAACTATGACACTCCTAGGCCTGAGGTGGGAATTTTTTTTCTTTTCTTTTCTTTTCTTTTTTATTATTATTATTATTAAAAAAGAAAAGAAAAGAAATGTGCTCTTGTTTTCTGTTACCTTTCTGATGGCATTTTGACATTAAAGTTTTGTTAAGCCCAGAGTAAAGTTTATTGCAGTAATCTTAGCAAGTTGTAATACAAGCATAGATTAAAATCCCAAAATGATGCTGTGACAGGAGTGGAACAAGCTGGACATGACCACATATTTAAATTGACCATCAAAGTTAAAATTACTCTCACATTCTTACACCTAGGTCTATAGCAGTATGTGTCAGATATAGACTTAAAGGTCCAAGGTTGACACTGATGCTAGAGACATCAAACAACAAACAACATGACCTCAGTCTTTTTATTGTTCAGGTGTAAGAAATTAGACATCCATTACTTTATTTATACAATGAAGTCTCATAATTTACTTGAATAGTAACTAGCTTCCTTTTTATTACCATAAAATCCTGACTGGAAGGCTGTGATTTCTTAGAACTGACCCCAAAGGGACGGGGTAAAGAGAAAAGTGGAAAGGACGAAGAATAGAGCCTTGAGGCACTCCGCATGAACAGGACTCTTTAATAAAATAAAAAATAAAAAAGCAGTTATCCATTGACAAAAAACTACGGTTTTGAAAGACCTGGGTATCTGGAAGGATGATGACTTTGACAAGCTGCCACTGGTCACTCTGATGTGTTTGTAGCTCCAAATCATCTTATACGGGATTGGTTCTGATTATTTGTTTCCTCTGTCAAGTTAAAGAGATTTACATTAACTTAGAAGGACCTTTGTCCTTCCCCACAGTTATCAAACCTGCCATCTGTGGGCAGTGCTAATATGTGTAAAACCTGCCTTTGGGACATGCAAAATAATGACAAACAATCCAGCTTCAGTAAATCAAACTGCATGTTAAATAAACTAATATGCATCCTCTTTTCCTAGAATTAGAAAACCTTGCACTGAAATGCCCCATACTGAACAATCATTGATATACTCTGTGTGTGTGTATGTGTGTGAGAGAGAGCGAGAGTGAGTGTTGGTGTACATGTGTGCATGTAAGCTTTAATATTTAGAACAGATGAAATTAAACTCCTCTCTGTCATTTCTTTTAAACCACTGATGTTCTCCTCTTGTCTTCATGGCTCCAGACATGTCACAGTCATCCATCAGTCCATCTGGAGCCCAGTTCTTATAGCTGACCACTTCATCACTGACCCAGAACCAGAAATCCAGAGTACAGGTGTAGCGCAGTCCCATCCAGACGTAATCAGTGGAGGCCTTCTTGGCTTTCTCCTGGACCCATCTCTGCTCATCCAGGTTGGTGATGGTGACCAGGTCATGGTGGTGATCTCTGCAGTAGTACAAGGCTTCCTCCCAGTTCATTTTTTCTTTGATCAGGATCACTTTGTCTGTTATGGAAGTTATGTGCACAAACAAATCATTAACAACAAAAAATTTCAGTCTGGCTTTCTATGATACAACAGATTGTTTTTTTTATATATGTTGACTTTTTTCATACTTCAGAAATGCATAAAATAACATAAAATACTCTGCAGTTCAAATTTTTACAGATATTGTATAAAATATATTGTGTATATTTTATGAGAACAACTCACCATCATAACAGATGAAGGGTTTTTCAACATCACAGCTCTCATTCTTCCATCTGCCTTCATCATCAAACCCACTCATGGCACATAGACCACTGTTGTATTGTGTATTGTTCAACTCATTGTTCCAGTGTCTGAAAGAGAAACTGCTTCCATCTGACCACCTCCAGGAGTCTCTGAACAGACCAAAGTATATTTCTGTTTTTAGGTCCACAGACTCCATCACCTCCTTCAGCTCTCCATCCTGTAGCTGCTTCAGTCCACTGACCAGGTCTGTGTGATTCTCTCTGCAGTAACTCTGAGCTTTCTGCCACGTCTTCTTTTCTTCTCCAATTAAGTGGTATTTATGTGTTGTGTTAGTTTCTGTGTAATAACAGATAAACCTAGATCACATATTTACATTATTTTTTTTGTTAGAAGAAAAACACAACAAACATCACCTAAAGAGTAAAGTTTGAGTAGATGTAAAAAAAAAATATTCTCACCATCATAACAGAGGAAAAATTGAGGCCATTGGCAACCAGTATCTAGCCATTTAAGAGTTTTATTCAAACGGCCGCAATTCTCAGTTCCTTTATCTCTATTTCCTATATCAGTCGGTTCTCCTGTGTTCCAGTCTGTCCCACTCTCATTGAACTCCTCTCCAGGCAGAGACCAGTACCATGTTCTGTTGACACCTGGTGGATCATGCAGACCAATCCAAGCTTCCCTCATATCTCCTGCTGAGTTACTGAGGAGTCTCTCCATGTCTGCCATGTTAGACACTGTGGCCAGGTCAGTGTGATTCTCTCTGCAGTACTGCTGAGCTTCAGTCCAGTTCTTATTAACATTAATGTAGTGATACTCATAGAGATGACAGTGGATGAAATGACACTGACCTGTTAACAAACATTTTGATATATTTACTCATTAATAACAAACATTTAATTGTCTCCAATATTTTATTTATTTTTAAGTGTTTTAGTGTATTCTCATTTTACTTTATGTGTGACAAAATAAAAAGGCACAATAACTCAACTGAATCCATCTGAGTCTGTAGATCAACTTACCCATCAGAAAGAGCAGAACCAGACTCCACTGCATCTTTGCTGTCAGGTGGATTATTTCACTCCAACAGTTTGTCTTTGATGGATGAAGGACAATATTTAAACGCTTTTTATCAAGGTTTGATCCCTGCAGCTCTCCCTCCACTGTTCACAGAAACAATGGTGGGAGAGCAGAGGAGCTGAAGCCAAATATTAACTAAAAAATGCAACGACATAAGATTTCTGATTTATACAGTATGTATTTATAGGTAAGATGGAAACCTAAGAATAGACAATAAAGTAAGACATA
The DNA here is from genome assembly GCF_011125445.2 of Fundulus heteroclitus. Taxonomy (NCBI): domain Eukaryota; kingdom Metazoa; phylum Chordata; class Actinopteri; order Cyprinodontiformes; family Fundulidae; genus Fundulus; species Fundulus heteroclitus. Next base: position 1,188,748 of record NC_046374.1, on the reverse strand, counting down.
AAAGTCAAATTTTACCTTGTTGAATTTGATGTGTCTTCTTGATGCTCTGCTGGAAACTGTCCTCAGTCAAATGTTGACTTCTTTCAGACAGAGATCACGGAATAGCAGCTGCATTTAAATATTTTAGCATTTGAATATTCAAACCAGACAGGTCCATGTTTCTTAGGAACATAATTTATAAATAACAAAGAGGAAGGGAAAGTTATGTAAAAAACAACATCTATAAATTGAGATAATTAATTTAATCCTATTTAAACACTTATTAAAACTGTTTCATTATGCAACGCTGCACGCCACTGGATATCAGGATACATCTTAACAACATGGGGTATTGTTTTTATAGATGTATGTGCTTTATACAGATCAAATGTATCATAGGGTCAGAAAACCAAAAGCATTTTTTTGCTAAATAAGGCAGAGTTTCATGTCCTTTTCAATCCATCTTTTGATTGTTAGGATAGATGGTTATAGTTTTATCAAAAGTGACAGGATCCTCACAGAATAATATGTAGGAGGCTAAAACGCTTGTTAAGAGGCGTGGCTCTTCCCAGTGTTTGTTTAAAAAGCCATCCTGGTCAGAAAAATGAAGCCACCATTAAGTGCTTCACCTGCTTCTTAATCAATCAATAAATCAATCAGTTTTCATTGTCAACTACAATTTGCAGTGTAAACAAGATTACAGTTCCAGTGCAACTGTTCATCACATACATCAACAAACATTTTGGGGTAACGATCGACTGAGGCCTTGCGTTGCCAAGGAACACAGCCACTCTGTGGTTTCTGTGTAAAGATAGTAGCCACAATAGGAAGGGAGAGGGAAAAAACACATATATCACATCCTATCCTGTTGCTATGATACAGTTTGAGATATCAAAAATCTCAAGCACAAATATGACGAGACACATAAAAAGCAGAAGGTTAACATTGTAAGTTCATCTGTTGTTGTGGGCATCAGTTATGTTTGTCTGTTTGGGTGAAAGTAATTCCAGACCTGCTTCTTAATTGTGGTCTGTATTTCAGTAATAACAGAATCACTTTATGATGTGAGCAGCTAAGAGGCTTAGAAATTATATTCGTGTGGGATGTTTTAAAATCATAAATCCAGCATACTGTTAACTGTGGTGGGAGATTTTATATATTGTTCCAAGGAAGGCAGCTGAGTGGTGATGTCACACCTGTTAACATCTCCCAATAAAAATATTGGCTGCTGTCCAGCCTGACAGAGTTCTAGGGGACTATTTGATTTCTTTTTGTGGGGGCAGTGGACCACTTCCGGTGATCCACTGAAGTAGTGCTCTCTGGCCAGAACTACTGTTCCCAAACACTGTCTTGGTGTTAATGTGTATGACTCATCAATTGAAGATAAGAAAGTGCACTGGACCGTTTCATGTATTCATCAGTCCTTAAGCAGTCATCAAGGGGCCCTTAGGGTAAAAAGCTGGACTATTTTCATTGGAAAAAAGTTTTCCTTGCATATCCCAACTGGACTCTGAGTCAATACCAGTAACAGCTACAACTGAAAATGAGGCAATGCGAGAATGAGTGGTAAATGGTAAAAATGCTCTTTTACTAGCACCACGTTCATCCATCACATCAAACACACATTCATACAGTAATATATAGATCAGTGGGTGACTTAGGGATACGTTTGTTGCCCAATGGATACTGACACTGATAGTGGAGGAAGCTGGAAACCCAAAACTTCCTGGATAGAAAAAAAACTACTCTTCCCACCAAGCTCCGGCCGCATTAGAGACGATTTCTTCAGCATAGTGATGCTTGTTTGATAATGTTTGGTGTTTTCACATACATTACACCCAAAGAGGAAAGTAACTACAGCTTCGCCTTTTACATGCAAAACAATTTATCCAGCAATTCATGCTGTAACACAGTATGCATCAGATATATTCTCCCGTGCAATATTATCACATCAAAGCCACAACAAGCAGTTGAAACATGCTGACTAGAAATCTTTTGAAAATGAGAGGACAGGTAAGCTGTCATCCTCATCCTGAGGCGTCAGTCTGACCCTTAGATGCAGGAAGAGGGCTCGAGGCAGGCTCTGAGGTGTCCTCTCTGATGCAAACAGGCTGTGAAGAATCCTCACTGACATGGATGTGCTCAGAACATCCTCACTAACATGGGCTGGTTCTGTGACTTGAGTACTGGTATCAGATCAACCTCTGGTGGTAAACTTTGGAATGGCAGAAGATGCTGGATGATGGTAAAAAAAAAGCCCTCAATGCAGTCCTATAGTCCTCCTCCAGCTTCTTTAACTTTTCCTTTAATACAGGAGTATACTGGCAAACCAAGGTCTCTCGAAGCCTCTTGATCATAGGCGCAAAAGATCTAAAACTCTCCTCCACTCTCTCGTAAGTGATGTGAGAGGAATTGGTGTGCTGAATGGCTCCCTGGTGACAGATGAAGGAACAGACCCAACAGGAATGGATGACGAAGAGGAAGTAGCACCTGCAGAAGTCGAGGCCTCTTTCTGACGTTTCTAACGTTCTTCGGTCCAGGGAATTAGAACAATGAGACGGCATCAGTGCAGCCTGAGCTGGCTGTGTAAATAACTCAATGACTGGATTAACCACTGGAGGACAGGAAAAAGGACTGGTGGATGCACATAGGCGCTTTTGATGGCGAGGAGGCAGAGCACACTGAGAGGCAGCGCTGCTGAGGAAAGGCAGGATAGTCTGGGTATGTGTCTCCTCCTCCTCCATGGAAACTGTTGCAGATCCAGTAAAAATTCTGGGCTCAAGCCTTGTATTAGCTAAGGTCACTGGATACATAAACACTTGAAGTGCACAGCCAGCAAGTGTAAACTAACAAGGAATGAGCACGGACACATGACTGACATGTGGGACAACAAATAGAAAAGGTGATATCCCCCAGAACTTAAGCGAAAGAGGAGGGTGAGAGGAGGACCAGACGCCTGACCAATTCCTGCCATTCTGACTGTACGAAAGGGATTGGTCAGTTTTTACAGGCCTGCACCTTTCACAGAGATCCATATTTCTTTTTAGTTTTTTTCTGAATACATGGTGTATTGACTACTTCCAGAATTGAAGGACAATTTCACCCAGTATAACAAAAAGTTTTTCTGAACAGGATTACAAACTATGGTATTAACAGATGTTGTGCAATGTTTAAAGTTATTTAATGTTTAATAAATAACTCTCTGTCTGTTAGGTATTGTCCAGTGGATATCAGCTCTTAAGCTGATATCAGGACAATGGTTGAAAGAGATGATTCAAGCACTGGTGAACTTTTAACAGCAAACTCTGCACACACATAGAATAAGGAGTGACAACTTCTCTTCAAGTTCAAGAATTTATTAACAGAAATAAATTTAACATCCAGAGAACATCATTATATAATGATGTTTATCTGAATTATCAGTATATTTCAATCAACAAATCATCTCTATGCTAGTGAAACTTAACTAAACTACTAAGCAAAAAGAAGATAAAAAGAAGCTAAGCTAAGGAACTATGTACATGCAAAAGAACACAAAAGACAACATAAAAGTGGTTGATCATCATCAGAGTGATTCAGTGAATCCTGGTTCACTGCAGATGACATAGAGAACATGGAACTGAGTTAAATTAGCTCAACTAATTTAGAACAGCATTTGGCATGTGTTTCATCCCATTCATAATGCAAATCCCGAGTTACACAAAACATTATTTGAGGAAATAACATTTAAAAAAATTATTTGTTCAATAAAATCATTAACTTTAGGAACGCCCGATTTTATTAATGCGATTATACCTCCGGGAGGCTAGGGGTCGCTGTAGCAGCCGGTCCCTAAAATCGGTTAATCCTAAAGTTAACAAAATGCCTTTAAATCGACATTAATATTCCATATTAATGTGGTAATGATGCTCATAGTACTATTGAAGGATGGCGGAGGGAAACAAACAAGCTTTAAGCTTGAAATTAACCTTTTGGTGCCTATCCGGGAACTGGAAGTTACCAGAAGCTAAAGAGCATTTTAGCTAGCGGATATTCGGCGCTAACTTTAAAAAAAATCGGCTTTATTTTTAGCCATAATAAGTGAGCCAGATAACATAAACATTAATATCCCATCCGTGTATAAAACCCTTAAGGTGATAACGTTTGTTATAACCATATAAACACACTCGAATTACATCGGCAATGGCATGGTATCAACATGCTAGTGGGGAGCTACTCAGTAGCTCTGTGTGTTTGAAAACACAATGTATGCATTACACAAGCTTTCCAAACAACCATTTAGCTTTCCCTATGGTTTATCTGCCGAACCTAGTCGGTGCCTCATGTGAGTTCGGTTCACTTTGGCCATCCAAGAAAGAGCAGGGGTCCAGGAAAATCATTGACTCCTTCAGCAGCGGACTAGCTCTTAGCGGCAGACATGCAGCCAGCCGCAACGCTATCGGGCTCAGCCGGTCCAAGGTTTTGCATGCAGTCTCTGAGCTCTCAGCTTGTCTGGTGAGGCAAGGCAACCAATCTGCCGTCTGGCGTCCGCTTTCCTGCAACAGCTGACAAAAATAACCAAGGCTGGTTTTGGTATTCCTTATTTCAGCGGCTGGTTGCGCAGAAGTTACACTGCAAACTTAGCTTCTGATTCTGGTCGGTGAAAATCCGAACTCAGTTGGGTCCTCTGCTCCGCAGAGGATGAGTTTCTCCCCATTGCTGTCCCAACATAACAGTAGGAACTGAGTTTCAGAGAGGCACATTTTTACTCATGGGTAAAAATGTGCTTGTGGGTCTTTGGGGCCTCACTAGGCCCTATGGCTGCTGGTGCAGGGCAGACTCTTTCCTTGAGAGTCTCAGGAAGGAGTGGTGAAAAGACTGAGTCCCATGTGGCTCGCAGGGGTGGCTGGTTAGCCACGCTCTCTTCCGGAGCTCCAGGAAGAAATGAACAAAGAAAAAGATGTAGTCTGAAGTATTCGTCTGGCATAACACAGACATCAGTTCTTGTACAGAGAAGCATGAAAGTCTTTGCAAGAAGTGTCTGAAATCATATTGCATAAGCAGAATCCCCATTAGTGACTCAACAGAAGGCTAGCTTCTTGCCTTGGTCCCCTGGTTTTGCATCACAAAACAAAAAATCAACATTTGGATTGTATAAAGGATGTGGAAAGAAAAAAAAACTGTGCAATATTTGGTAATAATGAGTAACATGTTATGCTTATTGCCATTACAAAATATTTGCTCCACTTGTGATGCATCATATCCATTTACCTAGGTGTAACAACAAACTTCTCACACATCTTATTATGGCCCTGTCCCAATACTCACACTAAACCCTATGCACTTCTATAAAGTGTGCACCTGGTGGAAGTGCCCATAAGGGTTCGAGTGTGCAGGTTGCAGGCATCCAAAACAGGAGGATTGGGACACTACGGACTATGTCATCAACTTGCGCCTCTGTGTCATACTGTACCTACGACAACCAAAAATGACAGGACCATCGCTGTTTTTGCAATCTTTACTGCTTAAAAATATTAAAATTGCAACAAGTAATGTTTTTAGGGGAATAAAATATAGGAACGGAAATTAGAGAGGATTGGGCATAGGATAGCAGGTATTGCCACAAAGGAGAGATGAATGGAAAATAATATTGTTAAATATGTACTAAAGGTAAATATAAAACAAAAATATTTTTTTGTTGTGTGGCTTTCATTAATGATGGCACGGTAATGTGACATTGTTTTATTTTTGTTACAGAAAATTAGGAAAACATAATAATAAAGATTCTTGATATTATTGATGACTATTTCTTTATTTTATTTTTTATAATTTCATCCACAGCTGCTGTAAGGTAAGAAAATCTATATCGCAGACAAGAAGCAGAACTGGTTTCTTACTTGTTCAGAAACACACTTTCAGATAAAACAAAGTCAATAAATACACATGCAAAAGATCACTTAGGTATTTTGCCCATTTTAAAGTGCAAATACATCAAACAAATTCAACAAAGCAGAAAGTCATTTTTACTTCTATACTGGAATTTCAGTAGCAGCCGGTTTAATTTTATTTTACCATATTTGTTTTAAGGCACACAAATTGGTGATTCATAATTTATGATAAGATGGCAGTAAGATTTTAGGTCTTTTTAGATCAAATATTTTCACCTTGTGGCTCAAAACGTCACCTACAGCAAGGAATTGTGGGTAATATACTTCATTGAAGTCCGCATCAATGCAGACTTCAAAGTGTGGATTGAGGACGTAAAGAGGGTGGGGCCAAATGCCACTCTAGAGAATCAGATCCTCAGCGGGAACATACATTTGAGTGGAAGTGTGAATAATGGAACAGGGCCTTTGGTTCCATTTGACCTGCAAGATCTATGGCACCTTTGAGATACACCTAAACACATATGTCAGCTTTGCACACAGTGGGGTTGTCCCAACCAGGATGGTGTGAGGGGATATTTTTTGCACTTTTGTTTGTTAAAGGAATGCTTGTGCTTTGGCACTATGTAAACAGCAGCACTAAAAGCAGGAATGCCACAAGCACCATTTTGTTTGTGAGCACAGAAGAATCACCGACAACAACGCAAGAGCTCTGGGATAATGTCACACTGGAGAAACGCACTGCACCACTAAATTTACAGTTTTGTAAGTATTTGACTATTTTCCTCTTGGTTGTTATATACACTGCCAGGCCCAAAAGAAGGTGTTGATCAAAAAAAAGTTATACACTCTTGTCATGATTTGTCTTCAAAGAGCTGGTCTTGAGAGTTTATTGCAATAAGGAGTAGTGGAAGGTGAAAACCAGAGTCAGTTACCAGGCTGGAGTTGATGATTTGCAGGAGCAGGCTGATTGGAGGAAACCAGAGAACTGAAGCACTGGGGTAACAGGAGTTCCAACAGCAAGGCAGCGTTCTGGACTAGACAGGTGTGGTGTGAGTGGATGTTGCAGACGAGCCAGCGACCAGGAACAAACTGAGGTGAGTGTTTAAAGCAGGGTGAGCAGGTGGAGCCAGTCACGGGTGATTGCAGCCTGACAGGTGATCCTGATCAGGCTGTGCTGGGAAGGAGGAGGCAGGAACTGCTAAAAATGCAGCCACCAGGCTGCATCATGACAACTCTAATATTTCATTGGACCGCCTTTAGCTATAATTGCAGCACACATTTACTGTGGCATCCAGGGTTGCATTATTTTTTCATTAAGATCTTGCAGTGATGATGTAGTAGTTTCATCCTGCTTCAAGAACCTTTTTACACCCCTGGATTTAAAGATCTACAGCAGAACAACCAAAACTGAGGTGAGTCCACCCGCTGTGCAAAGCGTTCTCCAGCCAAAAAAAAAAGGTGAAAACGGTGAAAGATTATGTCTCATGCTCCCTGAACCCCCTAAGGGCAAAAACACTAGATGAGTTACGGGCCCAATGCAAGTTCACGTACGGTATATTGCACTTTGCTCATCTGAAATTCGACCGGCCGCAGCGCCAGCCTGGTGGCCAATTCATGTGTGAAATTTATGTCTCATGCTCCCTGAACCACTCTTTCACAATTTGAGCCTGATGAACTTTGGCATTGTCATCTTGGAATGTGCGTGTGCCATCAGGGAAGAAAAAAATATTGATGGAATAACCTGGTCATTCAGTATTTTCAGGTAGTCAGCTGACTTCATTCTTTGAGCTCATGCTGTTGCTGAACCCAGACTTCACCAACTGCAGCATCCACATTTTGTTCCTCGAAGAGGATGGGTCCCCACTGTCCTTCCAGGTTTTAATAATGCGTTCGACAGCTCTTAACCCAATTTTGTCAGTTTCTACAATCTCCTTAGATGTTTTCTCTGCTCCATGCATGCCAATGATTTGACCCTTCTGAAACAGACCAGGATGTGTTGTTTTACATAGTAGTTTAAGAAATGAAAAGCAATTCATAGCACCAGTTGGGGTTAATTAACTTGTTGCCAGCTGAAACATAATCGCCCATACAGTAATTATACTGTATCTATTTACGTACCTATTTACTTAGTTGTTTTTGTTTTTTTGGGTCAGGCAGTGTACTTCTCACATGCTTAATGTGAAAAATAATATTTTTTTTATTTATCTGTAATAATTACAAAAGCTGTGGGATATAAGAGAAAAGTTAACAAGTATATGTCAAATATGCCCAGATATATTTTCTTTTTTGTTAATTTCAGAACAAAAAACAGTTTTAAGTTTCGTTTCAGTCAACTGATGTGGTTGACCACACCCACTGTGTGCCAGAAGCTGGCTCTGCTGCTCAGTTTTTGGTAGATCTGTTTCCTTGGCAGAGATGAGATCTCAAGTGTTTGTAGTTACCGATTCGTAGTTTCATCCTGCTTTAAGAACCTTTTTACACCCCTGGATTTAGAAATCTGCAGCAGAACAACCAAAACTGAGGTGAGTTGTTACTCTAATTCAGTAATTTTAACTGCATTGACATAATTTAATGTTAGTGTCACAAATAAATTAATATGCTTCAACATTCATGTGACGGTGACTCACTGGGCGTGACTGAGTTGGCACTGTATTTTGCCTGTAGACAAAATGATTGCAAACACTCATCTCACGTTTGGCCCTATTCAAACTTAAAAACTCCTTATAATGTTCTAAAAACAGTTTAAGATGCAGCTTACTTAAACCACAACCCAGCTGCTGTGTTATCATAATTAACTTGTTTCTTTGAGACTCTCAGGATCATTTTCTAAAATTAACTGGAAATATCTATTCAACAAATCTTCCTTCCTTAAAGAAGATGTTTCTCCACACGATGATCTAGATGCTGGTCATACACACAAAAAACTGGAGGCTATGTTTTTCCACACTCAAGTCTGCTCTTATATATATTTTTTAAAACTATTCAGAACATTGTTCCACTACCAAATAAGCCAAATTGAGATATAGTATCTGTAGTAACTGCAGACCAATCTTCATGGTATTTTTGTTTCAGCACATGTAAAAACTTAACTTCTGCACATTACTATTGTTTCGGATGGATGGACAACTTCTAATCCGATTTGAGAAAACCTTTTAGAACAGGAAATGTCATTAATTTCTCAGAGGGTGGATAGACGAGATGCCTTAATTTGAGGTAAAACTTTGATGCTGTTTGCCATGGTATTCTTTTTCATTTTAAGGAATTGTGATTTGGTTTTACAGCTTCACATGTATCTTTCTGTGGTCATAAATCTTAGATGGACGTTTTCTTCCGGTACTCATTAGCTACCTGCTTTAAACTTATGGAAAGCTCCGGTCAAGTACCACTTCTCGACCACAAGAAAGGGCATTATTCTCATTAATATTATCTTCATTAGCTTATTCAACTAATGATTGTAGTGACATGGAGCTAAACCAGTGACAGCAGGTAGATGATGAGGAGTACAGGAAAATGGAAGGCCCATAAAGGGGCCTTAAATGAAGCCCCGCCCCCAACAGCGAAACAATGCCAGCTTGTAGTGACATCGTAGCTGAAGGAGCTCTGCAGTGACACTGAAAACATCTCTCATTAAATGAAAGCTGCAGCATAAAATGAGAATATCATGATAAGTTTTTACTTTCTAACAATTTTTGACTTTTCAAAGTCTAATTTTCCAATGCTAATTTTCTCTTTTTCGATGTCATTGCAAGTGATTTTTCAATGTTTTATCTTACAATGCCAAATCTCTTTAATGTTGCTGCAAGCTGTCACTGTTTTAGTTAACAGGCGGTGTGTTTGTGATGGGAAATGACGCAGGAATCTCTCTCTAAAGATACTAAAATGATGCTACACTTTATTCAACTATTCTTTATTAAGGGGGAGTGGTGGGCTACTGTTTAGAGCAGCACGCTTGCGCTCTGAGAAGGATACAAGTACCCGGTTCGATCCCAACTGCCGGCACTCTGGGTCCCTGAGCAAGACCTTCAACCCCAGATTGCTCCCCAGGCGCCACACATGGCAGCCCACTGCTCCCCAAGGGTGATGGGTTAACAGCAGAGAACAAATTTCATTGTAATGTATGTTTCAATGACAATAAAGATGATATTACTATTACTTCAGTCAAGACCTCTTATCAGTATCTTGATAAGAGGTCTTGAATAAAAATGATACTGAATGAAATTGAACCTCCAACAGATTTAACTCTTTGTACACTTTCTTGTAAATTATGTTGTTGCCTTTTTAATCATTGAGAAGAAAAGTGGGATTTTTTTATCAGTTAGTTGTAAAGTAGATAATATTTCCTGACAGATGTATAAATAACCTTTATTTGCTTCTACAGAGATGTCGGCATACAGCATCCTCAGTCCGTTACCTGAGGAACATTTCCGATGTTTGATCTGTCTGGACGTCTTCACTGAACCGGTCACCACACCTTGTGGTCATACCTTCTGTGGGTCCTGCCTCAGCCAGCAGTGGAGCGACAGCGAGTTTTGTCAGTGTCCAAAGTGTAACAAAAGGTTCCTCATGAAGCCAGAGGTCTCCACAAATGAAGTCATAGCTGAAATGTCAGTCCAAATAAAGAGAAGGAAAACCGAGGCACTTGAAAGCAGCAACGCTCCGTGGCAGGTGAAGTGTGACGTGTGCACAGACGTTAGATTCAAGGCCTCCAAGTCGTGCCTGGTGTGTCTGGCGTCGTACTGCGACGGACACCTGGAGCCCCACCAGCGGGTTCCTGCCCTGATGAGACACAAGCTGGTGGAGCCCGTGGAGAACCTGGAGGAGAAGGTTTGTGAGAAGCACGCAAGGATCCTGGAGTTTTTCTGCAGGCGGGAACAGGTGTGCATCTGTCTGCTGTGCTGCGAAGGAGAACATAGAGAACACGAGACGGTGCCTGTGGAAGAGGAGGGGGCTCTGCAGAAAGTGAGGCCTGTGATTTGTTAGTACTGGCAGTAAGCTGAGAAAGTGTTTTCCTCCTCACAGATTTCTTGACTTCTATCACTCCTAAATGATTCAGATTATCAAATTTTATTACAAAAAATGTAGTAAATTGTAAAGTTTCAGAATAATTAATTTAGGCACAAATTACTTATTAACACAGTCCTTTTTACCTCTATTAAATCATCATTTGACAGTTTGAATTTTGTATTTACTTAGGTTATCTTTTTCTGATAATTAAAATTAGAAGACAAGATGAAAGATGAAATCTGTAAAGGAGCAAATACTTGTTCACCGCTCTAAATATGTTTTTACTGACAGGCCTAAAAATCGATATATTTGGTCCAATCCCATTACCTCTCTTTTAGGAAAATATTGAATCCAAACAAGCGAAAATCCAGCTCATGATCAATGGAAGAGTGGAAAAGATAAAGGAATTTACAAATTCATTAGAAATGAGAAAAGTGAGTACCTTAATTAAATGTATTTGCAAGACAACTTCGATCGATGGTACTTTCACACCAACACCAGCTTTGTGTTCTAAATAGGTGATTGCAGACAAAGAAACTGAGAACGCTGAGAAGCTATTCACTAACCTAATGGGCAGAGTTGAAGAAATGCAAAGCAAATTGAAGGAAAACATTCATACAAAACTGCAAAAATCCAAAGCAAAAGTCAAGGCGATGATTCGGGAGCTAGTAGAGGAGGTTGCAGCTCTGCAGAGGAAACACTCGCAGCTAGAGGAGCTTTCAAAAAAAGAAGACCACCTTCAGCTTCTACAGGTCAGTCAGTCAACCCAATTTTACGCCTTGTTATAGAAGGAAACTGGTCACACGAATGCTCATATGTTCTAAAAAAAAAAATCTATATATCATGCAGAAATGCCAGAATACATTAACTGAAATTGTGTCCTTTCAATCTTCACTTGAATCGACATGAATTAATTTCATCCTGTTTGCAGTGGTCATAATACAGAAATATTATCAATATGTGGAGAATGAAGAGAATGGGGGTTTATTTGACAACATTTCTATGTCTGATTGTTTTATTTATGTATATCTTTAATATGTAAGAACATATACAGAATGTTAAACAAGTGTTAGAATAAATAAATATCAAGACAAGAAAAAAATATGTAAAAATGGGTTTACGTGTTTAAGGTGTGGGTGGGGGCCGGTGGAGTATAAACTTATAGGCTTCGTTCACACTGCAGGTCTGGATGCTCACTTCCGATTTTTTGCTGAAATTGAATTTTTTTTAGGTGGTTGTTCATACTACCATGAAATGTGGCCGTAATCAGACTTCTGTCTGAACCGTTCAAGACCACGAAGCTACCCGCATGTGCAGATAACAGAAAGAGATGTCACAGAGCAGCACACTATTTATGGAAGTAATGGTGAATGTCATTGTTTTTAGAAGTGTTCAATAATGTTTAAAAGCACCAATAGTAATAATAATACTACTAGTTTTAAGTATAATGACCAGTTATAATCTACTTTTTATATTGTGATTTAAACTGTAATGTTTGCACTTTGCTTGAGCTTCACATTCACCCTTTTCCAGAGCCTCACCCCCCACACAGGAATGCAGAACATTTTCCCTGTATGATTTGCTGATAAATAATAATTCCAGATTCTCTTCGCACAAGAACTGAAGAAAACAGGTAAAGCCCAACCGGAAGGCCGGCGGGACGAATCCATTGACGAAGCAGCAGAAAGTGAAGGGTCCAGGGAGTTTATGACAGAGGAAAGTGAGGAAAATAGTGAGACAGAGTACAGGTGAAAGCAGTCAAATGATGAAAAATGAGCAACAGCTGAGAACAATGACTTGAGGAAGAGGGAGAATGATTGAGAGGGGCAGACAAAGAGGAAGAAATCAAATGGATGAACAAATAATCTGATCTACAACAAATGAATAAAAATTAATAAAACAAGAGACCAGAGGAGAAACAGCAACAATATTTAAAGAAACTAAAAACGCCTGACAATAATGAGCATAAGGAATTTAACTATTATGGCAAGAACCAGTATGGCAAACACAAAATGGAAAAAATAACAGAGTATGGCATGACATTTAGAACATAATAAACAACAAGGAAAGTGATTTTCAAATCCTTTCAATTACATTTTTACCAAGAACATAGAAAAACAATTTAAATCTATTGTGCTTCAACTTTTTTATAGTATTATTTGTTTATTGCACTCAGGAATATTAAGTGTGGATTTATGGTAAATGGCTTGTACTGTATAGAGCTCTAAGTACTCCATTGACCCCAAAGTGCTTTACACTACAATCATTCCACCCATTCACACACACATTTACACCCTGATAGTGGTGAAATATGTTTGTAGCCAAAGCTGCAACACATCGACACCCCTGGACCTTTTGACCACCACCAGCAGGCAATTCAGGTGAAATGTCTTCCCCAAGGACACAATAACTGAGACGGTCAGAGCAGGGGATCGAACCAGCAACCTGCCATTTGCAGGAAGAACCTACTTATTCCTATTCTTTAACGTTTATAAATCATGCTTTATGGTGTCAAAAACCTTTTTGATCTTGGGGTGATCAAAGATTTTGGCGGTACTCACAGCAAATGCAATAGATGTATTCATTTTAGCCATTTTTCCTTTTCGTTTGTTTGTAAATCTCCATCTCAGCCCAACCTTTCAATATTTGTTCTGTGTTTGAATTTAAAAATGTAGTGAAGGCTGACTCTCCTGCACCTATGGCTCATTTCAGACAATGCAGGCTCTGGGCACCACGTCAGAGACCAAGGACTGGTCCAAGACCAAGGTTTACTCGGACCTCTACATTCAAACGATGAGAAGAGCCATGGATCATCTCATGAACAGCTTTCAAACTGAACTGAAAACGCTGACGAACATCGGTAAATTATCTCTTTCATTTGTTTGATTCACAAACTTCTCCTCTCTATGATTTACTTTGACCACGTTCTTGTTTTTTTCCCTTTACAGAACTGACCAGAATCAAACAATATAAAGGTTATAGATCATGGACTGTGCTGGTTGTATTTACTTTTGTCCTCCTTCTAAACATATTAACCTAACTTCATCTTTGTGTCTTTTCAGAATCAGTCATTTTTGATGACTCCACTGCTGGTCCTGGTCTTAAAGTGATTGAGTACGGGACACGTCTGAAGTTCTCCAAGCTCGCCAGGTCTCCATCATATGAATTGGAAAGGTTTGATTCACCCATGGTGTTTGGGACGAATGGCTTCACCTCCGGCCGTCACTACTGGGATGTCCAGGTGGGCCTGAGAAACAACTGGCATGTTGGTGTTGCCCTGGAAACTGTAGACCGATCAGAAGATGTAATCGTGAAAAAAGACAACGGGTTCTTTTCTATAGGAAAGTCTGGGTTTGACTATGAAGTTCATTGCTCGCCACGAAGAGTTCTTCATCTCTGCACCAGACCGAGCAAATTGGGGATCTATGTGGACTACGAGGAAGGTCGGGTGTCATTCTACGACCTGAATGAGCGGCTGCACATTCACTCTTATGTAGGGGAATGTTTCACAGGGAAGCTGTTCCCTTACTTTTATCTTTACAGCAGAGCGAGGAAGTCTGAGGCATTAGTAACTGATCCCTGATTAATCAAATTTGGTCTTTGATGAACATGCTAAAGCAAAACTGAAAAGATTGCTGTATGGTCAAACTCCAACTAGATCTGTGGAACCCCGGTATCTCCACCATGAATTCGGCATCCGGAGTTCACACATGACATTTTGTCGAATGTCCTTTTTATACACATACTGTGGAAAACCCCAAAGTTTGAAGGTTCTGCTATCAGAGACACAAATACAAAAATCTAAGTTTATACGTTTTACTGCGTTTTTGTATAAGCTGGGAGAACATCGTATGCACATTATGTTTGAAAAGTAACAGCCTTTTGTCCGTGGTCACTTATGAATGTTACATAAGACTTGCTTAGAATATAAAATAAATAGAAATAAATGACTAACAATAACAGAAATGAATGTAGGAGATTGTTAAAAGGATGGTGATTCCCAAAATTAAGGTAAATTCTGCTTTGAGTCCCAGTACTAGTGTGGACATTAGGGGGAGTTAGAGGCAATTCACCTGGCCAAATTATGTCTATATGTGTAATATTACACAAACTGATATTGGGATGATGATTTTGGTTCAATATATTGTGCAGCTCTCATCTAAAGCAGTGAATACTGGTGCAAAGTGTAGCTGAATATCAATTATGCTTTTCATATTGTTGATACTAAACATACTTTGAAATGAAACTGTTAGTCTTGTCCAGATGGTTGTTAGCAAGAATTTAGCAGTCTGGTTATCTAAGGGATGAAGCTGCAGCACGTTCTGGGCCATCATAACCAGAAGCTCCCACATAGTCTTCAGATCTGCTCTTCACACCATCAATCAGCCCTCAAGTCACATGTTGGCGTGCATTTTAACGTTTCTCAAACTTTAAGGTCAAAGGTCCTAACTAATGTCAGATGAGTAAACACTTTCTGTCACGTTGGCAGACAACTAACAAGTAAGTTTGCGTGGAGTTGTTTGTCGCCCTAATTTTCTCTAATTCTTGAATAAACAGTAAAGAGCTCACCCAGTTTATAAAAGAGGGCAACAAGCCAGTGTAACATTAGACTGACTTGGTAAAACTGGTTGGACTAACAGACACCAGAGAGAATATATCAGAATGCTGTGTGGAAGATTGCCCTGTCTGCCTGATTTCCTTTAAATCAAGGTTAAAAACCTATTTGTCTAGACTTGCCTTTGAATGTTAATTTCCCTGGACTACAAACTTAATCATTAGATTAAGTCTGTAGTCCAATTTATCTTGACCTGCAGCTATTATCTCACTGCAATGTACTTACCTCTGTATGTTTATGTCCCTTATCTGTTCATATTCAGCACTTTGAATTGTCTTGTTACCGAACTGTGCTACACAAATAAACCTGCCTTGCCTTCAGAAAATATCAGAACTAATTTTTTTTTTTACAGAGCTAACACATTCTTTAATCTATAAAAGTATCCAATCATATGGTTAATTTATAAAAAAATGTAAACGTTCTGCCCAAATCTTTTGGAATTTCTTTGCCACAGGGCTAAAAAATATCTACCTTTTAGGTTGCATTTAATCAATTCAATTCAATTCAATTTTATTTATATAGCGCCAAATCATGAAACATGTCATCTCAAGGCACTTTACAAAGTCAAGTTCAATCATATTATACAGATTGGGTCAGATTATACAGATTGGTCAAAAATGTCCTATATAAGGAAACCAGTTGATTGCATCAAAGTCCCGACAAGCAGCATTTACTCCTGGGGAAGAGTCGTCTGCATTGTACATGGCTTTGCTGCAATCCCTCATACTGAGCAAGCATGAAGCGACAGTGGGAAGAAAAAACACCCATTAATGGGAAGGAAAAACCTCCGGCAGAACCGGGCTCAGTATGAACGGTCATCTGCCTCGACCGAGTGTATGAATTATCCCAAGATAATTCATACACCTGCTTCAGATCAAAAGCTGGCAATCTTTTAATTTTACCAACATGTTTCCTATCAGGTTTTAGGGGTGACAGGAGGTAGGAGTTTTTCCTGTAACTTGGGTGAGGCACTACACTGCAGTGGCCACAATGTAGCTCAACACTGTGAGTGAATGGGTGAATGACTCACTGTAGTGTAAAATGCTTTAGAGTCCTTGGACTTGATAAAGCCATATACAATTGACGGCCATTTACTATTTCTTCTGACTGGAAGTAATACTAAGGTTTAGGAGTGGCTCGGCTGTCCTCAATTCTGATTGAGAACCTGCGGAGAGTGCTAAAGGTTAGGGTGATGTCAGCAAAGCTTTTCAAACTCATCAGCAAAGGTACGTCGTCTAAATGCAGGGAAACATGCAACAATTAGAACAGTTATGAAAAGGGTTTGAATGCTCTGATGTTAATGCATTTTCCATTGATCATTGAAAAATAATAAAGAATTTTCTGCATGCATGTTTTTAAGAAAAACATTTTTGTTAAACATTTTTACTCGTTTAAGAAGATTATGTATCTTGAGTCGCCTGTCTCCTTCCTAGTTACAATCAAACTTGGTTGAAAAAAAAATTGAGTCATGAATCCTTTGTTGGCTGGTGAAATTACAACTTCTTGGACCTTCATGTCTCTAACACTAAAGAACTTGAAGACTTTAGGCAAGGAGGTAACCAGGTAATCTGGCCTCACTCTGGGAGAGCTGGCCCACTGAGAAGGCTGGTCAGATTCTAGACTTGGATCAGAGGCGTGGCTTAATGACGTTTTAGATTAATGCCCTCACGTCGGCGTTATTACATGCCTATGATCAAAACTAATCGTTATGCTAAAACTTTTATTCCATCTGCAATTAGGTTCTTAAAGTGGAAGTGTCTTCTTTATATTTCTAACCATTGTGTGAGAAAGGATGTAGCACATACTGCTTGTCTGTTTTTCTGTGTATGTCTGGTCACGTTGCTGCAATAAATTGCCCTTTGTGGGATTATTAAGGTTTTTCTGATTCTGTTTTAACACTAACTGTAAGTAGTTCTGTAAATAAAAAAGCAGCAGAAACATTTTGCATGTATGTAAGAGTTAATTAAAAATCAAATAAGCATAAAATAAAATCTCATCAGCTACAAGCTTTAATTTCATACTGCATTTCATCTTCGGTGTATGGTCCACAATGGTCTCCATGGTGCTGTTAAAGACTGATCTCAACGCATTTTCCTGAACATGCTTCATCCTTCTTTGCTGAAAAACAAAACTTTGTAGCTTCTTTTAGTTTCCAACTCTTTTATACTTCTTCGTTTTATCCCGTGATGTAACTCTAACCTTTTCCTGTGTCTGTGTGTGTGTGTGTGTGTGTGTGTGTGTGTGTGTGTTTGTGTGTGTGTATAAAAAGACTTCAAACCATCCATTCTTTCTTACAACCACAACCTACAGTTTTACCAAACAAAACCAGAGATTTAATCTCCATTTTGGAGAAATTAAAGAATTTTCCAGTTTATTTTATTTTATTTCTTGGTGTTTGGCAGGTGGTTAGAGATTTGTTGAGAAAAGTCAAAAGTGCAATGCGTTTCCTCTGTGCTTTCCATTTTTTTTCTTTCCCCGTAATGTTTTCTTTTTTTAGGTCACGTACAGCACTAGAAGTGGCCTTGCCAAACATTTCATGAGAAATGGACGTGCTCTGACGACAGCAAGTACAAGCAAATATGGGGGTTTTCCCTGAGAGTACCCAATAAATGATATACGGCTTACCGTACTATTTCTTTTGTGTGTTTTTTTAAATTATTATAATTATTTGGGTGGCGGGCAGGTGTTAATTAAACATATTTGATGAGAAAAGCACCAAACATTTCATGTGAAAGGGACATGCTCTGACCACAGCACGTACGTTTTCCCTCAGAGTACCTATTAAATGATAAATATGCCT
The DNA here is from genome assembly GCF_011125445.2 of Fundulus heteroclitus. Taxonomy (NCBI): domain Eukaryota; kingdom Metazoa; phylum Chordata; class Actinopteri; order Cyprinodontiformes; family Fundulidae; genus Fundulus; species Fundulus heteroclitus. Next base: position 1,170,483 of record NC_046374.1, on the reverse strand, counting down.
ACCACATATTTGTTTTATGTCATTGTCTTTTCTGGTGGCATGTGGGCAGGGGCGGTTCTAGACCAAATTTACCAGGGGGGCCAAGGTGGGGCCAGTGTGTTTTCACAGGGGCACAGAAAAAAAATTTTAAAAACAATAAAATGGCAATATTCAACTGTGTAATAATATTAAGTGAGCCACTTGTGGCTGTGGAACTGCAGGTTTCAGACCCCTGATCTAGCAGTTGAAAACTTTGCCCGCTGCTCAATACGGCTAAAGCTAAACGTGAAACATCTTAAGTTTTAAAATCTTTTTAGAGTAAAGCTGTATAGGTAAAAAATAATATTGGTCAAAGTGACCAATCAGTTATGGTTTCTTTGCCATTGCAAATAATTATTAGAAGTTTATTTAACATCATGCTTTTAGTACAGGGGCCAACAGGGGCATGGGCCCCTGTTGGCCCCTGTCTAGAACCGCCCCTGCATGTGGGTATTAATTAAACAGTTTTGACGAGAAAAGCACAGAAAATTTCACGTCAAATGGATTTCCTGCAACCGCAGCGGGTGAAAGAAAAATATTTTTTTTTCCTTGGGGGAAAATTACCTACTACGTGATAAACTGGCTTGCCATACTTAGACCCGTCCACGCACGGAGCGTCGTGTAAGTGCAACATCTGGCTCTATGATGACGCTGACATTCCCCCCCCCAGATGTTGCAACGCACGCTTGGCCGTGACGTCACCGTCGCATGCCTGGTGATTTAATCTGTTTGTCTCCCATCTGTAACACTCGATCTGTCAAGCGACACGGAGCGTAATCTGCCAGAACCATCACCCAGGAACCAATCACAACACGATCGGATCCGTAGGTCCATCATAAGCTCCCCAGGTCAGGGAGAATTTATACAGTCATCGCTCTGGTCCCCGGATCTGGTTCTGCCTCGTCTCCTTTTTCAGATCGGTGAAAACATAAAAAACAAAATACCCCCAGGGTGAGAGTGTGCGCATGCCTGCAGAAGTTCACCTTGGAAAACAGGCCCCGGCTTGTTTTTCTCTTAAGGCGCTTGTGAAATGCAGCTTTATCAGCTGTATATGGCCGGAATATTCTGAGTTTTATGAGCATCCAGGAAGTTACGGAGTGCCAAAGTCCCACCCCTCTCACGTAGAGATCCGTCTGCATGTCTTCAGAAGAAAAGAAAAAGAAAAAAACAGAAGCAAAGAAAACTCTGCTTAGGCTGCTGGAAGGACACAGTATTGAGTATGTATGATTTAAATTTGCTTTATTATACCTAAGTAAATATCTGCTGTTGTTACATGTTGGGTCTTAACCTTTCAGTGGTATGTTTCATTTTCATTTCTGATTTCTAAACTCCAACGCCAGAAAATAGATTTTACTGTGAATGAATGAAGTAAGGGGCGACAATCAGCTGCTCGTTTTAATTTTTTTAAATATTATTACTGTGATGGTTATTCAGATTTACTCAATGTCATCACTGCTTTGACCTATCACAGTCAGGGATTAATACTACTGGTTTGAGAACTGATGATCACCAGCAAAACAAGTGAACCTCTCCTAAAAGACTTAACCTGTCACCCCCAAATCGACTTTTTTTTGTTGCTGCTGATAAACTGTATACATGGATGTCTTACAGTGCTGTCTACATGTCCCGGTCATTATTTTAACAATTTAATGCACATTTGTTGAAATCCTGCTTTTGTGTCTAAACCTGTCTTTGTGGCTTCACCCAGAAAAAGCCGCCGTGGCGTATTAAAACGGCTCCATCTCATACGTGCTGCCGTAGCGAGTCAGAGATGGAATGGTGTGTTTGCCATATATCTATCATTTTTCAGGTTAGAGATTTATTAGATCAGCTTTCAGTCAGTTTATTTTGCATTTATTGACCTTGTTCTAGTAGCCCAGGCCCACCCAGCCTTCACCCACTGCACCTGCCACCACCTTTAGGCACATTTCTAACGTTGGATGTGGAGTACAGCTCTGGTATGTGGGTGGGTTACCCTTTAAGTTTTCTTGGGTTATGTTTTCTTTAGATTTTGAGCCGATGTGACATGTGAATTTCTCCAATGTGAGATCAATAAAGCCTATCTTATCTTATCTTATCTTATCTTATCTTATCTTATCTTATCTTATCTTATCTTATCTTATCTTTATTACTTAAGCGTTCACTTTATTTTCTCTCTTGTAGATTATTTATTTGGCTCTTAGTTCATTCTGTATCAGTTTTGCATCATGTTGTTCAGTTAGATTTCTACCTGTGTTTCCTCCATTCGTCGCCCACCTTCAAGTTCTTTTGGTTTCGTTTCCTAAAAACATCTTTGCATCATCTCCGGTTACAGTATCTCTCATCATGTTTTTTTTCCAGCCATAGATCCAGGAAACATGACGCACGTTGGAATGTATATGATTGCATTTTTCCGTCTTTCGTTCTGTGTGGCTGACGCTTCCTGTAACCTGTACAGATCAACTGGATCAAATTTAATTACCTCGGAACCAAAGTAGTGACGCTTACAACAAACTGCAGTGAAAACAGATCACATGACACAATCATCCATTTGATTGGTTAAAAGACAAGGAGGACCTGTCTCATTAAGAACTTACACATGTCCACCAATGGCATTGGCTGATTGATGGTCCCTCAGATAATTAAGTTTGATTGCATTTTTAGTTTGTTTTTTTACAAAAAAATAACCTTTGGTGAGTTTTGCTATAGCCCAGACTACATGAGCTAATAGGAAATCAATTAAAGGGAAAGGTAAACCTAGAGAGATGCACCAGAGATGTTGGAATGTGTTGTAAAAGCCGAGCAAGTTTATTAACTTTGTCAAGGAATGGTTCTTCTTTTTTAAGGATAATTCGTCATGGTAAAAATTATACATTCAGATCTTTGAAACTTTTAAGTAAGCTTTAACGTTCCTTGTCTTTTTAATTTTTCAAGACTTTTGATTTAGTCAAAGATACAATTTCTCCCACTACTGTCAAAGTTTGCTTTAAAGAGACTTTCCAAAACACCTGTAAATTTCATAGCTTTACTGCAGCACCCTACTCAGGTGTGCTGCAGTTTCTCAGGATTTCCTTGTAAATGGCTCCACCCAGTAAGTGATCTTGCTTATCAAGTCTGACCAGCTTCCTGGTTCCTGCTGAAGAAAAGTATATCCACGCACAGCTTGATTGCTTTCTTCTTGCCACAATCCATTCAGACCAGGTGTCTCATTTATAAAGCTCGCAAACGCGCAAAATGGGGACTAAATATTGTGTCAGTCGCTTTCCACACGCAAGCAGTGATCTATAAAGAAAAATCTGATGTTAGACTGTAGGATTCCTCATGCAAACTTTCACCAATATGCAGTGACGTCTCTGGAATGATAAGTTAAGGGTGTCACAAAAACTCAACACCTATTATGCATACAACCTGACTTTAAACAATTTTAAATTAAACATACATTTGCATAAAGCAACGCACTTGAAAATCTATTTTATATAAGCTAAAAGTAATTACATTTTTATACATAAAATTACAAATAAAGGCTCATTCAGAATGATAATTTGTTGAACAGAAAAGATTCCCATCAATCCTTCAATAAGCTAGCAAAGACAACCAACACTAGATTTATATTTGCTTTTAGTTTACATTTTCCTGTTTTTATTTTGTTTACATTTTCCTACATTTTATTCTGTTTTTTTAACTTTTCTTCTGTTTATGCTTTCCAATGTTTTAATCATGTAAAGCACTTTCCTTGTACTGAAATGTGCCCAGATGGTCACACACTTTTTAAGTATTTTGATTGGATGATCCGAGCTTGGGGCCACAGGATTTGTGCCTCACGTTTGTCTACTGATAGCATGTTGGGCATGCCTACTGCGATTTCAGATGTTCATTATTTAAACAAACGTTGGTGGGCCGGCACCGGTATCAAGGCACCTCAAGAGGATTTAGCCTACTGAGCTTGTCAGTTTTTTGGCAGACTTAGACATATAGACCCAAATGTTTAAAACTGAATTTTATTGGTAGAGCAATTGCTCTATAAAGAACGATCATGTTCCACTGATTATTGTGAACATAAAGCTCCACAGCGACCTCTGGTGAGGCCTGGCCCCACTGCCCCAAAATGCAGAGACGCCACATCTAATATGTATGCTTGTTTTGGGGACGGGACATTAACGACGCAGATGGTAAAGTGGTGAATTGCAGCCACACAGCGTTATGATTCCTCTCAGATATCTAATGTCACTCCATTTCAGACATTAAATTTAGTGACTTTATCCATAGGTGAGTTGAGTAGCCAAAACTTGCACTCAAATAAGGGCAGCACTACATATTTTTACTCAAAAGTAAAAAGCAGCCAACCAAGAAATTACTTAAGAGTAAAAAAGAATGTAGTAAGAAAGCTACTTAAGTACTCAATAACAAATCTTAAACGACTTTGTCTCTGCTGCAGCCCTTTAACCCAATCGGCAAAATCGTGCCTGTCGCATCATTAAAAACGTGTCTGTTGCATCGCTTTGCATCACATCACTCCTGTGTTGCACCTGTACTTGGGGATAACATGTAAAACGGTCATTTTTTAAGTATGAGATTGCGCGGACACAACATCTGCAGCATTTATACTCCATGTGTCTTTTCCTCCGAAGTAGCACTATTCACCCGGACAGGGCAGTGTTGTGTTCCTACGCCAAGCGTACACCCCACTACACATGGAAGTACAGTAGAACACACAGTTGTTTCCAACATTTTAAAGCCTCTTACTTTGTTCCAAGATTGACGGTGATTTCTGTCCAGAAACTGTTAACAATTTGTTGATCACAATGATCTTTATGTAATACGGCTGCATGGACGTGGTGGATGTGTCAACCATAAACCAGCCTTAAAGCTCTGGTACGGGGATGAGATACACTTTAACATTAACTGTAGACATGTGTCTCTGTTGTGCATTTTTGGTTAAAACAAGTGTGTTCTTTTTTCGTTAAAGTTACTTGCAGTATGTAGAGTAGCCAGAAATGTGACTCAAGAGTAGCAATACTTCTTAATAGTAATACTCAAGTAAAAGTACAGTGCAGTAAAACTACTACTAAAAGTGCATTTTGTTGAAAAATGAATAAAAATGGTTCGTTAAGCCAATTTAAATCTAAGTCAACACAACATTTCATCAGGGTTTTCTACCATCAGATTCCTCTCCCTGATGATCTCTAGGGTGATGTGTACCACAGGTTAACAGATAAATTGCAACAAGGTGTGAGCTAGTCACACTGATGGCTAAGTGCTGTAAACTGTTAAATGGTGTGGTGTCACTCCTGTGGGATGCTGTGTGGTGGATGGGGCACCGCAGGAAGAACTTGCAAATCGGAGAATTGGGAGGTTGTTTCAGGGATCAACAACCAGCCCATGACGATGACTGGCTCATATGCCGCTTAGACTCCCTACAGCTTTGTATTCTGCAATAACCTACAGGGGACAGTGGCTACCCCCCAGATTCTTGCTTCTAACCTGCTCTCCAAACCCTTGGGGAGCAGTGGGCTGCCACTGTGCGGCGCCCAGGGAGCAATCTGGGGTTAAGGGTCTTGCTCAGGGACCCAGAGTGCAGGCACTGGGGATCGAACCGGGTACTTGCAACCTTCTCTGAGTGCAAGCACACTGCTCTAACCACTAGGCCAACACTCCCCTATAAATAGCCAGGTAAAGGCCCATTGAGATCTAGACCTCTTTCACAAGGGTGACCAGGCCAAGGATGGAAGCAGCACATGTCATAGAGGACAAGACGAACAACAATAACTAAACAGCCATTAAAAAATTATGTGTGTGCAAGCAAACTGACAAATAACACACAAAGTTTGTTGTTACAGTAACAAAATGACATAACATTACCAAATGAAGTTTTCAAACAACAGCACGGCTGTATCATACCGACCATGCGTCTCTTTGCACCTGCCAGGAGGATGTTATCTACCTGCTTTAACATGAGACTACTTAGAATCATTTAATCTACTTGGGGCTTACTGTAAAATATGTGTTCATGGTACCCCAATAAAACCTATTTATCAGCAATATGTCGCTCTAAGTTTTACCTGTGCCGGAATCTGTCAGATTTCCTGGGTCACCTGGCACCAAAGCGTTAATAAAAACAAATGGAAACAGGATGACTAATGAAGCCTTCAGAAAATACTATGTAATTCAATGAATATCTCAAATTTCATTTAAAAAAAAAATGTTTTCATTAAACCTTCGTTTAACCAGGAAAGTCACCATTGAGATTAAAAATCTCCTTTTCAAGGGAGACCTGGCAAATAAATAAATAAGAGGTACAAAATATTATATGTACATGTTATATAAATAGCATGCACAAAGACTATTAAAAAAATGAAAGGTATAACTTGGTAAAGACGCAAAGTTATCAGAAACCAAGTTGCATCTTTATTACATAATTTCTTCTGGGTGCTTCAGTATTTCTTGTTGTTTTGCCAAAGTGTGTCAGTTTTGGATAAATCACAATTTCACATTTCAAAGCCGTTCCAACATCATAACAATAAAGTATTAGCAGCATTTAAGAAGTGTTGCTGTTCGTTAGACATGGCCAATGGGACTCTGCCTTTTTGTAATGTGTTCCATTTGTTCTCAATAGTCGGGATTTACGACCTCTGGTTCAGAAAAATTAACTGGAACGGCCCCTAATGTCAATTATGAGTCGGAAAGTCGGTGCAGCCGGATGGTACCTGTCCTCAGCATTTATGATGGCTGCTACATTGAGTAAAACCTCATGCTGTGACTGTTTGTAGATGCTCTCTATTATTTTTGTAACATTTAGTCAGTCATACAGGTGCTACCCATAAGTGTTCATCAGACAGGATGTTTCAGCTCTGTTTATTTGCACATAATATCGCCTATAACAGCATTCCTGTTATTGTTTTAACAACATTGCAAGAGTCCATGTTTTTTCCTACTGTCCGACGGAGGGAAACTGGAACGCAAAAAGGTGGAACTGACGTAACCTGCGACTCGTGAGTTATGACCTCCGAGGCAGAAGGACTGCACCGTAATTAAGATGCACAGATGCACTTTAGGGAAATGTGTCTGACCCCTCAGTATTCTCTGTTTGAAATACTCTCATTGTTGTGGCATCATTAAACCATGATCCATCTCACATCCGGACATTTCAGGAAATCTCTTTTAGTCCAGGTTAAACATGAATAAAATGGGAGTATAGGATGTGGGAGGTGTACTGGAGGTGTGGGTGCACCAGGGTGGGAACGTGTGACTGTGTATGTAGTTTTCTGTTTATCTTTTTGTCAGGTTTGGTTTGAACTGCTCCCTATCCTGCGACATCTCAGGTATTCCTCCTTTCCTCCTTTTCCAACAATACATGCAAGGTGTGTGTATTATCATAAAAAATTCCAAACTCTCTTTGAATTAACTCTTTCCTGACCATTGCCTGTAAATTGCTTACCAAAGAGTATTAAACTTTTTGGACTGTATTTCCTGGATTGCTCTACAACTCTTGAAACAGGAAAGTTCTAAAGTTGGCCACTGGCTTTGCGCTGCTGTAATAGTCTGTTTCACACCTTTATCTTTTCGTTGTTGAATTTTCCATTGCACAGTTTGCCATGATAATTAAACTTATCAAATTCAGACTGAACTGTCCTTCACTGAATGCATGTTGCCGAAACATTTTCACACACCCTGTATTCCGTCACACCTTGTTTCCAGGCTTTGTCTTCTAAACCAGCAACAGGTCCAGTTCAAAAACCCTGATCTGAAAGGGTCTGGCTGCCAAAAAAGCAGTGAGAGTGTGTTTTTTTAGATTTTTGACTTAGTGTGTGGGTTCTGGCAGGAACTCATAGCCCAAAATGACTGTGTTCAAAAATAAAGGAGTTTCTCTACAAATAAATTTATATAAAAAGCCTGTAAACTCGTATTTCTATTGCTTAGATACTGGAACGTACCAAGACGTTAAAATATAACTAATTTAGATTTTTCCCGACTTGGAAAGATGTTTTCACAAATCTGTGGGAACCCTGGATTTGATCGCTTCTAAAGAATGTGGGCTGTTTTCCTGACAAGTGAAACTTTTGTCCTCCAAACTGCATCCCGCATCCGGTGAAATCTGAAATTGTTGTGTGCAGGTTGTGTGCTGATTGATACGCGGAGCTGCAACCTGATGTCAAAGGCTCCTGGGTGCTGCATCTGCCTGGATGACTTCCTCAGCCCGGCTTCCCTCCCCTGTGGACACTGCTTCTGCCTGGGGTGCATAGGAGAATACTGGAGGCTCAGCGAGAGCTACCGGTGCCCCCTCTGCACGGCCGTCTTCCCTGTAAGGCCGCAGCTGGAGACCATACGAACGCCACAAACTGAGAATGAAGCCGCACCTCTAAAAGCAGGAGAGGTCCCGTGTGATTTCTGCCCAGCACAGAGGCCTGCGGTCCGGTCGTGCCAGGTGTGCCTGGCCTCCTACTGCGCCGCTCATCTGGAGCCGCATTATCAGAGGGAGGATCTTGGACGCCATCTGCTGGTCAGCGTGGCAAAGAACCTGGAGGACTCTATGTGCGGGCTGCATGGCAAGAAGCTGGAAAGGTTCTGCACGAGTGACAGAACGTGCATCTGCAACATGTGCACCAAGACGGAGCACAGGGGGCACCACATTGTGTCTCTCAGCAATGAAGCTGCGAAGAACAAGGTAGAGTGCGATGAAAGGACCACAGTTTCAGTCTGTCAGTGATAGTTTATTAAACAAAAACAGCTTCTTTGCTGCCTTTGTCACCAGGCAGTTGTTTAAATGCTGTGCAAGGAGATACATTGGCACCCAACAGCTGCCAAGGCATGAAAGCTCTGCACTGGCGGCAACAGAGTTGGATGGCATGCTCCTCAGGAGGAGGCCGTGCTAACACTTGCTGTACTTCCTAACTGAAGCTCTTGATGATTCGGCTCCAATATATTAAGCAGTTAGCGGACCTAGCAGCTTCCTTACATGTGAGGCCATTATCCCAAGATATTTGCACCTTATATAAAAAAAAAAATCCCATGTTATAATTTTTACTCTTGTCATAATCGGTAGAAAATCTTTATTGGCGTCACAGCGATCCAAACCTTCTACTGCCGACCAGTTTTTTGTATATCTGCCTCTTTCTAATTCATGTCTGGTCAATAATACCTTCAGCTAAAAGAAACATGGTGGTAAACCAGCATATATATATATAAGAGAGAGAGAAGATAGAGAGCGAGAGAGAGAAGAGAGAGAGAGAGAGAGAGAGGAGAGAGCGAGAGAGAGAGAGAGAGACGGATAGAGAGAGAGAGAGAGAGCGAGGGGAGAGAGATAGAGAGAGACAAGAGACACACACAGAGATGAGAGAGAGAGAGAGAGAGAGAGAGAGAGAGACAGACAGAGACAGAGAGAGAGGAGGGAGAGGGGGAGGGAGAGAAGAGAGAGAGAGAGAGAGAGAGAGAGAGAGAGAGAGAGAGAAGAGACGGGAGGTAGAGAAGAGAGAGAGAGAGAGAGAGAGAGAGAGAAGAGATGAGAAGAGACATGGAGAGAGGAGAGAGAGAGAGAGAGGAGAGAGGGATAGAAGAGAGAGAGAGACAGGGAGAGGAGAGAGAGAGAGAGAGAGAAGAGAGAGAGAGAGAGAGAGAGATAGTAGAGAGAGAGAGACAACACGCTCTAGATAGATAGATAGAGAGAGAGAAGAGAGAGATAGAAGAGACGGATAAGAGACGGAGAGGAGACGGAGAAGAGAGAGACGGAGAAGAGAGAGAGAGAGAGAGAGAGAGAGGAGAGAGAGAGAACATACACGGAGATATAGATGAGAAGATAGATCGAGAGAGAGATAGAATAAAGAGACGTGTATGGAGAGAGAGAGATATATATATAGATAGAGATATATATATAGAGAATATGAGAGATGGTAGATCTATATATATATAGATATAATCTAATATATATGTATATGTATGTATATGGTATGTCTCTATATATATATAGAATATCTATATATATATATATAATAGACCTGTATATATATTATATAATATATATATATATATCTATATATATATATGTATATTATGTATCTGGTATGTATATATATATATATATATATATATATATATATATATATATATATATATCTATCTATACTATATGTGTATGTCTATATATTGCCTTAACTCGCTCAGCTTGTTGTGGTTTCCTTAAAGCCTGCTGCATACATTTTCAGTTGATGCTGTGATTGGCTAAAACCAACCTTTGGTAGGCAGGAACAAGGTGTCGCTTTGTCCAATCAGCTCAGAAAGCTCTGCTGAACGTCCCTCCTTTCCCCAAAGAGATTTTATTTTTTTTATTTTTATTTTTTTTAGGATTTTTTGCGGCTCTAGTGGGTCGCTTTTTTCGAAAGTAGGCTGACATGAAGGGGGGTAGAAGAGGGGGAGAGACATTCGGCAAAGGACCGCGGGTCGGATTCGAACCCGGGTCGACCCAAAGAGATTTAAAGGGAGTCCCAGATGAATAATGTGCAGAATGGAGAGTGCTACACATTATCAATCTGACTGGCCAGGTTAGTCTTTATGTAGACAACTGAGCAATTCAGGAATCATCAATATTACCCACGTAATGACAGATACAGGGGATCCAAAAATTCAGCCAGACAGCAGGAGCATTTTCAAAATGTTAACAATAACTGCCCTGGTGTTAGACAGGAAACAGCCAGCGCACTTTCAGAAACCACTGCAAGGGAGAGAGTGAGGTTTCTAGCTGTAGAGAACTCAGTGAGAAAAAGAGAGCTCAGAAATAAAGCAACTAACCGTCTCAGAGTCAGGGAGGGTGCACTGGATCCGACAGGTAATTCCTGGGTCTCCGTCAGGTTTCTCATAGTGACAATGGTTAAATCTCTGGACGTGGGGCTCTAGGTTCGCTTCACAAAAGGCAGGGACGGGGCTGAAGCATAGAGGGAATCCTAAATCCAGGCATTCTCAAAAGGAAAACATTACCTCTTGATCAGGCCAGTGAAACCCGAAAAAAAAAAAAAAACAGCATTGCATCCAGCGAGCTCACATACTGCATGTTGTTTATTGTCTTTCCCCAGAACAAACTAAAACGAATACGGACTAAACTTCAGCAGAGAATTCAGGATAAGCTGGCTGAGAAACAGAAGCTAGCTGCAGACCTCCATGGAGAGCTCTCAGCAGACCTTTGGGCACAAACTAAGAAGAAACAGCTGGAAGAAGAGATCAGAGAGTTACAGGAGAGAAACGCGGAGCTGGAGCAGCTCTCTCAGGAAGAAGACAACCTACAGTTCCTGCAGGTCTGAGATGTTTCCACAGGCCAACAGACCAATCAAGAGATGTTAGGAAGAAAAATTATAAATGTTGGTTTGAGTACAGCACTCTAATTCTTTGTTTATGTTTTTATTCACAGCGATTCCTACACTTGCGTCGGTGATTGGAACCACAAGATGACGAGGATCTGTGCTCAACACTGCTGAATTGAACTTTCTTTTGCAATTTTTGCATACAATGTCTTTTCCCCCCACCACAACAGACATATGAGAAAGTAAACAAATGTATCTATTTTTTTGTTCTATAAAGAGATGACCCCCCCCCCCCCCCCCCCCCAAAACCTGTCTGTCACATTCATCTGCACACCATTCCCTCTCTTTGCAGAAGCCCTTCAGCATAATAAACATTGGATTACAAAATCCCTCAAAAGGACAATAAATGAAAAGAAAATAGTATTCAAATCAGGAAACAGATTAGAAACAAGCAAACAAACAAATCAAGGCAGCTAGGAAAGCACACAGTGAGAAGGTGTTCAGACACTGGCTGGTCTCCCCAATAACACTTCCATAGAACATCTGGGGCCTGAGGAAGGCTGATAGTAAAAAATAAATAAATAAATAAATGGGACCATTGCTATTGAACAGAGCAATCGGCATAGTAACTGGAAGACAAAGGGACTGGAAGAGGAACTAAATAGTCCTGAGACCGAGACTAAGAGTCGTTTAGCAAACAATACATCTGAGACCTTTCTCCACCAGTTCCACCCTGGTGGAGAAAAGCTATACTGGACACATTAGGGCACACATTTCTTTTGGAGATTCCATTGTTTAACCAGATCTAAACAGATGTTAATTGAAACGTTAACCCACTGATTCTGTATATTGTGTTGTTTAATGGCTGCTACATTACTTAGTAAGCGCTGTAATGGTTTATTCAGCAAAGATAACTCTATCTCCTTCCATTTTGCTATATAATCAGTATTACACCAAAGTAGGAGTGGTCCTGGCTGTGCTGCTATAAAATAGTCTTTGAGGCATGGCAGGTCCACCCCTCCATTAAGTTTAGGCAGCTGTAAGGTTTTATATCTACCGCAATTGATTTATATCTTTTCAGGCAATAAGTCACACTTTTTTCATAGTTTGACCGATCCTGTGATTTATATTCAGGTGCGACTTACATATCAAATTTAAATGGTAATTCATATTAGACAGTATGAACCAAGGGGTAAAGATACCGTCTATGGCCACAAGAGGGCTCACTAGGCTTGTGAAAACTATCCTGCTCCTGTACCACTTCAGTAAATTGAAACATTAACTTATAGACACAAACATGTGTCCAGTCGTTAAGTTGTTTTGCTGTTTCAGTTTGGATTCACGCAGGGTAGCGTTGTGTGGTAACGGGCCGTAACACCTTGCTGGTTACAGTTGCTCATTTACCCCATTCATCCTCCCAGGTCTGTTCCACGTTATTCACCTGGTTGTGGATGCAGCTGTGTAATTTAATAAATTGGTTTACCAGATTAAATGTAAATTTCTATTCTTGGATTGTGTGATAGAAATGCGCAAAGTCTGGTGCAATTTATACATGTTTTTTTTTTCTCTTTCTTTCCCCTTTATTTTTTGAATGATGCGGTTTATATTCCGGAGCAATTTAAAATCTGAAGAAAGTGGTAATCCTACCATTCAAAACAAAATGAGAAATGGCTTTATCCCACTCTCAAAACTGGCTCTCAGGAATTTGGATAGGTAGTGACTGAAACAAATAGAGTGATCTCGGTAAGATGTTTGATTTTATTGCCATTATTCTGTTGCATAAATCAAGGGGTAAAGAATTCCATCTATCTAAATCTTCTTTAATCTATGTGTTAGTAGGTAAATCCCAGAGAGACTCTAATTAACTTTAATTCCTGCAACACGATGTGGATAATGTTCTCACACTATTAATAAAGTTATTATGGAAGCCACACTTTTCCCTGACTTTATAAAGAAAGCCCCAGACCACTTAATCAAAAGCTTTCTCTGTATCCATACTTTTCGAAATCGCTGTTATATTTTCCTTTTTAACATAACCTATTGTATGGAGTGTCCTCCTTATATTATCTTGGGTTTGCCTACCAATAGTAAATCTAGTTTGATCTTCATCAATCAAAAAGACTTCATTTCCTCCATCCTTTTAGCTAAAACAGTTGCAAATATTTTGTAGTCCCGGTTCAGGACACTGATTGGTCAATAGACCCAGACATCCTTCCCCTCCTTGAGATGGTGGCTTCATTCCAGGATGGAGGTAGAATACCTTCCTTAAAGATTAATTTAAAGGTTTTAACAACTCTTGCTATCAGTTAAACGATTATAAACTATTTATAAGCTATGTTTCTAATCACATTTCATATTTTTAAAGATATATTTATGGATCCATTTAAATGTACTGGTTTGGGTACTATGTGTTCTTTATGTATTTAACTCCTAATATGATGGCTTTTTCAGTTCTTAAGTCCCTGCTTACTAAAATCCTTGTTAAGTCATTTGTACTTTGCTTTCTTTTTCAAAAGTTAACTCAGTATTGGTGTGATTCTGTTGATTGTTTCTCTTTTTTATTATATTTTTAAGCATAAAAGCTGCTCTGTACTGATCAAAGGATTGTGGTGTGTTTTTAGACCTATGGGGTTCAGTTAATGCATTACATAACTGGAACTTTGCAGACATTATGAATTCTTTGTTTATTTAGTCAAGCAGGTTTCATATGTAGCAATACACAGGACTATGAACACAACAGCACATGTTGCACTCTCTAGGCAACACGCCCTGCAGCATGCAAACACATTATAGGATTGCGCGTTTGAATGCCCGCCTTGCTATCTAAATAAAGGTGGTGCCTGACTGAGCTTTTGTTCAGAAATGAAACTTCACTGCCATTCGGTAGGCGGGAGTAGAGAAATCAGGACAGACATTGATAATGGCAATGGCTCTGCAAGTTGACGGCCAAACTCTGCAGCAACTTGACGGTAAAATTCTGCTCCAGAGCTTGTATTTTTGCCTTTGCAAAGTTCTTGTGATGAAACACTTATCCTCAAGTTTTAATATGTATTATAGGTTTTGTGGTAGGCTAATTTAATTTTATTCTAACACTGGTTTTGCCACATGTATGAGCTATGTAACTTTTATTTATCCTCTGCTTTATTAAGCTTCGTATTCAAGCTTTCTCTCTCAATGCATGCATTTGTAGTTAGAAAGGAATTTAATATACAGTTTGGATGTGTATATAGCGCCACACTGTGGTAAAGGTGTGTAACAAGTCTCAAAATAACTGACTAAAATGGTACAGGGACTGAATATATAAAGCACTTTTACGTACTTGCCAAGTTCTCAAAGTACTTTACTAGAGTCGCATTCACAAAAACCCACATGTTTGTAACACAAACGCGCTGATCGCTGGGTAGCCTGAGGATAGGTGCCTTGTCTTGGAACATAATGACGTTAAAGGAGGAGGAAGCTAGGATCAAACCCATAACATTAAGATTGCAAGAAACTTGATCTACCTACTGATCCACCGCCATCCCTAACCAACCTCTCTTTTTTGGTGGAATCAGATCACAGTTCAGGAAATAGCTATACGAAAACATTCTTTCCCTTTATACACTTTTTGTTCGTTATTAATTCAAATACAGAATCAACCAGCTATATTGCTTCATGACATTGATTTTAACATCTATGATGTGTTAAAGAGGATTTGCTGGGGTTCAAGTGGACCATCAGAAGGGCTGGACCGGGATTTCAGTCAATCTGAATAGAAAGATCACAACTAGATAACTTGTCCGCTAAAAACCTGAGACTAGTACTCTAGTCTTGATAAAATAAATTTACAAAATGTCAAAGAAGTACAAAAAAATTGTTATTTGTTAAGATAGTGAAGTGACAATGTAGAGATGCATTTATCTGTCACCACAGCTGTCAAACCAACTGCTGACATGGGAGAGCTTTTGGCTAATGGCCAGGGTACCAGTGCTGCCGAAGACGTGCCCTGTGACGCCTGCACAGAACCGAAGACGAAGGCCGAGAAGTCCTGCCTTGTCTGTCTGGCCTCCTACTGTTCAACACACTTGGAGCCTCATCATTCAGCTATAAGGCTGAGGGGCCACAAACTGGTGGAACCAGTGGAGAACTTAGATACAAGGGCCTGCCTGACCCACGGATACCCGCTTGCCCTTTACAGCAGGAAGCGGCAGGCATGCATTTGTGCTCGATGTTTGGATGGAGGTCAGGAGGAGGTCGTCTCCGCCGAAGAGGAATGGCAGAAGAAGAAGGTGCTGCACATTTTCACATTTGGTTGAAATATAAGATTAGACATCACTTCTAAGCTTACCGCGCTACGTTGAAGAAATGCAAATTATGTAGGCGCGCATAATTGGATACATTTTTAAAGGAACATTGTTCAAGCAAATTTGGAGAAGATAATGTTTTCTCTTTGTTTTCTGCAGGATCAAATCAAGAACACCAAGGAAGACTTGCAACACAGAATTATGACAAGAAACACAAAGATTCATGAGATCAATGAAGCTCTAAAGAACTGTAAGGTAATATTTAAAAGGTTAATGGGTAATGTTTAAAGTTTAAAGTTACAGGACCAGTCCCAACAGGAAACACATCCTCTGGCCTCAAAGATCTGACAACTCCCGGAGAACTTTCTACATTTTAAGACTGCTAAACTTTTTCGCTAGTTTGCTTGTTAATCTAGCATATGGTTTTTTTGATGTTTGAGTGCAACCAAAACTGGCATTCAACATTTCTGTTCTTATCAAAATCCAAGGTTCACAGGGCTGCACACACAGAGAAAAAAAAAAGGTTACTGATATTTGTATCCATTCCCTGTACAGTTCAGGCGTGCACACATGCACTAGGAAACCATTTGAAACAAAATGTTGCGAGCTAAACCTGCCTCAAGAAGTAAGGTGTTTGATTATTATACATTTTTTGACAACAGTACTTGAATATATTAATCAAACAGTTGTAAAACCTGTTTATAAAGACTGGAATGGTGCCATGTACATGAGCAAAATGTATCTGTGGGTTGAGCGGTACATGTGGGCTGTGCCTATGACAAACCTACCACATCCTCCCTGCTAATGCCAATCAGCTTCAGGTAGAAGCAGTTTGATGTGTGGGGTAGCATTCCCCTCAGACCAGACCCCTGCCAATCCCAGCATTCCCCTCACCAATCCCTGCCAATCCCTTGTCAGATCTCGCCCTTACAGAGCGGGGTTCATCAGAAGCTAGCTTCATAATTGGTGAGGGGAGATGGAATGGAGATGCCTGCAGTCCCGAACACAACTCCACTGAACTACTTCTGAATCAGCTTAAGTGGGCCATTTACATCATGTTATAATCATTTTCCGTTGGGATTAGTAAAGTATTTTTGAGCTGACTTGAAACACAATCATACTGGTAGATTACGACAGATGCTGCTCGAGGAATGGCATGCCATCCCACAACAGTCCGTGCACTACTGAGGCTCCTGTTGGTTGAGACACAAATGACAAATTGCCTGTATGTATTGTTTATTCAATCTTTAAATCCAGTAAATGACACAATATGGGAGCCGATAATGTTAGGATTAGTTTGCTATTTTAATGGCCGTGTCTCCCACACTCCACTCTGCCACTTAACCCACCAATGCATTTTTCTTAATAAGGAGGTCACAATTAAAGAGGAATAAAAACGTTTTACAATAGCATAAGAAAAAACATCACCCCAAGCATAATTATCCCTACCATGTGTGTTGAGATTTTTTATGAGGTACTCAATAAAGTGAAAGGAAAGGTAAAGGGCAAGAATTTTTAAAGCAAATGACTTTTTTGATGTTCTAGGGGCAAATTGTGACCGAGTGGTGGCAAATTGATGCTTTGTTCACGGCTGTGCTCGATGTTGTGAGGGAAGCCAGGGCTCAGGCACTGAAGCCTCTCGAAGACAAGCTGCAGTTCCTGAATAAAGAGTCACAAGATCTCAACGACCAGTTGGAAGATGAAATCAACAAACTCGAGACAGCAATCTCACAGCTAGACGGCATTGATGCACTTGAAGATCACATCCTTTTCCTACAGGTCAGACATGACTCTACCACAAACGTTTGTTTTAAAATTCCTTATCAAATAATGTTATCTATAATTGATCATTTCTTCTGTATTGTGCAGAGAGGTTATGCGTGAGGCCTTTTAAGCCCGTTTGTTCATCCCTTTGTCTTTTCACCTGTTTCTTTCTTCCAGAGGTACCCGTCTCTTTCAGTCCAGGAGGATATGAAGGACTGGACAGGCGTTGAACTTGACACCTCCCTGTCTTTTGGCTCCATGAGAGAAATCACAACAACAATGATAGAGAATATTCAGCTGGAGCTGGAGAAGATGGCCACCATTGGTAAGTGTTGACTCTCTGGGAATGGTGGCGGCACAGGGGTAGAGGGCGTGATCCATGTACGGTTGGCTCGGTCCTTAACGACGCCGTCCCGGGTACGAGTCCTGGCCTGTGGACCATCACATGTTGTCCCTCACTCTCTCAATCCCATTTCCTGTCAAATGAAGTCCGCCATATCCACAAAAGAAAAATAAAATACATTTTTGCTGGCTGGGGTCAGAGGGTCCGGTGGCGCCGGTGTATGGCAGCCTCGCCTCTGTCAGTCAACCCCAGGGCAGCTGTAGCTACTAACATAGCTCACCACCGTCAGGGTGTGAATGGGCGAATGACTAAACTGTAGTGTGAAGCGCTTTGGAGGTTGTCAGACTAGTTAAAAGCGCAATACAAGTACAAGTCATTTACCATTTACCTTTTTTTGGTATCACTGATCAAAAACAAATTTTACCTTCACAGAACTCGCCAGATTCTCGAAGTTTGCAGGTACATCACACATTTTACTTTCCTCTATCATAACCTGTCTCAAAAATAGTTAAATTGCTTCTTTATTCATTATTTTCTACTTTGGGTTTTGCAGTGGAGGTGAAGCTGGACCCAGCCACTGCGCATCAGCGCCTGCTTCTGTCTGATGATGGCAGCAAAATGAAAGATGCAGGACGAAACCTGAAGGTAGCAGATTCTCTAAAGAGATTTGACGTGCTCGGCAGCGTCTTGGGACTCAACTGCTTGACGACTGGGAAGTGGTACTGGGAGGTGGAGGTCAGCAACAGCACCGGCTGGGACCTAGGTGTAACCAGAGGCAGCGCCGACCGCAGGGGGAGACTGATTTTGAGCCCAGATAACGGCTACTGGGCTCTGGTACATTTTGAAGAGTGTGAGGCACCCAAACCATTTATAACGTACACAGTGATGACAGCGCCACCCGTTTGTCTTTCACTTAAAGACAAACCAACGAAAGTAGGGGTGTTTGTTGACTACGAGGAAGGTCTCCTGTCTTTCTACGACGTGATGGCCCAGTCTCATATCTACTCATTCTCCAAGTGCTCATTCTATGATGAGCTTTATCCATATTTTAGTCTACATATGAAATATGAGATCAACCCAGACCCTTTGATTATTTCACAATTAAAACATTAAAATGGATTCTGAATATTAGCATTTGGTTTTCCATATTTCTCAGCCAGAGTATTCCGTACTGATGATACAGAACTTTATTTAGCTCGGAAGAGGAAGAGATGTTTTTAGTGATATGATGCTTCAGAGAAATAAACAAAAAAAGTTGAAATTAATTAATTTATTTTTATTTACGTCAACTGTGGCTTTTTGAGAAAGAGTGGTATCTGAGTGGTTTAATATTCAATGCCAGCAAATTGAAAGTTGCACATTTAAATTGACAAATGAGAGCTGTAAGTTAGGTTCAAGGATTAAAGTAGTTACTTTAGGCAGCAGGGGCCAATTTACAGTAGGCGGTGTTTTGAGGGTCAGTAAGACTAGAAAAGCACCATGTAAATGCATCCTGCTTTAGTTCAAACTTCAGTTTACAGTTTTTTTAAATGTGGGTATGAACATTTCTGGATTTTTGTGCCTTTTTATGGTCGTTCTAAATATAATTTGTCTTAGCTGCAATTTGGTGAATTTGCCTGTTTGAAGACATAATGTTAGACATAGCTACAGGAACTTAAGTTATTTCACTATTCAAAAAGTCTCTTGTTCCTGGAATACTGTTGCGTAACACTAAAGACTGTATTGTGTTGCTCATTGCCACGTCATTATATAAATTCACACTTTTATGGTTAAGGCTGGTGCAAAAAGCAGCTGAATGTGGAACATGTTTGACTTTTACTGTTGATGTAAAAACTGAATAAACTGAATAAACTAAATGGTTTCTCTTGGTAGTATGTAAAAGGTGTGAATGTGTGTGTGATTGACTAAACAGATTGAAGGAGAGCAGCATGAGGGTGTTGATACCTTCACATAACCAGTGTTGTGCCCGGAGTAGAAGCTATCTAAAGAGGCATAACAGAAACACTAAACAACCTAGTACTTTATGGTTCTGGTCTATACATTGTGGTGAGTGATCAGTAAATGTGCTCAACCATGTTTCTTTTGATAGCTGCAGATTTGACAAATAATATACACTACACTGCTGAAATATTGCCAGGCTTCTAAATCATTGAAACCAGGTATTACAGTGATTTAAGTCCAGGCACAAAGGTAGAATCAACCCCCCAGGCATGCAGAGTGCATGAGACCATAAAGGAAGGTACCGAGTTGACTTCGCCTGTTAAAACCTAATTTGTAGTCATTATGTCTGATGTCTTTTTTCCAGAAAATTTGCAACTTCGAGAGTATTTTGTTTTACATTTGCAAATTATAGGTACATTTATTTTCAGACAAACTCAAACTGAATTAAAATGAAGTTGCGCACACAGAGTGAAATCACAGTTGTTTTTTTCCTGTTTCTTTTTTTGGCACGGAAGTAAAAGGATGAAACTTTACAGACAGTTGGAACTGCTTTCCAGCAAAACAGGCTTAACAGTACGTCACAAAGAAGACACAAACCAATAAAAATATCCTTCTACACCCAGCGATACCCCTCGGGGCAAGTGGAGAATTTCATCTGTTGCACAACATGCAACGAGCCCCGTCATATGCAAACAAATAATTTGGTTGCTTAGGTTTGTGCCATCCTCCCACTCCAGATGGAGGAGGTGCCTGTTTGGACTCATGATCAGAAATGAAACTTAACGCAGGGAGGAAGTCCACGGAAAAGGACTCGTTTAGTCACTGGGTGGGGGTGGAGAGAGGACACAAACACCTGTGAGGACGGGAACATCTCTTCAGCCCGAAGGTAAAATTGAACTCTTTACGCAAGATTTTTTTTTTCCACAAATATGGTTGAAATGGCAAAACCTTTTAACATGCTTGACTTTTTAAAAGTCTCACTTGAGACAGATAAATCTGCCTGTGTTTGTAACACTTTGGTCTAAAGCTGTTTTACTGTAGCCTGAATGCAACAGCGTGTGACACGTGTTAATATGCGCCTTAGCTTTTAATGAAAAATGTCCAATCCATTTATCTAATACTGCTGATGTTGTAATTCCTTGTTGCAAATAATTTCTTTTCTAAAGACACCAAAAACACAAAAGGCACAGTTTCAAATGAGAGTTGTATATCACAAACTCAGAGCAAGAGGTCCAATATAAAGTTGCACAGCAAATGTATTGCTGGCCTTTGAATGGAGATCAGTAACCTTTGAGACTTCTTTGTTTACTCTTGCTGCCAGTTCCCCAGCTTTTCAGGTTAAGTCTGCACACACAAAACGCTTTCATATTGCACCACAGCAATTATTCAACATCTAATGATTTTAAATGTGCAACTTTCAAAGGAGGAAATTTACTTAATTTTTAATGTGGGTTAATAAATATTAGCAACTTAACATAACTTTCCTTTTCATGGATTTTGAAAAACACCGTAAGCTAAAAGATCCCACAAATCTTCCTACAGAAATGTACAGTTAAAAATAAATAACCGTATACATTGCCTTATAGTCAGTTTATTATTCAAACTGGTAGAAAGTACAACCATAGTCAGAACTGAGATGTGCACCTTGCAAATGTTCTAACACCCATTGAATCGTTACACATTTTCTCGCGTTACAAGCAAAAACATGTATAATTGTTTTATTGGGGTTTTATGATTGGTCAACAGAAATGGGTCCATAACTGTGAAGTGTTACAGTTATTAGTTAAACGTAAAAGTGTGGCCTGCGTTTGTGCTTGGCACCTTTTACTCAAAGACACCCAAATAAAATCCAATGAAATCAATCAGAGTTGAGCAAAATGCGAGAACCATGGTTACTTTGGAGGAGCTGTGGAGAACACCAGCACAGATAAGGGTATCTATTGATGGGATAATTAGTAGTGCATTCTGCCTTTAGTCAAAAATGTCAAGAAGAAAGCCAGAGTTGAATCAGGGGTCTTTTCTGCAGTTTGCCCTGCAGCTGTATGAGGGAAACCCCTGAATATATTAAAGGAAAGCTAGCACATTACCCTGAACACATCGTCAAACTTGGTGGTGGCAGCATCATACCATGGGATTGTTTTTTTTCTTCTGCAGCAACAGGAAAGCTGGTCAGAGTTGAATAAGGCTAATTCCAAGGCACTGATAACAGTAAACGTGAAGCCTGAGGCTGAAAAAAGTCTAAATTGAGGTGAAAGTTCCCTTTCCAGCAAGATTATCACTCAGTTTACAAAATAAACCAAAATGTAATAAAAATTAAACAAAAAAAGTCTGAATAAACCAACATTTCATTGTTCCACTTCACAGTTAAGGAACACATTGAGGTTTATTGCATAAAATACCAACAAATTACATTAATGTTTGAGTCCAACATTAATACCATTGCAAGGCATCACACATGCAAAAGATAAAGCTGGTGAAGATTCTCAGTCATCCAGGTCATGGTCTTTCCAAAAAAGTTAAAAGGTGGTGGACCTGTTTTGGTTCAATATGCATGTAATCTATACCATTACAAGGCCTTTGTTGGGCAGTACTATAAAGCTTGCAACTCCATACTACTCCAGACAATTGAGAAAGCTTTATGGATAGGAAGCGAAACATCTTAAAACTTCGGAAAGAAAGTCCAGTTGTTTTTTTTTTTGTTTTTTTTACTTTTTTGGAAAAAGCTAAAGCCCTCCTACATATGTTCCAGCTAGAGCTGGGTCTTATTTTCCCTTTGCTACATTAGAGCACAGGTGACCAGCTCCAGTCAAGGTCCGGTGTCCTGCAACCTGGAGATGTCGTCCAGGCCCAACACATATGAATCTAATGGCTGAATTGGCTCCTCAGTATAAAATTCAAGTTCTCCAGAGTCCTGCTAATGACCTGATGATTAACTTAGGTGTATTGAAGCAGAGACACACATAGAAGTTGCAGGGCACCAGCCATGAGGACTGGCGCTGAAGACCTCTGTTTTATTGGGATAAATATGAGCTTTCTTAAAGTTATGGTTTAAAAAAGCACATAGATCTGTTCAAAATGAAATTCAAAAAGAGGCCCTGAATTAAGCCAATTGTTGTGGTGTCCAAAGGTAGAACAGGCCAAGTAAGGTCCAAACCTGAACCCAATTGGGAATTTGTGGTTAGAGTTGAAGGTCTCTTTTGACAAGCAAAAAGCATCCAACATGAAGTACATGGAGCAGTTTTTGCCTTAAGTAATGGGCAAATATCCCAATGGCAAGATGTGGCGAGCTCATAAAGACTTACCCAAAGCAGCCCGCAGCTGTAGTAAAGAGGTGGTTCTACAAAGTATTGACTTTAAGGGATGGGAACAGTTGCGCATGCCAAAGTTTTCTTTTATTATTCCTATATGTTGCTTTTCCATCAAAATGAAAAGGAAAATGGACAATTTCAAAATTTTAGGCATGTTCTGTAAGTGAAATGGTGCAAACTCCCAAACAATTCATTTTAAATTCAGGTTGTGAAGCAAAGGAAAACTAGAAAAAATTGCATTTCCTGCGAAAATGCACTGTGAATGCAGTAAGCTATATGATTTAGCAAAAGATGCAGAAGTTCTTTGAAGAAGAGAAAATATTGCTGAAAAGCATTGAAGAAGTTGAAAAAGTTGAAGATTTTTAACATGAAAGAACAATAGCTGAATGATTAGACGAAGAAAAAAACTGAGGGAATTGCACCAAACATCTTCTAACTCATTCTAAGCACTGAATCGTTTAACAAAGCAGAAGTAGAATTTCAAACTTGAATATACTTCAGCTGTAGCTGGAAAAAGTATAGGAGATATCAAAATAATTCCTTCACTGTGAGTATCAGCCGGATTTGGAGGACAACTGTGCTTATTTTTATGTTTGTACAAAAATCGGTGTAGGCATAGCGACGATGTAAAAAGTGGATCATTTGGGGGCATGGAGTTCTGAACCTGTTTCAGCTGTGATTTACCCCGGGAGCAGGACTTGATTTCTCCGGAACGATAAAGGTTAGAGCTGTAATTTTTTTCTACGTTTATTTGGTAACGGATAGGGGAACCGGACAAGCTATCGGTTTTTGCTGGAAATACTTTAATTTAGGCACAAAAAATCCCGGAAAAAAGGTCATTTTGAGGAAAATGCGAAAATCCCCGAAACATAGTCCCGAACAAATCGCTCTAGCTGAAAAAGTATAAGAGATATCAAAATAATTCTTTCACCCTGAGTATCAGCAGGGTTATGAGGACTATGGTGCTCATTTTTATGTTTGTACAAAAATCGGTGTAGGCATGGTGACGATGTAAAAAAGTGGATCATTTGGGGGGAAGGAGGTCCAAAGCGTTTTCAGGATTTTGCACATTCGCTACTCCCGAACAAATTGTTCCTGCGGCCAGACCGTAACAGTTATCCACAAAATTCTTTTTTTGTGAGTGCCAGAAGGGTCTGGACTTGAATGTGTGAAAGTCTGATGCCTGTATATTAAACAGTTTAGGAGTAGCAACGATTTGAAAACATGTGTTGTTTGGAATTTTCAGTTGTCATTTTTCACAATCGCTCCATTGGAATTGAATGAGGAGGGTTTAGACTTGTTGGCGGTCTGAGGTGATTTGTGAAAAAACTATAAATGCTACACCCATGAGGGTTACATTTCCTGAATCCAGACAAAAATTCCTATGTTTTGATGTATAATTTATGTGGATAGGTTGAAAATTGAGCGAGTGAGAAGTTGTTTGGAGAAGAAGAATTTGTTGAATTTCTACAGTGTGCACTGTATAACTAGCCTCGTGAGACCATCCTGATCTCGCGAGCTTTCAAGGTTTCACTCGCAGATCAGTCTGGCTACCCTCCGTTAAAGAAAATTTGGAGCCGTTCACCAAACGAACGTCCAATCAGCGTTGGCTTTGAGGGGGGTTGAGGTGTGACGCAACGAAAAGCGCGACAGTTCAGTCTAAAGAACATGGCGGCTTCAGCCGATGAAACTAGCGTTAGCGTGGCTATCAAGCAAGTTTTATCGGAATTACAGAGTATTTCTTTGCTGAGCTAACGAGCCTTTACCTGCAGCAGCAAGAGTAGCTTGGCTTGTGGTTGTGTTTTGGTGATTGGTTTATTTGGCCCGTCTATCACCAACATAGGCCAATCAGCTAACCAGTATTTTCGCCCCTTCCCAAAATTACTTCAACGGAAGGTTTCCAGATGGATATGCGGAGCAAATCCATCTGGCGGAGTCAGGTAACTGTATAACTGCCTCCTTGACGACCATAGCAACGCATGTTATTTGCTGAATTTCTTGAAATGCCAAACTTATTTTAAGGAGGTACTATATGAAAATGGTAAAAGATATGAAAAAGCTGAAATATACCATAATAGCTGAAAGATATCACTACATTTTAAAAGTTGAATGGCGTTTCTAGCTGAAAGTAGGCTGAAGCAGTAAGCTGTCAAAAAGCAGCTGAAATGAGCGGAATTTTAGTGAATTACATTCATTTCCTATGGAAGGAAAAAAAAGCTGAAAATTTGCAGAAAAAGCTGAATGTTTTAAAAAGTTGAAAAGTTAAAAATACAAAAAGATATAGCCATCGATTCCAGAAGAAGCTGAATAGTTTAAAAGTTGAATGGTTGAAATCGGACAAAAACTGTAGGAGGAGAAGCAAATCAAACTTTAAACAGTAAAAACGCAAAAGAGGATCTCAAGAACTGTGAATGCCTACTGCATTCACAGTAATAAACTAATGTTGAGGGTTGGGGAGGTGCCTTGTCTGGCAATGTACAGTATAAATCATCACTAATCAACATAGAATAATCTTAACAGAAAATGGTTTAACTGCTGAAAAACATTTGAAAAAAGTTCTTCTTATTGCTTGTGTTGCATCTAATGTGGGATATTTGTCATTAGCTAAAATAAAAACCAAAGAGAGATTTTAAATGTCAGGAAGCTTTAACTGCAGGTGAAATATTTTCTCGTAGCAGACATGGCCGCCGTCTGTGTCCAGCCCAGGGACTCCTCTCTGGAGAAGAATCTAACCTGCTCCATCTGCTTGGAAATATTCAAAGATCCAGTCACGACGCCTTGTGGTCACTCTTTCTGCAGCAGATGTCTAGAGCTCAGCATCTCCCCATATCGTGTGAACGACATGTGTCCTCTTTGCAAGAAGCACCTCAGCAGAGCTCCTGACGTCAACATTGTGCTGAGAGACATTTCCCAGGAGATGAAAAACTCAATAAGCAACAGGAGTTCGGGCGCAGCCGGGGAAGTAGTCTGTGACGTCTGCACGGAACCGAAGCAGAAGGCTAAGAAGTCCTGCCTCGTGTGCCTCTCCTCGTATTGTTCCGATCACTTGGAAAACCATTCGGCTCAAAGGCTGAAGGGCCACAAGCTGGTGGAGCCGGTGGAGAACCTGGACGCGAGGGCCTGCCTGGTCCACGGACGCCCGCTTGAGCTGTACAGCAAGAAGCAGCAGATGTGCATCTGTGTTCGGTGCATAGAGGGAGGTCAGGAGGAAGTGGTCTCGACCGAACAGGAATGGCTCATGAGGAAGGTGTTGTAAACCTCATTCATAAGCAGCACTTTATCTATAGAACCACTTTGCTGTTAAAGAAATGGAAGAGTAAGTTCAATTGCACGATAACTATCTTGTTTTCTTTTACAGAATGAACTTGAGGACACCAAGACAGAGCTAGAAAAGAAGATTTCAATGAGAAAGGCAAAGATGGATGAGATTAACAAAGCGTTAAAGGATTGCAAGGTAGGCATATCAGAAAATATGTCTGACGCCAGACAGATTCTCTAACAAGACCAGTCTGTCAACTAGAATTAAAGGGCTAGCACCAAAAACACTCCCAGGTTGACCAAAAATCTGATACTTGGTGTAAAAAAAAAAAAATAATAAAAAAAAAAAACTTCAATCAAAGATCAGCTAACTCCTTCACTGTCCAAATGTCAACAGATCATTGCCATATATGGCAATTTTATTAAAGTTCTCTCCATTCAAGTTAAACGTCTTAGAGGCTTTAAGGGAAAAAAGAAACCATAAATTGTCACTATAACCAAATAAGTTGCATATTCTCTGTAAATTGGAAAATGTGGCCATGAGTCCTGCACCTTAACTTAAATTTATTTGAGAAGTATTTACCATGGCCATCCAATTTTTAGTGTTCTCAAGCACTGCATTTTTGGCTGATTGAACTGTTAGCAAACTATGTTCTTTCTTCTCTTTGCCCTCTATTTATTAAAGTACAGGAGTCCCTTCTGCAGAAAAAAACCTCCCCATATCATAATCATGCCACCCCCGTACCTTTCCATGGGGATAAACAGATCCCCCTCCAAGTTTAGACCAGAGGACATGTCCCCAAAATGAAAATTGTTGTCCTTGAGGTCATTTGCAAATTGCAACCAGTTTTTTTTTTATTTTCTTATTACTATTTACTTTTTTTTTTAAATAATAGTTTCTTCCTCAGAATCCCTTCACCTTTAGATAATGACCCCATTATCAGCTTCCCCCTAAATCTTCACATCATTTTTAGTATTTACTCTGGGGCTGACACCCATCACACCAGAACAGGTCCACCTCTGGGACACAGAACCCACCACATTTCGGAACCGTACCATCCCTGGACATCCCCATCGTGTTTATGCACATATATTATGGGGCAAACCAGCCACCCTGCTATATCTGCAAATTGCAGTCAAGGATGAACCAGAATTATGGACTTCCACAAAATAATTTTTTCCCTTAAGGTCCGAAAGAAAGCAGAGATGCCTCGGCAAAATGTGAAAGTCATGACATCATCATCACCTGCGCTTTCTCGGCTGTTAAAGGCACAGTAACCTTATAGTGGATACTCTGGCAGATCTTTAGCAGCCTGGCTTAGGAGGAGATCATGGTTTGTGGGCTACTGCATGTGTATTATCTAAAACCAACACATGCCGTACAAAAAGCATTGGCAGATAAAACAATAGTGTGACTGGGATGTGACACCATAATTTGTTAGACAGAAATAAGATATACAAAAACAACTTCTGAAATTCTTCTTCCCATCTCCAGGACCTGATTGACAATGAGTGGTGGGAAATCGAGTCTGTTTTCACAGCTATGGTTGCCATTGTGGAGGCAGCACAGAAGAAAGTCCTTAAGCCACTAGAAAACAAGAGGCAGATAATGGCTAAAGAAGCCGAAGGTCTTGAGGATGAGCTGAAAGCAGAAATCAGCAAAATCGAGAAAACAGTCTCAGAACTAGACGACATCTCGGCACTTGAAGATCACATCCTTTTCTTACAGGTCAGAGGGAAATCAATGGTTCTCCAAAGTCATCAATAATTTATCCTGGTTGTCTTAGAAGTTTTGTGAATGTGTCTGTTATCTCGTTGTCTGTTTTTCCTGGTTTTCCAGAAGTACCCGACTCTTTCTGTCCAGGAGGACATGAAAGACTGGACAGACGTTGAACTTGAAACCTCTCTGTGTTTTGGCTCCATGAGAGAAACCACGACAACAATGGTCAAACAGATTAAGCAGGAGCTGAAGAAGCTGGATGTCATTGGTAAAACCTGACTTTATTATAAGCTTATTATCATTTTTTACTAACATTGCTGAAAAACACATCTTCTCTTTGCAGAACTCAAACGATTCCCAAAGTTTTCAGGTAGGCAACACATTATACTTTCTCCTCAAGGTATCTCCTAAATAATGCATCGTTGAGCTGATAAAATACTCTTGATTTGACCTCAACAGTGGACATAAAGCTGGACCCAGACACTGCACACCAACGTCTTGTAGTTTCACCTGATGGGAAGGCAGTACAAGATGGAGGAGAAAACCAGGAAGTGGCTGATACTCCTCAGAGGTTTGATGTGTTTGGCAGCGTTCTCGGGCTCAACAGCTTGACGACTGGGAAGTCGTACTGGGAGGTGGAGGTCAACAACAAGACTGGATGGGACCTAGGAGTAGCCAGAGGCAGCGCCGACCGTAGGGGAAAGCTCTCACTGAACCCAGATAATGGTTACTGGGTTCTGGTCCATTATGAGGAGGAGAATTACGCAGCCATGACAACACCTCCCATCAGCCTTTCCCTTGAAGAGAAACCCAGGAAGGTTGGAGTGTTTGTGGACTATGAGGACGGTCTCGTCTCCTTTTATGACGCGACGAACCTGTCTCACATCTACTCGTTCACCGAGAGTCCGTTCAAAGACGAGCTTTACCCTTACTTCAGCCCGCACACCAAACAGGATAAGATGAACTCTGAGGCCTTGGTGATCTCTACCGGCAAGAATTTTGAAACGGAGAAAGAATTCAAGCGTTTGTCCTCCATTGAAAGTGTGTGATTAGTTTTATTTAGCGATATGTTGTAAAAAAAAAATAAAAAAATCTTAATGATGCATGGCAATAAATAGATTAACGAGGATGTTCTTCTTGTTAGATTTAGCAAACCGATTTTTAAAGAAAGGTTTGCCATCACTCTTAAACACCACTTGCATGCTATTTCATGTTTAAATAGTTTGTGTCAACTAATCAGTGGAACAAATATTTGAGTGCAAGCTCAATATGTGGCAATGTTCCGTTAGTGTTTTAACGTATCAATTGGAGAGAATTACATTGTTATTGCTTGTTTTGTTACCAGTAGATAGCACCACCGCAGCTAGTAAATCCCATCGCACCTAAAACTCAGATATGACGTTTCCAAGGTCTGTCTTTCAAAGCAAACGCAGCATTTTCTTCTGTGAGCAGTTTGGGAAGGTGAAAGCCGCTTATTTCAGACTGGGCCGTGGAAGGTGCAGAGTGCATGGTGAGCTCGGTTGTTACTTACTATTTTTCATGGCAATTCTCAGAATGTAACAATGAATCATGCGTTTTACAGTTGTATCCTTCCATGAATATTTAGTTAGACTTTTCATTTTATAATGTGATCATGAAAAAAAATCTAATTTAAAGCAAAAACACCTTTTAAAAATCAGGACATTGAAAAATGCAATGTTAATATTTATTAATGTATGCTGGTCTTAAGCTATATAACTCAGTAATAAAAATAAACAAATGAAACCAAACATTGTTTTCATGTTTTTTTTTCTTTTTGTAAATGCAAACTTTTCTTGTTTTCACCTTCTCTTATGGCTTAAATGTACATAATGCAAATTTACGCGCAGTACAAGTCAAACAGGCTTTGAGCAACACACACTGTAAACATAAAACCTCTTTCTGGATCCCAACAACTCCTCTTGCCAAGTCTTGTTCTTTATCTGTGGCTCAACATGCAACACGCCCACCACCTGCAGGCAGATAACTAGGGTATTTATTTGGGTAGCAGCGTCCCTCTCTTAATAAGGTCGATCATCCTGGCTGGTCTTTTGATTAGAAATGAAACCTGCACAGGAAGGAAGTCCAAAAGAAGCACCCAAAAGGTAAAAGCCTGTGAACCTACTGGATTTATGCTCAAATCAGTCTGTTGTGTTTACATCTTGCAAATATATGGTTAAACTTGACACCTAGCTCCACATTTTCAGCAGCCAGCAATAATTTTACACGATAAGACAGTGTATCGGTAATAAAGTGTTAAATGACAGCTGAGCTGCTCTTGAGCAAGGCTTTTCTTTTATAAATGTGAGTTCTCTATCGGGAACAATTCACACAACAGGTGTGTCACTATAAGCTTAACGTATTAAAGTGTCATAGCTTTTAGGACTGGTTCTTTTAAAAAATAGGTGCGTAATAAATAATGATAATATAATAATAATAATAATTATTATTATTAGTAGTAGTAGTAGTAGTAGTAGTATTAATATAATTAATAATAATACTTATTATTATAATACTCATATTTTTGTAAACAAAATATAGATTCATCTACTTTTAGATTTTGAAGTAAGAGGCCATTATGTATTTGAAAACAGAATTTATAAATCCAATAAAGACTCAGATCTGATGAATAAATAACAGGAATTATAATTCATGCTTCTTCTACATCACACAAGAGAGACTTGCACCATCACCTTAGCACCAGAAGGAATACAGATAATTGAGAAATGTTACATCACAACAGTACACACTACCATAAACAGATTATAATGGACCCTATCCACAAATGACCTAAATAACCTTCATGATGCATTAAAACTAACTTTCGATCATGGTGTGGAAGGTATTCCACAAACCAGAGCAGCATGTTCTTCCTAGTTTTGTTTTGACACTCGGTGCTTATCAGTATCCACCAGGCGATTGACTTTTTTTTTTATATAGTGGTTTGAAAAGGAAGGATCTGATGACCTTTTGAAACTTGCTTTATTTGTAGAAATATAATTTTTGACTTTAATTATTTAAGGTTGCTTGAAGAATACAGATGTTCCTGCAGAACAACCGAACAGTCGCTATACGTTGCAGCTAATGCTGTGAAATGAATAAATTAATACAAAAAATAAAAAAAAGAAAGAATTCCTGGAAACAAAAAAAGAAGTTGATGAAAAGAGGACAAAAAGCATTGTCTTGGATGAGTACAGCCTGCATTAGATCTCAAAAATAATTAAGGTTTAGAACACAGAAAGCAAATTATTAATGTAATCTCATTCATTTAATGAGACGATACAATACAAAACTCAGGCTCACAAGAAGATGCAGGAGCGTTATTCTTGGCAAGCTTAGAAACTCCCGTTTCTTTTGTTTTTGCCATTTTTAAAGAAAAATCACAGGGTGTTTTAAATTCTCTTCTTACAAACATTCTGTGTTGGTTAGAGGTGTAGCGAGATCTTGCACCACATGACCTCGCGACAGACCAATTTAAAGCTATTACAAATTGTAGCCTCTCACAAAATGTTGCTTAGTTGCTTCATTTTGAGTTAGAAATGGTCAAATGTAGTCCAGATTCCTTAAAAAAATGGTAGGATTATAAATCAGATGCCAACTTCTGTGTCATTGTCCAGCCGTTGTGGACAACATCTATCCTGCAATAAATCATTTATGTCTTGTTATCATTCTGCTATCAATATTCCAGATTTCAGGCAACCAATCATCTGTTTCGTCACATCAGGACAACTCAAGAACTACTTATTTTCTAATATCTGAATTAGAGTCTCAGTTCAGGTCACAGGGTGTCAAGCGTAAAGCTCTCCTATTAAAGCTTATACTAATAGCATAAACTTAATTCATCAGATGTTACATGCTGTCAACAACCAATATTGTCATGTTTTAAGATTTCAAATATTAAGTATTCCAAGCACACCTAACATTCACTGGCATGTGGAGTTGGTGGTAGGTCTTCCTAAATAGTGAGAATTCTGAGCAACAGTGTATTTTTTTCTGTTTTTTTTTTTTTTTTTTGTGGGGTAGCTGTTTTCTAGATATCAATATTCTAACATGTTGCAACACATAAAAAGAAACTAAAGAACACAATGCTCTTCTGAGAGCAGTTACTTTTCTAGTTGTTACTGCCGTCAGTATCAATGTTGGTTGGGAAACTCCAGAACTTTCTGTGATTGTGATCTTTACCAAGTTTGGCACAATCTGAAATTCACACCTGCTTGTTTAATTCTGAACTTTAGTAAACACAGTAACATTCCATAAAACTGCTACACTGCATCATGAATGGTGGCGAAGGACAGACTCCACAGCTTAAATATCTATCAATTAAACATCTGTCTTCTGATGTAACAGTCTAGGAGATTACAAAATATTAACAGCCTTTACCTTCACCACGCTGTCTTTTTTAAACAGGCATGCTGTCCACCACTGACCTACTCAATGACCACTTGCTGAGAAGCATCTCACCATCTAACCTGCTCCTTCCACAAGACTGATTTTGCTGATCCGGCCACTACAGCTTGTGACTTCTGCAGAAGATAGTATGCTGCATTTGTTCAGTTCAGATTAAAGCCATGTGTTCTCTTTAAGACAAAATCGCTGTTTTCAATCATTTTGCTGAAAGACATGGCCCAACAGATGAAAAGCCCAAAAAGCAAGAAGTATACTGGGGCAGCCGGGGAAGTTGCTTGTGACGTCTGTACCGAGCCGAGGCTAAGGGCTGAGAAGTCCTGCCTTGTGTGCCTGGTCTCATATTGTTCAGCCCACTTGGAGACTCATTTTACAGCTAAAAGGCTGAGGGGCCACAAGCTGGTGGAACCGGTGAACAACCTGGATGCAAGAGCCTGCCTGGCCCATGGACGACCACTCGAGCTGTACAGCAGGAAGCTGCAGATGTGCATTTGTGTGCAATGTATAGAAGGAGGTTGGGAGGAAGTTGTCTCAACTGAAGAGGAATGGCAGAAGAAGAAGGTACTTCCTGATTTAAGAGTGTCCCTCATCTGTTGAGCTCATTGCCGTTTCTTCAACGGGCAGGTCCCAAAGAAAGCAAGGATGGAGGATCATGTTTGAGTTTTGAAAATGTTCTATCTTTGTTTTCTGTAGGCTCAACTTGAGAGCACCAAGATGGAGTTACAAAAGAGAATAATGATAAGAAAAACAAAGATGGACGAGGTCAATAAGGCTCTGAAGAGTTGCAAGGTCAGTATGTGACAAAAGAGGCCGAGTCTCAGATCCTAGACGGGAAACCAAGTTACAGCAGTTTGTTAAAATATGCAACTAGAGTCAGTGTCAAAAGCAGACCGACCGTCTGAAGTTGATCAGATGTATGACATTTATTAGGTAATTTACAAATCACATTACTCCAATTGTATTTCAGACTGTTATGCATTTATTAAATGACACAAACATTTAATTTTGACTTGAATTTAAAACTTACCATTGAAACCTCTGACCATCTAACCAGTCAGACTGATAATTATGGAGGACTGACATGTTCAAAATGAAATATAGAAACATATACATAAATAAATACACGCCCAATAGATATATAAGCATAAAATTAATACACAAAAATACATGTAAATAAATGTAAGTAGCAATTAAATTATACAATGAGACATAAATGTAAATATCTCTCATAATTAGCTTATTTATTCCTCTTTTTAATAATGACCTCATTTCTTTATTTTTCATTATAATTGTCAACTTTATTTATTAATTACTCCCTTTGAATGCGTTTGGGGAAAGGCAGCACATTCAGCAGAACTTTTCAAGCTGATTGGGCAAAGCGACACCTAGTGCCCACCTTCCTACCAAAGGTTGCTTTTAGCCAACCACAGTATCACATTAAAACTCAAGCAGCAGGCATTATAAGAAAACACAAGCGGGTAAGCTAGTCAAGGTATTTCTTTCTGTTCTTCCCTCAAAGAAGAAATTGTGGATTCTTACCAAACAGACATAGCAGCAGATACCATGTGCGTTCTCCTACGCTGCCATGTTTGTTTTGGTTCGGCCGTGGGCTCGACGGCTCTTGCTTTCTTTTACATCCGTTATGTCCCGCCTTATACCGCAACACTGCAACGTGATTGGCCCGAACCATTTTTGGTTCAGACACACACGGTTGAAGCGGGAGTGGTACAAGATATTTGTGAACGCACAAATTCTGTGAGAACTTATCTTGCAGGCAATGTTAGATTTTTGTGGCAAATAGTGAAGTTTTAGGGTTTTTGCAACTGATGTACACGACCAGTCAAATGTGTGGACTCACCTCTGTTTTTCAATGGCTTTTCCTTATTTATGACTTTCTACATTGCAGATATATAGTGAAGACATCAAAACTATGAGTCAAAAGTATATAAAATTATGTATCAAAGTCAAAATTGTGAAATAACTCAAAACATCTGGTGTATTTTAACTTTTTCTAATTAACCCCCCTTGTTTTGATTACTGTTCTGGTCACTCTTGGCCATCCCCCAATAAGCTTCATGAGGTCAGTCAGCTGAAATGATTTTCCAGCTGTCTTGAAGGAGTTCCCTGAGGTAGTAATAAAAATAAAGACAAACCATTGAAGTTCAACCTTTTGACTGCACTGCAAAAACTGAACTAAAAAAAAGTAAAATTTTCTTAAAATGTGTGTATCTGTCCTTGATTTGAGCAGGTAAATAAGATGATATGCCAACAGAATAAGATTTCTGCACTTAAAATAGGAACAATTCATCTCCATCATCTTATTTCAAGTGCTAAATGTCTAATTATCTTAATTTAGGGGTCAAAATACTCATTCCATTGGCAGATGATCTTATTTACCTGCTCAAATCAAGGACAAAAACAGTATGTTTAAGAACATTTTGCTTATTTTTAGATCCATTTTTGCAGTGTGTATGTCTTAAAAAGGTCTAAATGTTGTTGTTGTTGGGAACTCTGCAGAATACGTGACACAAAGAAATCCAGTAATCTTCGTAAAGTAATGACTGTTTATACTGACTTTCAGGAGCAGCTTAACTGGTGGGATACTGAGGCTGTGTTCACAGCTGTGATTGCTATAGTGGAGGCAGCCAAGGCAGAAGTAGCGAAGCCACTAAAAATCAGGAGGCACGTACTTGAAAAAGAAGCAAAACACCTCAACGATCAGTTGGAAGCGGAAATCAACAGACTTGAGTCAACAGTTGCCGAAATGGACAACATTTCAGCCCTTGAAGATCACATCTATTTCTTACAGGTCTGGTATCTGAAACCTTGCTTTTTAGCTTTCACGCGGTCTACAATAAGGTCACTTTGGAGATTCTGCTTAGAGCCATGCGCAATGATATGTTTTCTCCGTCTCTTTGCAGAAGTACCCTACTTTTTCAGTCCGGGATGAAATGAAAAACTGGACTAATGTGGATCTCGACACCTCTCTGTCTTTTGGCTTCACGAGAAAAACCACAGCAACTATGATTAAAAACATTGAGCAGGAGCTGGAGAAGCTGGCGGGCATTGGTAAGAGTTGTCTATATGGTAAGAAAAGTGGAGACTGTGATTACATCATTGATCTTCTGTCTTCTGTTCATAGAACTGAAGAAACTCCCGAAGTTCACAGGTGTGTTAATAGCTTATTTTACTTTTTCATGATATAGCACAACAGAAACAATAGTTCACCTCCTGAAATAAATGTTTATGTTGTTTTAACAGTGGACATAAAGCTGGATCCAGACACTGCACACCAACACCTCATCGTTTCACCTGATGGGAAGGCAGTACAAGATGGAGGAGAAAACCAGGAAGTGGCTGATACTCCTCAGAGGTTTGATGTGTTTGGCAGCGTCCTTGGACTCAACTCTTTGACGACTGGGAAGTCGTACTGGGAGGTGGAGGTCAACAACAAGACTGGATGGGACCTAGGAGTAGCCAGAGGCAGCGCCGACCGTAGGGGAAAGCTCTCACTGAACCCAGATAATGGTTACTGGGTTCTGGTCCATTATGAGGAGGAGAATTACGCAGCCATGACAACACCTCCCATCAGCCTTTCCCTTGAAGAGAAACCCAGGAAGGTTGGGGTGTTTGTGGACTATGAGGACGGTCTCGTCTCCTTTTATGACGTGACGAACCTGTCTCACATCTACTCATTCACCGAGTGTTCGTTTAGAGATGAGATCTATCCTTACTTCAGCCCGCACTTTAAACAGGATAAGATGAACTCTGAGGCTTTGGTGATTTCTACTGACAGACATTCAGAAACTGATTAAGGACGGACAAGTTTTTCTCTTCAGGATATTTGGGGGAAAAATTAAGGACATCTCCCAAGATCTTAGAGTTTCAGAGTTTGGTTTGTATTGTTTTCTTTTTTTAAGGCAACAAACTTTAGTGGATGTAAAATCACATGGGGCCACTATGTAATATGGATCTGTGGTCTGCCGATAACTCTCCGGTATTGTCAATCCTCTTAAATCAATGTGACTTACAGGTTTCACTTTTTATAGGTTTTTAATCTTAGTTCAGTTAACTTTGTTTCATGTGACTTTAACACAGATCAAGTTTGAATTATGCAATGGAGGGTTTTTTATTGCTAGGGTAACTCCTTAATGCAACTATGTATTTACTCTTACTAGAAAGACTATCTTCAGTACAGATTTTGCATATTTTGCAGATGGCAGAAAAGCTGTACCTATACTGCTTATCATTGGTTACCTGAATGGGAATGATCGGGAATAGTATTTTGTCATTAACCTACTACAACCCATCTATTAACCTGTGAAGACTAATAACAGAAGCTAGAAGGTGAGATACAGCGATCTACACCAAGATTACAGCCAATCTAGAATATCAGCTACACCCTGAATACTTTATTGCTATACTGTCTCAAAGCGTGGTTTCTCTAATCTAATGCCAACTTGGCACATTTTATGAATTGGCACAGCAGAACAACTAAATGTAAGAAAACTGTGATTCAAGTTGGGTTTTTGTATTTTGGATTGTTATGACTCACGGTCTATAAAACGCCAAAATTGTCCAAAATCAATTCCAAAATTTTAAATACAAAATACACAATAGAATCTCTGTGGGGTTGTGGTCACATCACATCTTCACCAAACAAACAGAGTGATACCCCAGCCATTACAGCAGGTGTTGGTACTTTTGGCAGATGCCAAGTCTGGTTGAAAAACGAAATTAGTATCTGCCCAAAGGTTGTCAGGAGAATGAAGCATGAGGTGCTCTAAAGTTTTCTGCGTGACGGCTGTGCTGACTGTCTGCATATCTCACTTTTTTATTTCTTTGCCCTTTTATTTGTGCCACTAAAGCAACAAAATAATAAAAAATTCCCAAAGCTTAAACCAGATGTGAATTGTTTACAACAAGGTACCTATGCATTTTTTCTTTTTCTTTTTACCAGGCCAACATGTAGAAATGAAATGTATAATTTCAAAATTTCCCTCAAGTCTTTTCACTAATCATGCTTTGAAGTGTAATCAACCAACAATGAATGGATGTTATGTTGCTGAAAAACAATGCTGATATTTGGACTGTTTTGAGAGAACGAAAACAACAACAACATTTGTGTTCTTACATTATATAATAATAAAGTATATATAGTATAATCAGACAAAAAGACATACCTCTTTTGCTAGCCTTTACAGTTTTACTACAATTAGCCTCATTATGGCTGTGGATTTTGTTGATTGAAATCAAGCTGGGTTAAAAAATAAAAAGTATCCAAGTATTAATGCTGTTTTACGCGAGCATGAAATGTATTCCGCAACACACGTGTGCTCCAACAGATACCTGGAGAAACATCAGGCCTCTCAGTCCATAAGAGGAACAGCTAAGATCCCAAGAAGAACCCTGAAGCTTCCAGGCCTCTGGTAGAGAGACCCGAGCATGGGAGATGGAGAGGCACCCACCCTGCTCAGGCGTATAATGGGTGGGTGAGAGAGCAGTTTTATATATATATATATATATATATATATATATATATATATATATATATATATATATATATATATATATATATATATATATATATATATATATATATATATAGCTATGTGTGTGTGTGTTTTAAGTTCCAACATTTTCAGGGGTCTTTGAACGCCTCACCATTCGTCTCTGAGGACAGATGGAAGGAAAAAGCGGATGGTGAGGTTTACTAACACTTGGGGGCAGAAATGAAACTGAAAGCGCAACAGGCGGCCGTTAGACAGCATCACGTCGCTCTGGCAGAGAAGAAATAACGTTTTATTGTTACGGCGGAAGCGGCTCAGCGACGAAGTTTTTGGGGTAAGAGGTGCGATATTTCTGCAAGGTTCGTCATTTTTAAAGTTATATAATGAGCCCTGGAAATGTTAACAGCAGGTTATCAATCAGCTTGACTAGAATCTGATCTTTGGGGTAAAGAAATGAACGTAAAATTGGTGTTTTGTGCTGTTTTTATCCCCTCTTATTTGAGTCAAATCCATGCTGCTCACATCTGGTCATTAAAGCATATCACAGCTCCATCTATCATCCATCAGGAGCACTTTCACTGGAGGTCACAGCCGTTCTGTTTTGATGACTTGTAAAACAGAGACGTTGTGGTGTCAGTGATTTTTACTTATTATTCCCCAATGATTTAAAAGCCTTTTTTTTGTGAAACTTGGAAGAGGCTGCTAATGGGATAAATAGCTTTGCATTTGTAATCTGTGCTGACGCTTGCTGCAAAGGAAAAGATACGCTCTTGTTTGTAAGTCCCACTACTTCAGATTCTGCAGCCATCACACTTCTGTTTTTCTTTATTTCCTTTTTCCGCATCAAATGTGGTTTCCGCGTACACACAATGTGCAACTTGCAAAACTTTTGACTTCCTGTTTAGTTTTTGTTTCACCTTTCTACAAACACTGCATTATGATGCCTGTTCACCACAGTTAACAGAACTGATAATATTTGTGCTATTTATAATTTAGTAACATATAATTTAGTCTTAGCTCACACTTTTAAATCTCTTTTTTGGAAGCTATTTTTTATTTTTTGCCTAGTTTTCTGTTTGGATGATCACACACTGCTTTGGTAATCTGGGAATTCTCCTGGGAAATCTCCTGTTATTGTCATGTACCGTGGAGTAGATGGACCAAAGTGCATTGGATTTAGGAGTTGGGTGATTTAATGGATTTCAAAGACACTTACAATATGTCAAATCACAGCAACAGAATATTCAGAGCTTGGAGAAAACAGGGCAACATGAGGAACAGCAGAAGAACCAACAGAGAGCAGAAAGAACCAGGACGTATATATATATATATATATATATATATATATATATATATATATATATATATATATATATATATATATATATATATACTACCGTTCAAAGGTTTGGGGTCACATTGAAATGTCCTTATTTTTGAAGGAAAAGCACTGTACTTTTCAATGAAGATAACTTTAAACTAGTCTTAACTTTAAAGAAATACACGCTATACATTGCTAATGTGGTAAATGACTATTCTAGCTGCAAATGTCTGGTTTTTGGTGCAATATCTAGGTGTATAGAGGCCCATTTCCAGCAACTATCACTCCAGTGTTCTAATGGTACAATGTGTTTGCTCATTGGCTCAGAAGGCTAATTGATGATTAGAAAACCCTTGTGCAATCATGTTCACACATCTGAAAACAGTTTAGCTCGTTAGAAGCCACAAAACTGACCTTCCTTTGAGCAGATTGAGTTTCTGGACCATCACATTTGTGCGGTCAATTAAACGCTCAAAATGGCCAGAAAAAGAGAACTTTCATCTGAAACTCGACAGTCTATTCTTGTTCTTAGAAATGAAGCTATTACATGCGAGAAATTGCTAAGAAATTGAAGATTTCCTACAACGGTGTGTACTCCCTTCAGAGGACAGCACAAACAGGCTCTAACCAGAGTAGAAAAAGAAGTGGGGGCCGCGTTGCACAACTGAGCAAGAAGATAAGTACATTAGAGTCTCTAGTTTGAGAAACAGACGCCTCACAGGTCCCCAACTGGCATCTTCATTAAATAGTACCCGCAAAACACCAGTGTCAACATCTACAGTGAAGAGGCGGCTGCGGGATTCTGGGCTTCAGGGCAGAGTGGCAAAGAAAGAGCCATATCTGAGACTGGCCAATAAAAGAAAAAGATTAAGATGGGCAAAAAGAACACAGACATTGGACAGAGGAAGACTGGAAAAAAGTGTTGTGGACGGATGAATCCAAGTTTGAGGTGTTTGGATCACAAAGAAGAACGCTTGTGAGACGCAGAACAAATGAAAAGATGCTGGAAGAATGCCTGACACCATCTGTTAAGCATGGTGGAGGTAATGTGATGGTCTGGGGTTGCTTTGGTGCTGGTAAGGTGGGAGATTTGTACAGGGTAAAAGGGATTCTGAATAAGGAAGGCTATCACTCCATTTTGCAACGCCATGCCATACCCAGTGGACAGCGCTTGATTGGAACCAATTTCATCCTACAATGACCCTAAACACACCTCCAAATTGTGCAAGAACTATTTAGAGCAGAAGCAGGCAGCTGGTATTCTATCGGATTGCACACTCAGCTGTGCTACATGGAACGGCTTACATGCGAGCGATCAGTGGTTTAAGTTTTTTTTAGGCGCCCTGCTTTTGTCCCCAGTTAAAGATTTCATGACATTACCAGCTTGGCAACAATTCAGCGTAATTCTGACAATGTTCATGCTTTTAGGTGGTTATACGGAAATGCCAAAGCTTTTTCAGTGGTTATACAGCTACACCACTGGTTGCCGAGATGGTATGATGGACACATCGGCTGCCTTGTGAAGATTTGTTAACTTCCCGGGGAATCAGTTTGTTTGTTGAATTGTAGGAACGTTGGCTTTTTCGTGACACACAAAATAGCCAGTAATTACTGTTTTTTGCGTGCTTATCTGACTTGTGTTGACATATCAACACGACTCTATCCTTTGAGGCCACATCCACACAGAGCTGAATAGAGTAGAGGCACAGACAGGTTAAAGCCGGTGGACCCATACTAGATGTTAGTAGACCGGAGGTCTACGCTATAATGTAATGCTTTTAGACTAAGGAGTCCCAAATAGGCAAATAATATGATATAATCTAATTTCAAAGTGAGAGACCAGAAATATGTGGTTTTAATTATTCCACACAGCTACTCACGACTTCATGATTAATGTCATATTGAAAAGCCAGAGTGTTTGTTCTCGTCTGCAGCTGTTCCTAGTTGTAACAACTTGATTATTTATGTTTGGAGCTTATCTTCTCAATGCAGGTTACAGAAATGAGTCTTCAGGTTTGTCACTGCTGTGGCTGGTCCAAAGTGACGACCTATCAGGGCCTGCGGGTCCACCAGGGCAGAAACGGATGCACGCCGAAGGGTATGAGGATGGCAGAGCCCCAACAGCAGGACATGTGGGGCTTTGCAGGACAGAAAACCGCTCACATGAGCTACAAGCTGGACGTCCCGACTATTAAATCTGGTAATCTGTTCAAATTGATTGTGTTTTAAGACAATTTCTTAATCAATGATAAGAGCACATGTTTAATAAGAGGAGGCCATTCAACAATATGTCTTAAACATAATTACAAATTCCTATTCAGACGTGAGCCTACAGATATGCCACTGTGGCTGGACCCAAGTGACGAGCTATCATGGGCTGAGAGTCCACCAGGGGATGAAGGGCTGCACACCAAAGGGAGCAAGGATTCCAAAGGAAGAGCAGAAGGCCTGGGGGAATTACTGGAAACCACAAGTGGATGAGAAAAAACCTCCTGAATTGAAGAAGCTGAATAAAAAGCATGAGGTATAAAAAGGATAATTGCAAAATAGTCTCAGTTTAGTTAGGAAAATGTCTAATTCAAGCACCCAAAATAAACTTTCCTCCTTAACTTGACAGTATTTCCCAGAAAAACCAAGGATGAGAAAGCTCAGCAACCGTGCAGCGGCAGCCACAGTCAAAACGGAGAACAACTGGAGGACGTGTCATGGTAAAATTTGGTCCAAATAAGATTTTTCTGTTGAATCAGAAGGTTTTCTTCTGCATCACACCTTCTGCTCTTACTCCAGAAACAAGGTCAAAGCCGTGGCATCAGTCGGAGGAGTGCTCCACCCCTTTAAAGGTAAAGACGAGGCATAAACCATTGTGATTCCCTAGCTGTTCAAAAAAAATCAGATTCCTTGGGGGGTTTAGGAGTGCTGGTGAGCTATATGGCGAGCTACCAAAGAA
Source organism: Fundulus heteroclitus (assembly GCF_011125445.2). NCBI lineage: Eukaryota > Metazoa > Chordata > Actinopteri > Cyprinodontiformes > Fundulidae > Fundulus > Fundulus heteroclitus. The sequence continues at coordinate 1,128,384 of NC_046374.1, read as the reverse complement.
GAGTGATCATCTGTCAGGCAAATACTGTACGTTGCAGATCTTTTCTCTTTTTTAGACATAAGTTTGGTTTCCTTTGTTTCCATCAAGTTAGAAAACAAAGCTTTTTTACAGTGTTGATGAAATAGTCACTGGTTTTAAGGATTACACATGGCCAGGCAGCCACTGCTGTGGAAGCTAATGGGGATCCGAATAAAAGCTTGTTGGACCTATTATCGTGTATCATCTCCTGAGCTGGATTTATTGCCACACCCCTAGACATTTGTCATTACATAACTAGTTTTTTTAAACGTTTTGTATATTTGTACGTTTTGTCTTCAGAGTTCTGAGGACTACTGGAACACTGGCAGCTGTTATAACTATGCAACAGCAGCCCCTGCAGTCAAGGAAGAGCCCAAATCACGTATGGTCAAAAAATATTCCAGTTTTTTACAGCTTTGCAGAATTAGGAAAGAAATCACCAACTTCAGCCGTGGAGCATAATTCTTCTTCTATTGTTGTATTTGCAGCTCCAGCGGTGTCTCTTCGAAGATACCCAGATGACTACAATGGAAGATCCGTCCACGAGTTTGAGGATTCCTCGCCTTATTTGCAGGTAGAGCAAATTAGCTGGAAATGTGTGCCACATTGATGCAATTTTTTAACATAATTACAAATCTACCTATATTTCTGCAACAATTTGCTTTTTACTTATAGATAAATCGTCGGCTCAAAGAGAATCCAGCTATGGTATTTGACAAACCAGTCGTCCCACCGAAGCAGCAATGTAGATCTGTCACCGACCCTCCAGCAACTCCCCCTGTTGACCCACACGAGGAGAAGGAGTCACTGTTGTCAACATCAGAGCAGGAAACGCCAAAGTCTCAGCTGCTGAAAGAAATTCAGACATGTTTAGAAAAATTTATAATAAAGAGAGAGGGAAAGTTGAGAAACATCAGTCCATCAGATTCTGCTTGTGAGGTAAAAAAAACATGTCGCTATTTTTGCGTTTGGTCTTTGTCACAGTGATTTGGTCCAAAACCAATTGACAAGACACAATAAAATAAATCTTCTCAAGCTATCTTTTAATTTTAGCAAATCAGTGCATGTTTTTGATAACTAGCTGTTTCATTCGTGTAGCATCATATAACTGCTTTTTAAAGAAACAGTATTTTTCAGGTAGAGGGTAGTCACAGGTTAAAGCATTTATTTAAGATTTTTTTGGGTTTGTAGTGAACTTGTTCATTGTTCATGTTCAAAGTTAGAAAATATCATGCAGTGTCCCTAAATGCACCTGAGTGTACAAAAACAAAACCTGCTATTTTCAAAGTTTTGAGCTTTACTTCCTAACAGACTGCTAAAGTATATTCAAAATTCCCTCATAAAAAATGTATTAATTAATGTATTGATCTTTCTATTTTCAGATAAACAAATCAGTCAGCAAACATCCAATAGCTGGACCTCCTGTCCAACCTAGGAGGAAGGACTTAATTTTATTAAACAGAACGCCAGAGAAAGCTGAAAAATCTTCAGCCACCGATGGAGCAATATTTGAGTCCAAGAAGGACAGTAAGGAAGAGGAAGTGGCGCAGGTTCAGTATTTGTGTTTTTTTTTCTTTTATGTCCAAAGAAAAACAATAGTCTCTTATCTGTAAAGTCAGAAATGCCCCAAAATGGTTTTCATGGATTTTATTGAGCTTTATAGGTTCCCCAGAAAAGTGAACTTCTCTGGGGAACTAAGAATTGTTTTCTTCTACTGATCGTAAACCTTTTTCCAGCATTAAAAGTAGTAAACAAATAATGAAATTATCAGCAAATTGAACAACCTCTGCGTATGTAATGTGCAATGACGTTTGCTTGTGGGGTACCATTAGGAGGATATCAGCAGCATCCTGCTTGTAGAGGCCAACTCTCTCTGCGTTTTCGATTTGGTAAAAAAGAGATGAAGTTACTGGTTGATGAGCAGTCAAGGAGAAAAGTAGACTTCTTTTTTTCTGTCAGTTCTGGCCTCCACAAACCCTGGGTTTATTGAAGAGTGAGAGGAAGAAAGGCGGTGTTGGAATCGAGCTACAAGAAGCCATAACGTGGCAGCATCACCCTGTAGGGGGTGGAGCTTTTCTTCAGCAGGGACAGGGAAACTGCTGTAGAATATAGATTAGATGCTCCATAGGAACTGAGACTGGGGTGGAGGTTCACCTTTCAACAACACAGCTGGCCTAAACCTACATCTTAGGGTAAAAAGATAATTTATAGCAACATGTTTAATGAAGGCCTAGTCTGTCATGATGCAGTTTAGGGAGGATCCAAACAAAGAGCGTGGTAATGGCAAAAATAAAGTTTAATAATAAAAAGAAAACTCACTAAATTGTCTCACACAAGCAGATCAGGCTGTAACATGTCCGTGATGACAACATCGATTGTGCAGAGATAGAATAATTTCCCACCTTCTGTGTTTTCCACTCGTCCTTGTGTCCCCGTGGTCTCGTCTCGTGGAGAAGCCGAGTCAGTTCACGCCGGAGTCCAGTGTGCCGTCATTCAGCCAGATCTCTACAAAGCACGCGAGACAACACTCCGCTTACTCAGAGCAGCTCACACTACAGCTCACAGTCACATTAGTGTGGGAAAACTGAAAAAAGTGCATAACACTTGGAATGTATCAGCACTTATTTCAGCGGATGGGGTTTTTCTGCTCAAAACACTTTTTTTTCGTGTCTTCTCTACCATCCTGAAACATCTTCATCGCACCTCCACAGCACGTTGTAACAGCCTATTTCTTATGTGTCAGAATGCGGGGACATCAGCAAGAGTCAGATCACCACCGGCAAACAAGTCACGTATGTCAGAACACGATCATTCATCATCAACACCAGAATGAAGTTATCAGCCTAGAAAATAAAAATCAGAATGACTCTCATCTTTACCTGCAGCTTTCACAACCCCTCCCCACCCCGTCAAAAAACCCACGGACAGAAAGGTAGCAGCAGCTGAGCAGGTAAACCATCATTTTCTACACAGTCTTTTCCCTCAATGTTATCTTTGCAAACCTCCATGTCTTTATCTTTGTGTGATGACACACACTTGACATCTTTTCAGTCGAGCAGCCGGGCATCTGAGCGTCCTCTAGCGCCTCCTGTTGTGCCGCCGAAGAGGAACCCGCGTTCATTCACAGTGAAGCAACTGAGCAGTCGAGACATTCCTAATGACCTGCAAGGAGCAAATAAGACGAGGGAGGGAATGAAGGTGCAGAGCAGTATACTCCTGCTTGTGAATAACCGATCAACACCACACATGATGTTCTTTGGTTGCTCTGAAAGCTGTGAGGCTCCTTTCATCATAGCTGTCCCCTCAGCCCTCATTCTTAGTGTTCTACTTATTTCAGGTGAAGGAACTGGTGCAGATGTTTTCTGTCCCTGCAGCCCAAGAGAAAACAGCCGTACCCAAGGAGAAACTCAGACCGGAAAACCCACAGGTTGTAGGTTTATGTTCAGTTTCAGGAAGCGCAGTAAAGGTTATGTTCCCGTTATTACTTGGATTGTATTTGAATGGGTTGAATGTTTCAGGGGAAGCTTCTCGCTCAAAGACGTACCACCATCCCGGCCCGGGAAACCGGAGTCCAACCAAAGTTGGAAGACAGGAAGGAGCAGGTATATGTGGCGTACCTCTGTTGCCTTAAATGAATAGATATTGTGTTAAAACCAATATTAATGTCCCCATGTAGAGGCCTGTTCTAGTTCAGCATGTGTAGAAGAAAAGTAAAATGCTAGAGATGGTCTGGTGTTAATTTTATTGTCATGTAGCTATGTCCAGTTTTAAGAAAACTTATTTTCTTCTAATTTTTAACAGGACAAACCTGCAATGTCCTATTTATTATGTGTTTTTGAGTTCTAATAATTTACAGATGTCTTTTCTACTGAAGAGACTACTTTAACAGTTTCATTAAAAATAATGTGGGTTTAAATTACTGTTGAGCAGCTAAAAGTTTCCCGTCAGAGCAGGAAACAGGTTAAAGCATTTATTTAAGATTTTTTTTGGTTTTATAGTGAACTTGTTCATTGTTCATGTTTAAAGTTAGAAAACATCATGCAGTGTCCCTAAATGCACCTGAGTGTACAAAAACAAAACCTGCTATTTTCAAAGTTCTGAGCTTTACTTCCTAACAGACTGCTAAAGTATATTCAAAATTTCCTCATAAAAAAAATATTAATTAATCTATTGATATGTCTTTTTTCAGAAATACAAATCAGTCAGCAAACATCCAACAGCTGGACCTCCTGTCCAACCTAGGAGGAAAGGCTTAATTTTATTAAACAGAACGCCAGAGAAAGCTGAAAAATCTTCAGCCACCGATGGAGCAATATTTGAGTCCAAGAAGGACAGCAAGGAAGAGGAAGTGGCGCAGGTTCAGTATTTGTGTTTCTTTTTTGTTTTATGTCCAATAAAAAACAATAGTCTCTTATCTGTAAAGTCAGAAATGCCCCAAAATTGTTTTCATGGATTTTATTGAGCTTTATAGGTTCCCCAGAAAAGTGAACTTCTTTGGGGAACTAAGAATTGTTTTCTTCTACTGATCGTAAACCTTTTTCCAGCATTAAAAGTAGTAAACAAATAATGAATTTTTTTAGCAAATTGAACAACCTCTGTGTATGTAATGCGCAATGACGTTTGCTCCATCTTCTTGTAGGGGTGGAGCTTTTCTTCAGCAGGGACAGGGAAACTGGTCTGAGTTGACTAGAAGATGGATGGAGCTGAATACGGGGGAATTGCTGTAGAAAATAGATTAGATGCTCCATAGGAACTGAGACTGGGGTGGAGGTTCACCTTTCAACAACACAGCTGGCCTAAACCTACAGCCTAGGCTACAAAGATCAGTTAGAGCAACATGTTTAATAATGGCCTAGTCTGTCATGATGCAGTTTAGGGAGGATCAAGCCACCCCCCCACCCCCCATTGACAAAAATGATCACATCAAAGAGTGGGTTATTGATGCATCACCAAAGGACCTTGAAGGTTTTAGTTGATTATTTATTGCCAAGCGGGATAATCTGCTGATTCTGATTGTTGAGCATGTGACTGGTAACCTGACCCTAGCCAGCTGAATTTCGTCCCACCTAGCTCCGCCTAGCTCCACTCACATCCATCTGGGACCTCTCCCATAGAGAGTGATTTCTCCAAACAATTTTATTGTCTAGCCAATCAGGACGCAGGGCTGGAGTTTCATAAATGTGACGTAGTGGAGAAGCGACCGTGAGACTGTTTTGATTCAGATAGCAATGGCGGCTCGTCGAGGAAGCAAGCGTTAGCATTGATGCTGCTATTTCTTCCGTGTTGTCCAATCTACCTAATATTGTTTCATTAAAAGAACATCAGAGAACGGCTCTGAAGGCTTTTGTTGGTGGAAACCATGTTTTCGCCCTTCTCCCGACCGGATTTGGCAAGTTTTGTTTTTTCCTGCGTAACTCTAATCAGCGTCACGGGTTAGCTTCGGTGTGAGTGGTTGAATTAGCACGTCGATAAAGATGACAGACAAGTGGCTTATCCAATCATATGCAAGGATTTTTGATAAGGCCCAGCCTTCTGAAACGCCATTCCTATGGATCTGTTCCAGATGGATGAGTGGAGCTAGGCGGAGAGAAATCCATATGGCTAGGCTCAGGTTATGTGACTGGTGCATCATCAGAAAACATAGGTGTGGTAATTCATGGCGCCCTAAAGCTCATTAACACTAATATCAGTCCTAGTTTTTCTGTGTATCGACGACTTCGCTGCTTTCATCAAACTCCACTCATGTGATCTGATCATCTTTTTACTGTTTGCACGAGTTTGATGTGAAGGATTGTGCTCGATAAACCAGAGCTCATCGTTCTCAGGTCCAGGCTGAGCTCTGGTTTGGTGTCATGGTGTGTTGGTTTTGTGAAGGACCTAAGTGGCGACAGAGTAGCGGCTAATTTACCAATATAAACCTTTTTCTTTTATTTATGACAGAATGCTACAGATATGGCACCTGAGCCAACACCAACAGCAGCAAAACGGTCACAGAAGGAGGACCTATCGAGTGCGTACCAGCGTCGTTCATCACATCATCTAAACCAGGTGTCCTCAATTCCGGTCCTCGACGTCCGGCGTCCTGGAACTTTTAGATGTGCCCCTGAGACTGGACCTCGAGGACCGGAATCGAGGACTCCTGATCTAAACGATCAAGAAAATGATGCTGTCATTGTTGCCGTTATCTGTAGTGATTGAAGCAGCCCAGCCTGACGTCTCTACGAGCAGAAAGGTACGACAGGTTCTTAGTTGAGTGTCCTGCAGAGGGAACCCGTGTTTTACTCCATGTGGAAATGTTTTCCAGGTGAAGGAACTGGCTCAGATGTTTGCGGTTCAGGAAACAGCCGCACGACCGCAGCCGAAACGCGGACAAGAGCGCCGACCATCACAGGTGTTTGGTGTATATAATATATAATGTATATTTACTATTATTTACTATATACTACTATTACCCCAGAATGTATCTTTCTCTTATTTGTTCCTGCTTTGTAGTTTGCATTTCTTATGATGTAGCTGTGGGAATTTTTTGCTCCGTCATTCTTCGCCGTATTTACTTAGATGCTTAAAATCTTATAGTTAAAATTTAGGGCTGAAAGATTTCTACAAACCAAACCCCAGGAAACCATTGTTCAACTAAAGGAGGAGGAACATGGCGGAGTAAAACCAGCACAGGTACAGCACTGATTTCTCTTTCTTCTTTGTCGCCGCCTGCTGAGAATCAATGAACCACCAACCCAGTTCATAGTCTCTTGCACGTTGGCAAACATAATACTGGTTCTGCAGGTTTTACATCCATGAGATTTATTTAAACTGTCTCTCAAATGCAAATGTCTATTTGCACACTTCAGTTTATCAGGGAATGTGTGTTTAGACATCCGTGCAAACTGCAGTCCTGTAACCTGAAGACCTAAATTTATTGCACAGTAGTTTACTATGTGCATGAGTGTATCAAACGGCAGAGCGTTCGTGTGACACACGAGGGCAACTGCACAGTAATCTTTGTCGTCAGTATAGGAACCGCTATCCGACTTTTTGACTCAAAAATGTGTCTACTAGAGGCAAATGACTATTTCCACGCTTTAAGCTTCTCAGGGAGTCTTGTTGGTCAGTGAAATCAACTGATTTCAGAAGATTGTCTTGTTGGGTCTGAATAATATGCCTTATTTGTGTGCATTCTGTAACGCATCATCAAAAATTCATTATGGTAGCACATAATGGCAGTAAAGATTCTCGAGTCTTGACTCTTGAAACATAGCGGTAGCAGCATAATGATGTGGATATGGTTCACTTTAGCAGGGACTGGGAAGCTGATCAGGGTTGATGGATGGAGCTAAATAGCGGGCAATGCTGCAGGGAAACTTCTAAGGCCTAAGCCTCAAAACCTCTGCCTGGATAATTTGGCTTATTTTGACTGTATAAAGGCCATTAAATGGCGTATGGACCTATGAGTAAATAATTTTGCCTATTTCTCTATAACAACTGAAAGTTTTAAGATCTACCGTTTTTTTATTACAATAAAAATTCTATTTATAGAGAGTTTTATCAGGTTAAAATGAAGAAAAACAAAGATTGCAAATAGTTTTTAGAGGTTTAGTGGTAAAGAAAATACTATAGATGCACACAACGAAATGCTTTTGCCTTCTGAATTAGATATTTAGATGGTATTGAAAATATTTACAACAGTTACAGTCCATCAACCTCTCAGTTTTGGTGGTACGGCCAGTAGCAGTTTCTGTCCAGCTCCAGACAGAGGCCCACGTCACACCCTCTACACTTCCAGGCAGTGTTCTACTTTCTGTTTCAGTTCTCCATCTTGCATGATGTGGTGAGCGGCTTCCGTCTCTCCCAGCATCATCACCAGCATCTCCAGTAGCCCTCTCTCTCACTCCCTGCCTGTGGGCTCTCCGCTTCTCTTCTCCACTTGTGGATGGCTGAGCCTAACTAAAAGACAAAGGGAAGGATATTCAGCTCGAAATATGCAATCTTACTGACTTGGTAGGCTGTTCTAAAAGTCACAATTCGAAATAAAAACTCTGGGTTACACATATGATGTGATAAAGTAAAAAAAAAAGATACCATAGAGCTTCATTCTGCTATATGAAGCTCTCATTTCATTGACAATTCAACTCGGAAATTCAATCAATCAAACGTCACCTTTCTCCACCAGAAACTGCTCCTTCAACTTATTTGTTAGTCTCAAAATCCTTTATGAACCTTTGTGGTGTTTTCTTACCCTTGATGACTGTATCTCAGAAATTATTTCTATGTCTCCGCTCTCTAAGGCTCCAATAGACTGAGCCAGAGGCTCACTGCTCTATATGACAAAAGCTGCTTCTACAAAGTATTAACTCTGTGTTCCTGAATACAAACGTACACTTAACATTTTTAAAGTAAAATCACTCATCTCCACTCTTCCGCTATACATTTATCTGTTTTTTGTGTTGGTATGCTACACAGAATCCCAGTAAAATATACCAAGGCTTGTGGGTTTAACATGACAAGATGTTAAAAAAAGATAAAAGCTATATATCTGTTAAGCAAATTATGTTTCCTATCATTGCTTAGCTGACTCTAATCTGTTAACCGCTGTTTTTTTTTTTCCCTAACAGAAGTTACCAGACCCAACAAGTACTCCTACCACAATGAAAACTGCTTCATCAAAGGCCACCAAGCATCAGGACCACACACCCTGTGTGTAAATTCTGCTGAATAATCATACGCCTTTAACATTGTCACTACTCTGAGGTTTCTTCCTGTAATGTACTGCCTTTTGGCTACAGCAGGTGAAGCGTCTGAGCTGGCAGGTTTCTGCGCTGGTCCAAAGGTGAGACATCACTTCTGCCCACTTAAACTGCTCTTTACACTCTGTTGCACCCTTTCTATAGTACACCTGGCATGGGAACAATTAGTTTACGGTGGCACCAGAAGGTTGGCTTATTGTTTGATGGGTTTCAGGTGAAGGATCTGGCGCGGATGTTCTCAGCCAAGACCTACTAGGCACAAGGTGCCCAAATAAGAAGGTCAGAAAAAGGAGAAATGTCTGCAAGCATTGTTTTAAGGATTTTTTTTTTTTTTTTTTTTTTTGCCACAACTTGATTTCACACAGTGTTTACACAGGGAGTTCTGACATCAGAAGTCAAACCCAAACAATATTCTTTGGTAATTATAGTGTTTAGGAAGAGTGTAAAAAGCCACAGAAGGTGCCAATCAGTGAGGAGTAAAAATTTAAAATGGAATACTGTAATATTGAACTAAGTCTAAGCGCATATGTAGTCATGAGTGCTTTGAAAAACATCCATTTATCAACCGAAACCAGCAGTTATTCCCAAGCTCCCTTCGTGCAAACTCCCAGTGTGAGCTGGAAAGTTGCAACCAGACCGGTTGGTGTGTAGGCGTGTCAGACCACAGAGGAAAACGGCTTTCCGTGCGATTCCTCATTATTTAATGTAAACAATATGCAGCTCCACAGCATTTAAGTTTCTGTTTCCATTGAAAAAGAAACCACAGAATGTGGGTGTGTTCTCATCTGAAACACAATGTTTCTGGACAGATTGTTTGATCATTAGTACCTCACTGTGTTGATAAGTGAGAATGCTTTTTACGACTTTTGATTTCGTTTATTTTGGTTTATACCTTTTGGTTTTTGTACAGAATCAGAAGCCTGTAGGAACGTCAGGGCACACAGTGAAGAACATTACTTTATGTTAATGTTTAGGACATTGTGAATGTTACAACTTTTTATAGCTTTTTTTTCCTGTGGTAAAGGTTGTATAATGTCTTGTAAAATTATTCCTACTGTTCCATATTTTGCCCTGTTGTGTTGCTGCACGCTTTATGACTTTGACATGACACGCATAATCTTTTTGTGAAAATTAAAAAGGTTTAAATAATAAATGGGATAAAGGATTTCTAAAACCAACTCTCTTCCATTATTTTTATTTAGGATTCTTCATATATCTTTACATATTCTTAAAGGTTTTTGAAGGTTTTGTCTATAATATAACTGAGTATAATATAATGATTATGTATTTGTGCTTAAGTTCTGAATGGGTTCCCTGTGAAGAAAGGCCAATAAAAACTATCCTTATAGCAAAATCCGATAATTACATCATAGGATGAGTGGCTCATCATGATTTATTATCTGTAAAATAATAATGATTATTACAAGTGAATCTCAATACACAATTTTTAATAATACATCATTTATGGCCAATTAGATCCATAGTCAGTCGATACAACCTAAAAAGCTCAGGGAAAACAGGTGGGACAACTTTCTGTAAGATCTTTTAAGGACTGAAACGCATCCAGTAGTGGTTGGTGTTTTAGACATTTGCAGTAATGTTTTGGATTTTTCCCCCCTTCACCCTGGTTCAGCTGTGAAACTGATTGAAAATCCCAACATGCATTTGACTCCTGACATGATCGCCATAGAGTTGAGTCAACGGAAAAAATGCGACAGAAAATGAAAACGTTAAACGTTCGTTCTGTCAAGCGCCACTCCTAAAACAGAAAGCACGTCAGACGCATCTCAAGAGGAAATGGAACCAGAAGTCAGGGTCCAAGAGTCTGGAGGGATGGAGGCGAAGTCCAGAGTCCGAGCTGTTTGAGTTCCTCTGGGAAAGTTACACGATCAGTGATGCTGTTGAAATTAGCTGTGATGAATATTGTTTTGGAACACTGACTTGCCCAGGCCAGATTACTACCAGACTTGTTGAATAAAAAAAAAAACAGTTTGTAAGATCTGATAACGAAGAACTGGGTAAAAATGGCTTCCAAGGTGACAACACCTGCTAACCACAAAGAACGCAAAGGTCCATCTCACATCTGTCAAAGCCATCCAGATGATCCCCAAAGTTCATTAAGATATTCTGTGAAGAGACAAACAAGGAACTGTTTGGAAGATATGCAGCAGAATAACTGATGTGACGGACAGGCACTGCAAACGCTTGACTGCAGTTGTTGCCAACGAGAGGGGGAGTACCGGAATGCTTTCAGAAACTTTTCCCTGGAACACATGATCAACAGGTACTGCTTAGCACTTCAGCAAGTTTTGCCCTGCTCTCAACTTGTTGCTGAAATGAAAGTGAAAGCGTTCAGCGGGCAGAGCAGAAGAGGAGAGGCAGAGAGAGGAGGAATCAGATCTCCCAGACGTGCACAGACGGGAGGCAGCGTCAGGTAGGTGTCTGCGTCAGTTGGTGCTTTACATGGAAATCTGTTTTATAAGCTTTCACATGACTACATATAGCACTGTTTTGTTTAACTGTACAAATGCTTTGCTGGTAACGAAGGGCCACAAATCATTAAATGGTGATAACATCCTTGGATAGGCACTCAGTGAAATAGAAAAGGCAAACAGAATTATACAGGCTGTATGTGCTAGCAAGTAGGAAGAGCAAAAATGTGACTTCTTGATCCGATGTGACACACAGGACAAGGTGCCACGTTGTCCCTAGGTGGAAGAAACTTTAAAGTAAGAGCTTCGAAAATTCAAGGGAGCGGCGTCTGCTTTCCGTCTTAAACAAATCAGATGCAGAATCCAGAGAGCAGAGACAATGATTCTTTGTAGCAGGTCCAATGTCCAGTTAGGGCTGGATTGTGTACCGCACCTGTGTGTTTACTCACAAGGTTCACCTCATGGGCATTTCAACAGGCCTGCTTTAAAACAAAGAGAAGAAGAAATATTTATACAACAAATAATTGTCAATTAAGCATTATGTTGAATACTTATTGATGAATGCAAAGGCTGTTTGGACATTTATTGTGCCCCACCACCCCTGGAAATAAATGATAAATTGGGGTAAGACTCAACTCAGCATGGTACAGTAAGTGATTTAAAAAAGCCTCACATGTTGTCAAGTACCATCCACATATAGGGATATTTTTTTTAGGAGTTTATGCAACAGACCAACATAAAACAACATCTTATAGTTGAAGGTAAACGAGTCACGGTTTTATAAAGTCACAAACAAAAATCTGAAAAGTGTGGCGGGCATTTGCATTTGGCCCCCTTTACTCTGATAGGCTTAACTCTAAATCACATCCAACCAATCAGCTCAAAAGGTCAAATAATCAGGAGACAGACCCCCCCCCCCCTCCAACCAAATTAATTGTTGTTGAAAAAGTATCTATAAGAGGTCCTGGCAGTTTATCACGTGCCATGTAAGGGGCACCCTAAATATTTAGGAAAAGGTCCTCTGGTCTAGATGAGCCCAAATCATCTTGACCATACTATCCTTAGAGTAAAACGGTGGTGGCTGAATCATGCTGTGGGGATGCTATGTTAAGGGAAGTTGGTCGGAGATGATGGTAAGATGGATTTAGATTAAAAACAGGGCAATTTTAGGAGAAAGAATGGGTAACCAGCACAGTAGACATGAAATGTAAACATTGATGCAAGAATATGATCAACTCCGTTCCACTGAAACATGGCTTCCTCATCTGGTCAGAGTCAGGATGTTCATTGGAATGTAGACTGAGAAGTTGGTTGGCTTATTTAACTGTGTAAACATTTGGAGTCTGGTCCCTTAGCAAATATGGAGCAGTCATCCTAAAGGGTGTTTGCTCTTTCACTGTTTTTTATGCAGACGCATATAATTAGCCTTCAAACATTTATTTCAATATGGTCCCCTTTTACACTTCATTATGATGTGCTTCGCAAAGTAAATCTGGGTTGCCTGGGTTACCTAGCAAATAAAGATTCAAAGATTTAAAGAGTGTTACCATGGCCGCTCTGGTTCAAAGTACACATAATGAAGGCAAACAAACAGGCGATGAACAAGGGTTACATTTTTTTCTTTTACCATGTCAGTGTGTGTTTTGTTTGATGCTGCAAGTTCATTCAGCTGATTGAGGCTTATTGTTTTTCTTTGTCTTTTTACATAGTGTCCTCACTGGAAGTTCTTTGTTTCCTTTTGTTCTGCAGTTTGTGTTTAATTAAACGTGTATAATGTGCAACAAGTTTTACTCCAGTCTCTGTAAAACAATCAGTACCAGTAGAGGGAGACAAATCACATCCATACGCATCCAGGTTTCCATCACAATTTAAACTCAACTCACACTTTGTTTCAAGAGCTCTTATAAAATAGCACGAGCTGACCAACATAAGTAAGTCCATAAAATCAAATATATTTTTCTGTCGTGGTCCAAACTGATTACTAAACATATTTAATTAGGGTTAACCAAATTTGCATTATGGAAATCCCACTCAACCTGAGTTAAAAAACATAAAGAAATATTATGCCCTTAAAATATATTTGCAAGTCTCAACTACTCGGGTACATCTGATGAGCCATGTTCCAAAGTTGACCCAAGGTCATGGTTGCCTGTGTTCTTCATGGTGATCTCAACATTCATTCTCCAACCCACTCATATTTTCCTTTAAGTGGGTAGAGCTAATGTTTAGTTTATCAATCATTATATTAGTGTGATTATTAATAGTCTAATTAGTAATTGTTTGTCTGACTAGATGCAAAATGATAATTCGGTTTTAAACTAAGTTGTTTATATAGATATTCTAATAACAAATTTACATTCCTAATAAGATCATCTGGTTCCTTTTATGCAATCCATGCAAATATTTAAAGATCTGAGACTAATAAATACTATTTTTATTGAGATGGATATGATTTTTAATACATACTGAAACTACCTGTGCAAAGTGTTTGAAGTTTAAATCAAAATGGCTTATTTATAGAGAGCCGATTTCTAACACGTCATCTCAAGGCACATTACAGAGGCGATTCAATCAAATCATCCAGATTGGTTCCTATCTAAGGAAATCCAGCAGATTGCATCGAGTTATTGACTTGCAGCATTCACTCTTCCTGTATGCGAATGGAGCCGCAGTAGACGGCCACCTGCATTGTGTCGTTGACTTTTCAGGAATCCCTCATTCTAGAGACAGTGGAGAGGAAATTCCCCATTAACAGGAAGAAACCTCCAGCAGAACCACAGCCAGGCTCAGGGTGAACGGTCATTTGCCACGAAACACTGGGGGTTTGAGAAGACGGAGGAGAGACACAAAAAGAACACAGCAGTACAATAGTAGCTCCTTAAGGTGCTCCATCTAGGAGAGAGATTTGTCCACATGTACCAGAATGAAACTTTTCATAGATTTTGTGGACATCCACATAAAATTATGAATGATTCAAAATCACCTCCCCTAACAACGTTGAATAAGGTTAAAAAAGCAACCTTATGCTAAATTGCATAAAAATCAATAAATTGTTGTTTGTTGATAAATGACTGTACCTAAGCATGTTTAAATGAAAAGGGCCAATCCAGCCTCATTTTAACCTCAAAGGTGCATTAAAATTTTCAAACTAGATTTTATTCTCTTCCTAAAATGTGTTTTAGGAAGTGTTTTGTGTAAACAGGAGCTTCAGGGAAGACTCGACAGACCCAACAAAGAAGGTAAATATTATTCATTGGTTTGATACAGGTGTGCCCATGTGGGTGGAAAGAACTTAATTTTCTGTATTTCGTTCAGGCCAGAAATCTGAACCCAACCGGTCCGACATGAGCCTCCAGATTTGCCACTGCGGCTGGTCCAAAGTGACCACCTACCAAGGCCTGAGGACTCACCAGGGGAAGAAGGGATGCACACCGAAGGGAATGCACATCCCACAGCACAAACTGTTTAGTTACTTTCCACAGACCTTGACCCCACCAAGTCTAATCAAAATAGAGGACATATCTTCGGATATCTACAGGACTCCTGCGAAGTCTGGTCAGTGCTACACATCAGGGCGGCAACACATTCCTAATTTAGTTAAATAAGCTTGATATTTATCATGATTGGACAAAGATTATTTTAACAACCTTAGCTTCCTTTGTACGCATTCAGTTGTGTAAAGAAATTATTGTACGTTGTTGTCCGAAACTTATTCAATACACACGAATGCAGGCCTGAACATTATGATAGAGTCTCAGGGTAAATTAAAACAATCTGTTATCTGGAAAAGTCCAGAACAAACAAACAAAAACCTAAATCATGATACAATTATTACAATCAAACAACAATTTGAAAGTACGTTTATTTATTTTACTAAGACCATACTGTCCCTACTGAAATCATACTGTCCCTATCCAATAAGTATCTGCTTTGTCTTCAAAGTAACCACTTACCATGACCTGAGAACTGAACAGGGGATGATGGGATATGCGCCACAAGAAATAAGAGTCCCAGAGAGAAACCAGAACCTCTGGAGCAACAAATGGGAACAATCTCATCCAAAGGACAACTGGGCAGTACAGAGCACTCCAGTGAAGGAGGAGGTATACTCAAATGCAGATGCTAATAACTGATAGACAAACATGCCAATGTGTATTTGAGCTGCTGTCTTGGCCAGGTCCCTCATGGAAAAGAGGTTTAAATCTCCATGAGATTTTATTTTTACCTGGTTAAATAAAGGAATCTAATCCTACCAATCCACTGTCTGATTAACATTAGAGTCAAGAAACATATTTTACTTCTGTCTGACAGAGCGTGTTCATGTCTCCAAACCTCATCACTCAAATGAATTCTGTACTCACACAAGTCCCAGCACAGGACATGTACACTCCAAGTACGTACAAAGTATTGCCAGTTATATTATAACAGGACACAAGATGGAAAAACATATGCTGCTTTAATTTATACCATCCAATTGTATTTCTCCTACAGTGCTCCATGCTGAAGGAGATTCTCAACAACTGGTTGCGAAATTGAGGACCTCTAAAACATTTGAGTTCAAATTTGGTTTCCAGGTACAATTTTTTCTGAGTTAAAGTTTTTTTAGAATCATGTGGATGGAACTGTGCTTTTAAAAGTGATTCCTGACATCTCAACTTCTTTTTGGTCGGCAGAGAGATATGCCAGCGATATCCCAGTCAGACTTCTTTACCACTCAGATGAGCTCAGCGCCAACGCAAATCTCGCTAACCCAGTCCGACACATCATGTAGGTGTCATAAACACTATGTTTAATGTATTTGGAGCAACTTATTGTGCAATCGATATTTCTCCTGTGTAGTTTTTCAGACTCCACCACGCTCCCAGCAAGGTTCTGCTTTCTCAGACAAGGCCAGCCGAATGCTTGACTTCTCCTTTGTTGACCCCAAGGTATGGCAACTTTCTGATGCAGTTTAGAGTGTTGCTCAAAGTCACATTGATTCTGTATACTGCACCCCTCTCCTGAATTAAGTGGTTAATCTGGGAGTGGTGGCTGGTTCTGGGGGTGCCTGGGTCTTGGGGGCATGGGGGGTACCTGGAGTGGGAAGTCTGATGGGTCCGGGGTCTGTGGCCCCTGCTGGGGTGGGGCTTTGGGGGCCTCGGGGTGGCTTCGTGCCCTTAGGGGGGTCTGCACCAGCAGACGTGGGTTACTAACCTGATAGCTGTGCTGCTCCTTGGTGCGTCTGGGCTGCACATTATCTTACAGAACATAAATGTAACGTTTATGCAGTATTTTCTATTCCAGGATGATCTGAGCTTGGGGCCGTACAAGTTGTGCCCCACGGCTGTCTACTGAGAGCATGTTGGGCATACGCACAATGATTTCAGATCTTCCTCATTTAAACAAAAGTTGGTGGGCTGGTCCCAAATTCATGGTGCCTCAACAGGATTTAGCCTGCTGAGTTTGACAGTATTCTGGCAAAGACATAGATATATGTACACAAATGTTTATAACAGAATCTTATTTTTAATGGAATTGGTCTTATACAGTATGAATCCATAAAGAACGATCCTGTTCTTCTGATTAAGTGAGCATAGAGCTCCACAGTGACATCTGGTGGCTCCTTTGGCCCCAACTTTCATTTTAACTCGAGGCTTCGGTTTTATTTTGGTGAATCACTCCCAGACATGCTTTTCTTTTCTTTAGTACATTATTTCTGGCATAATTAATAAAACCACGTTTCTAAAAATATACATGAACAGGGTCATAGTTTGTAACCCATTGCCAAAGTTTTCCTAAGTAAAAAGCTTAAGCCTCACCTGTAGATTGACCTTTTTAATAAAATCTGGTACAGTGAAACTGGACCATTCTGGTAACGTCTGTAACCCATGGACCATTTGACTAACAATTTAATTTGTTGTGATATGTGACCATATAACTATCCTCTCATCAATTAATACAGATTTGAATAAAACAGTCTAATGTTGGTTTGCTGTTTAATGTTGAAATAATTGTCCTTTCATCATACAGGCCTCCAAAAACGCACAGTTTATGATAAATACTGACAACGATGCCCTAAGTGATAAAAGAGAGAAGGAAAGAGAGGCTGAAAGACGTCTGCAGGTATAACATGTCTATTATATTATATATCATACAAGGTGACACAAGTAGATTGAGATATATCACATTTTTTATATGTAATTTATCTTATACAGTCACATCAATGTTGAGCTTTTTACATCTATATTTGTTGGATTATCCTAATATTATTGCAATATTTTCTTGGTTTATGATCTATGAAATGACAGCATGCACATAAGATTGGATATTAGTCTTGACTTTGTTTAACTTAAAAAACTCTACTTATCGTCTTTGCCAGTGTGTGGTTGACTTTAGGTTTCTTATGACACCACTGTGTCTCCTTTCAGTTTAAACTCACTTGTGTGTGCTTTTAATTCTGAAACTTTGGGCAAACATACATCTGACAAACATACAATCTCTCACTGTGCTGACAGTTCGCCCCCCATTTAGATGAGGAATTATGTGTGAATTTCTGTGTATTATTCACCTCACAGCCACAGTCAGAGCAAATTAACTCTAAATGTATGCAGGATGCCAAACATTGTGCTGAGAAAAGAGGAACTCATACAAGTTGGTGGTAATTTCAGTGCCAGAGAAAATAAAAGGGGAAAAAAGGAATTGTGCTGTCCTGTCAGCATCACAAATTGGGACAAAGATGTTGCAGAAGGAAGAATCGATCCTGATGATTTGCAAGTTATTTTCTACTTAAATTAATTCCCTGAACTGCGATTGAAATTATTTTGCTGCTTCATTAAAATACAGAATCCAAACAATAGAAACGATGAAAGTTCCAACAGATGCTTTCCAAGCTGAGCTCAACAAACAGATTAGAAAATTAGCTTTCTGAAAAAGCTCTATCTATATTGTGCAAGTTGAGGGGCTTGCATGTCTCAGGGCAGACGAAGTGAGCAAGTGTACAGATCGTGCCTCACTACAGAAACCATACAGAAAGATCATTATTTTATTGATTATGTAGATATTTAGAAGACAAATTAGGATGAAAAAAGTTTTTTTGAACATATTTATGAAATGTATTACATTTGTATTCTATTTGTAAAGATTAAATACAGACTACATATAACTTTACAGTTGAAGTTTTAACTCAAGTTGATGCTTATTTGTATTTCTTGATAAATCAGTAAAACATAATGCCTTAGCCATCTGTCTTACACTTTGCTGCACCAATTATTGATTTATAAACATTAATACAACAATACTCCAGTCAAATATAACTGGCCAAATGTTAGGCCATTGGCATCCACTCAACCAAAATTATGCAAAAATAAAGTAAAAAAAAAACAAAGAAAAAAAGTCATGGGAACTGAAAGGGTTAATTAGAAATAAAATAATAAAGCAAACATTTTTATATACTATTTTCAACACTTCAGCAACTGCTAGGTTTGTAGCTCAACAGAGAACAACTGTGACCCAATAAAAATAATAATAGGTACAAATTGCTGCCATCTGTCATTGGATGATTTGATGGGTAGGGATGCTCCTATGTGTATTTAGTGCAAACTGCTTTGTGAATCCAGTGCAGAAAACAGGCAAACAGTAGGAGCAAAACAATTACACGTAATGGAGGAGATTGTCGAATGGCACTGCTTTCTGTTCTGTTAGTCACTTAGGAATATTTCTGCTTTTACCTTTGCCCTCTGTGAAGGCAACACACGACATGATGAAGGTCCAGTTACAGCAGAAGATTTACATCCGAGAGCAAAAGATGGCTGAAGTGAGATCAGCTGCAAAAAGCTGCAAGGTGAGCTGCAGAGACTGCTGCCATGCTGGATTTCCGTTAAACTTCCGTAAACTTACTGTACTGTACGTCTCCGTCCCTGTCTTCAGGGCAGTCTGGATGCCGAGTGGTTGCAGATCAACACGGTGTTCTCAGAGGTGATCAGAGCAGTGGAGGACGCTCAGCAGAAAGCCCTGGAGCCTCTGGAGAAGAGGTCAGCCCTGTTTGTCTCAGTGATAGTTTCACCTCATTGAATCATGACGTGTAAGTGGGCTGGTCTAGCAATGCATACTATGACGATGGAGCATCACTTCCCTTAAGCATTGTAGCATCCTACGCCGCTGAAACGCATGGCAGATGTGCAATAATGTGACACTGCTCGGTTTAAATACTGTGCAAACATGACTTCACAACAGACCCTTTTTTTTAGAGTTGATGGAGCATATTCTGTTTCACTTAAACTAACAGCCTCAGGCGTTCTGTTCTTAGGAGACAAGAAGTTAAAAAAGAGGCACAAAATCTTCTGCAGACGCTGCAAGGAGAGATTGATAGACTTAAAATCTCCATCGATGAACTGGACAGAAACCCAGACTTGCAGGTAGGGGAAGTCCCTTTTTATCGTTTTAGCATAAAAAAAGCTCTTTTTAAATTAAGTCTTATCCTTTTTTGCATCTCCTTGATGGTTATTAATCTTGATTTTGTCCAATTTACACCTCCCTCTGAAACACACAGGCCTCTCCACCTCCAGCCCCGGCTGACTCCGAAGAGGTGAACAATCTAAATATCGACACCTCCTTCTCGTTTGGCACCCTCAGAGCTACAATATCAACCATGATGAAAGAGATCCAGCAGCATTTGGAAAACCTCTCATCCCTCGGTGAATCTTTTGTTTTTTGCAATTTGTGTTTTTATTTCAGTTTCTGTCTTTGACTCGCTGCTTCTTCTGTTCCATTTGTAATTTACTTCTATTTCCACAGAGCTCAAGAGGATTGCCACATTTGCAGGTGTGTATGCCAAAAAATGAACATTTAAGTCAGAACATACAGTGCTTTTAAAGATTTCGCCTGTGTTTGCTTTTTATCTCAGTTAAATGTTTTAAATTCAGAATTAGCAGCTATAACTCATGAATAAATGCCTCTTTATAATGCTTGAATAGTCTTGACAGTCTGTCAGAGAACTTTGACATTTATGTGAAGTTTGGCTCATCTGCTTTGTCGCTGCTTTGTAGCTATTTTTTACCTTCTTCCTTCATATCTAACATCATATGGTCTTTAAATAAAGTACAGGAGCTGAACATTGACGTTTGCTGACACAATCAGTATCGATTATTGGCCTTTGATGTTTTATGTGAGTTGTATTTCAGTATTGTCTTGAGTTTCCGTCATATTGGCCAGGACCCCATTGTAAATGTAATTTTACTTTTTAAAGATATCTTTCTTGGTTAAGGAAAGTACAAAAAAAATAACACCTGCAAGGGGCCAAATACTTTTTCAAGGCACTTCATTTTACTATATCAAGTTTACTTCATATAGTAAAATAACTTAAACTGAAGCTAATAGCCCTTGGCGTCTACTTCCATCCCTGATTCTTAGCAGGATTTCATTGGTTCTAACCCTTCTGCTGTTTTCTGTTTGACCACAGTGGATGTAAAGCTGGATTCTGCCACGGCCCATCAGTGCCTCGTACTGTCCAAAGACGGGAAGAGAGTACAAGATGGAGGTGAGAAGCTGAAGAGTCCCGACACTCCGGAGAGGTTCGACTTGTTCGGCAGCGTACTCGGGGTCAACAGCTTGAACCGTGGGAGGTCATACTGGGAAGTAGAGGTGAAAAACAAAACAGGCTGGGATCTGGGTGTGGCACGGCGCGGTGCAAACCGCAAGGGGATCCTTAAGGTGAACCCGGACAACGGTTACTGGGTGGCTGTGCATTTTGAAGGCAGAAAGTACGCAGCTCTGACGGTACCCCCCACAAGCCTTCCTCTGAAGGAGAATCCCCAGAAGGTTGGAGTGTTTGTCGATTACGAGGAAGGTGTCGTGTCGTTTTATGACGTGACAAAGGGGTCGCACATTTTTTCCTTTACAGAGTGTTTGTTCCGTGATGACATTTTTCCATATTTCAGCCCACATCTTAAGATGAATGACAAAAACGCCGATCCGTTGATTATATCAGCAGTGTAAAAGCAGTGCTCATTGTGTAAAGTGCACAATACAGATGTGCTGAGTTCAAAATGTAATAATAGGCACCTCTGGCAAATACGTGTAAAAAGCTTTAAAAGTATAATATATTGCAGTAGGATATTCTTACCATATAAAATGTAGAAAAATGCAACCTTCAACTTGAGTGTATTAATTCAGTGGCGGTAAAATAACATGTAATGGATTAGCTGTCATTTATAAAATCACTGGTGTCCTACCTGCTGGCAAATGAATACAACCAAAGCATGTTTTAATGTACACTTTGCAATTTAAGTTGATCCAAGTGTGTGGGGATTTTTAAATAGGTATCCATGTCATCACGTTTCAATGGAGTGTAAAAATGATGCTCCACAGGCCCCGTTGTCTCAGCCACTCTTCAAAGTGAGAAAGATGAGCGTACAGGCCATTCATGTAGATATTTGTGCCTTGATTTTTATGAGTTAGTAAATTGCAACAAGTAAGTAACTACTCACCTAACCCATATCTACAGTAAGTCCTAAATTGACCAATTTCAAAACCACAACATTGGTAGATAAGGTTCATTGAGGACTAGGTAAGGGTCGATTGTAACTAGGCAACATTTCCCCCCACATCATTCCAATGGTTTAAATGTACAGGGACCTTCTCTAGTTGCTTGAAGCATAGTAAGGCACATTTGCCCCTCACCTGCATGCTGCTGAGCTTCACCACTACTCAGGCTGGCCAGCTAAGGCTATGAAACGATTCCCTCCCTCACAACATACAAGAACAACATGTTTTCTATATGGAAATACTGTATTTTCCAGTAATCCAAAACGGTTACAGTCATAGTGTGAAATGTGAAGTAGCACCTTTTAAAAATGCCATCAGCAGGCTGTCCTCATGACCATACAGCTTATCTGATAAGTCATCTAATATCACCTTGTCTATGTTCTATGCCTTAGATAAATAGCAACAAAGCAAAACACGTTAGTTTTGGATAGATAATGCCAAACTATTAGAGGCACGGCTAACCACTGACTTTAAAGGGCAAGTTACGGTACCAACACTGGCAATATACTGTTCTTGAAAACACTTCAATAGCAATAACTGTTACTGATGTAAACACTTTTTTGGGTTGAGTTTAGGCTGTGACATATATTTTTTTATAATCAAAGCAATATATTTTGCAGACAAATAAAGCTGTGTGACTTAACGCTTTAACATCCAACATTCCTTAACTAGAGTATTTGAAACATTGTTAGCTTATTTCCCAGATTTATGACTTATTGTGAGAAAATGTATATGTATGTGGGAAAATGTATATGTATAGTAGGAAATACTTTTTCTTCTAACTTTATTTAGACAGGGTTTAGGAGTACGTAATGTAGAAGTTCCAAATAAAGTAACTGTTTTACTTTAAAAAACAACTTAAAATACCTTGTTTTGGTAACCCATGCAGCATCAACTTCTTAGGCTACCAAATTAACCAACTTAACTGTTTGCTTACCATTACAGTTTTTTAATCATCATTTGTCTATAAAATGTTGTTGTTTCTTTGGTTTCCTGTGGATACAAATAAAAAAAAATGTCTGCCCTGTCAGCACACAAAAATACAACCAGCATCGACAGCTAATGTGGGAGTGACAATAAAGCTACAATGTCAACACGCCATTGGTTGTTTTGTTATTGCTTCCTATGCACTCGATGAATACCTGTAGACTTTTTAAGTCATCCCTTTTAAGGTTTTCAAGTAGCTGATTAGATATTTTGACCTAATGAACTTTGTGGCAATGATAGTAATTAAATCAATTGATAATATCCTGTAGCCTTTTACACATCCAATATAGGCAACCAAAGTGCTTTAGATTTAAAACAACAACAGAAAATGCAGAAATAAATAAAACAAAACATACATCCAAAGAACAGGCAATGAAGATTGAAATTCAGGAATAGAATGCTGTGGTTCTACAGTACATGCCAATCTAAACAAATCATTAGTTTTGACATTTGATTTAAAAATGTTTGGTTCCAGTGTATGCGTGCTGCTCAAGTCTGTTTTGCTCCTTGTGGGATCCACCTGCTAGCTCTGCCTGTCTTTGGCTTTCCTCGGCCTACATAATCAACTCTGGCCAGTCCCTGCCTTCATCCTCGGTTCTGGTTAGTCTGGTTCAACCTCCACTTGAACGAGTCTGGTTCTGCTTTCCTGCCACAACTCATCCTTTCAATAAACCTTTTAAAAAGAAATGTAACTTTGTGTCTGACTGAATGTCAGGTTCTCCAGCACTATTCTTAACACAAGCCATGTTTTTATTTTTCTGACAAATTTTTTTGGAAAGCTGGTTTCAAATTCACTAACTGCATCCAGGCCTGATTGCCATCTCTCCTCCTGTAGCATCAACAAATCCCACTCCCGTTCTCAGGGGCCAGCGTCCTGCATGGCTCAGAGACCTTTCTCATCCAAAGATGATTCAAAGGATTTAAGTAGCTCCTCAGCATAACTTTAGGTTCTGCAGGAACATGCTAATGGCCTATTCATTACATTCATGTGTGTTAAAACAATACAACACACTGGCCATTAAGGATTCTTTTGTGATATCCAGACAGAATAGAAAACCAAGGTGTTTGAGAAAACACAGAAGAGTTGAGAATATTCCAAGGTGTGAAACACAGCATTTCAGAAAACTACATCATAAGGTCCAACTAGGACCTTAAGCTTTAGCTGTAAATATAGATATGAAGATGTACAGATTAATATTGTGCAAAGGAACACTCTTGCATGGTAACAAAGTAACAACATTGCTCTAAGTGGAGGGGGAAGATGGAGGTGTTACAGGGATATTCTTCAGCCAAACCTGTCAGTCTGCCTGTGGCTGGGAAGGAGATTCCAGCCGGACACTAGATTCAGGGGAAACATTTTGATGTATCAGAATGGTCTAGTCTAAGTCCAATTGAGAATCTGTGGTTAGACTTTACGATCATACATTATAAGGCCCAAACAAAGTGTTGGTATTGTGATAGTCTGTGGCTTTGCTACTTCAGGACCTTGACAATGTGACAGTGTTGATGAAACCATGATTGATCATGTGTGCAGACACAATAGGATTTGACTCAAGGAAGGTTAACATGATCATGCAAATTTTATTCAGAGATATACAGTCAGATATGTTCTTAACAACTTTATTTCTTAAAACTCTTACACAGTTGATTTCAGAGAGGATGCAGAAGAGCACCACTAAAAGTGGTGATATGGTTGTTTCCCCAGACATGAGTGCTGGCAATCAGCCGCATATACACGTGGTCTCCCTGCTGTAGTTGCAGGAATGCTGCGTTGCCTCCATTATCAGCCCCGTCATGCGATGTTTTATGGTCATAGGCTGTAGAAATAACCTCACTGTTCTTCATAAGGGCCAGACTCACAAGTTCACTTCCTCCAGCATGATAAAAGAAGGTGAAGTAATATACACCTGCAACAGGTGCACTAAAAATACCTGAGGAAGCAAATTTAAAATGTCAAAAATGTTGCAAACTGTGATTGAATTTTTAGATTTCAATCTGCAAAACAGTTACACCGAAAACAATAGACTAAATAGAGAAAAATCTATAGAATGTCAGTTTAGATTGTAAAAATGTTCTTGTTAGTGTCTAGGTTTTCTGTAACTTGTTTTGGGTTCCTAAGTAGACCATGCAGTTAAAAACCATCCATCTACTCTGATCATGATCAGGTGCCCAAACTCCTCAACTAACTTCTTTTGATGCTGAGGAAGAATGGCTTTCCTTTCTGTCTATAGCTGAACCTAGTCACTCTTCAAAGGAGGGTAATTTCAGCTGCTGGAATACAGGATCTTGTTTTGTCAGTCATGGTCCATCTCTCCTGATCGTAGGTGCGAGATTCAATGCAGTACGGAAAATCAAAACCTTTACTTTTTGGCTCAACTCCTTTTACACAGTGACAGACTACAGCAATTCCAGCATACGCTCCTTGAGAGCCTGTTCATAACCATCACAGACAGAAGCAGGGACAGGGCCAGCCCAGGTGTGGTCTGACCCACACTAACAAAAGGTTTGACTTTGTACCAAGAATCGGAATAGGCCTGACTGGAATGCAGATAACATATCAACAACAGATTAAACAGATCCATGGCACACCTTACTCAAGTGCACTTTTTTTTTCCCCTCGACGTCATAGCTGTCCTAATTTCACCAAATGTAAACAACCTCTACCACAAACACTTCAGACATATAAATGACTGAGAAAGGACGATAAAAAATCTTGGTAAGTTTTAGTCCGGCTGTATGAAGACACACTGCAGTTGTATAAACTGTACAAACTACACTTTACTGGACCAATAGAGAAATAAGGTCCGAATGGCATTGTATATTGTATTTTAAAAAGAAATGATTTAAGATTGAAAGAATATTACATTTAGTTTTTATTGCCACACATCTTTTAAAAAGGTAAGGTCCCATATTTGAGGATAAAATGGCATATAAATTGAATCACAACAGCTTCTTTCAAATCAAAACTGCAAAAAGGTGATGCTCTGGCACACAGCGGAGAATTCCAACACAAAGATACGAAGCCTCAAGAACCACCTCTAGAATCTTTCCCCTGGCCAAATTTGGAGTAGGAGAGTCCATGAACGCCTCCCCTATATTAAGGTGCCATTTCTAGGAAGGAGAACTGATACTAGAAATATTATAATGTAGAATAGAAAAAAAATGGATAAAATATTGACTCACCTGTGTGATGATTGTAGGCATTGCCCACATTTGTTATCACTGTGCTGTATATCAGTGTTGTGTCGATGTTGAAGGTCCCAACATGCCCATTTCCACCTAATGCAGCACTGAATGCTATCTTGGATGCTTCTGAATTCAAAATATTAAAAAAATTGCTGAACTGTTCCATTTATTAAACGGTATATTTTAAATTATTTTCAGGAAACAGGCTTTTTTTTTACCTTTCTTCTTCAGTTCTGAAACCTGGGTTTCAGTCTCCTTGAGTCTTGTTTCCAAACCTTCTTGCTTTTCTTTCATGGCCCCAAACTCTTTGAGGAATTTGCACATATCTGGAAAGCATGACCCTGTTTCAGTGGCGACATCTGTTTCAGGTACAACATCCTGGGCCAAAGTTAGACCACAGAACCACAGTAATATCCAATATGTGACACTCATCCTTTTCCTGTTACGGCGGGACTGGAAAGTGACTAATGTGTTGCTGCGTCCTGCTTGTCATGTGGTTTCAAGATACCTGGTTAATGTTTAACTACAGGAAAACACATTGAAAAGGGTCTGTTTGCTTATCAGGGATTTTGCAGGAATGAAACAGCTTTTGAGGTCAGTGTTTGTGCACACTTTTTTAGAAAAAACGAAAGAGCTAAGTATCACAACAATTGTTGGACGGACAAACAGGAAGCCAAATATTCATGTGTTGCTTTATGTTATAAGATGTGGGAGATAAACCAATGGGCATCTTAACCTTCAGCTGTACTAGTAAATATCCTGCTCAAAAACTAAAGGGAACCCTAAAATTACACATCCTAGATCTGAATGAATGAAATACTATTTTTAAATACTTTGTTCTTTACATAGTTGATTGTGCTGACAACAGAATCACACAAAAATTATCAATGGAAATCACACGATTAAAAAAAAACTCACTACACATGGATCCAACTTTAATGTAATGTCCTTGAAACAAGTCAAAATGAGGCTCAGTAGCGTGTGTGGCCTCCACGTGCCTGTATGACCTGGGCAGCTCCTGATGAGGTGGAGGATGGTCTCCTGAGGGATCTCCTCCCAGACCTGGACTAACACATCCACCAACTCCTGGACAGTCTGGAGCGAGACATGATGTTCCAGATCAGGTCTGGGGAACAGGCGGCCCAGTCCATAGCATCAATGCCTTTGTCTTGCAGGAACTGCTGACACTCCAGCCACAGTATGTCTAGCATTGTTTTGCATTAGGAGGAACCCAGGGCCATCCGCACCAGCATATGGCCTCACAATGGGTCTGAGGATCTCATCTCTGTACCTAATGACAGTCAGAACTATTTTACTTTGGATAGGGATTTTATGCAAGGTGTGTGTTTCATGTTCTGAGATAAATGAAAAAAAATTAAAATGTTTTCATGATACCTTATGCAGCCATACTGTACAAAACCATCCATCCATCCATTTTCTAACCCGCTTGGTTCCTCATGGGGTCGCGAGGGGTGCTGGTGCCTATCTCCAGCATTCACTGGGCGAGAAGCTGGGTACACCCTGGACAGGTCACCAGTCTGTCGCAGGGAAACACAGAGACAAACAGGACAAACAGCCATTCACACACACACTCACACCTAAGGACAATTTAGAGAGGCCAATTAACCTAACAGTCATGGTTTTGGACTGTGGGAGGAAGCCGAAGTACCCGGAGAGAACCCACGTATGCACAGGGAGAACATGCAAACTCCATGCAGAAAGACCCAGGGTTGGTGTACAAAACCACTGAAAGCCATTTATCAATTATGAAGCAAAAGTTCACATTCTTCTATCCTGCAGTATATATTTTGTTAGATTGTGTGTTGATGCTGTCTTGTTTTTGCCTTATTGTATTATTTCTAGAAACTCCATGTTGCTTAATAGTTTTATCACTTTCCCTACATCCAAACTTTCCAAAAAAGGGTGTTGAACTGCTGTGTTTGACCAAGTTGCTCACTTGTGAACATTTTATCTGGTTTCCCCTGAAGAGACTGTATCTTAGAAAGCTGGGACTTTCCAGATCAATATTCTGACTGCATACAAAGCATGCAATATTTGCCATTTAGTGTGTTGTACAAAGGTTAGGCCATTATTAATGATAGTGCAGGCAGATTTAGATCTCAAATCATTTTGATTTAACTGCGCTCTGAATGAACAGTGTTGTGAATGGATCATTTGCAGCCCATTCCTTATGGGCTTTATTTTTCTGCGTGAGGAATGCAATGTGTGTGAAGTCAGGGCAATGCGTAAGGTATTTGAGAGAGCTGAGAACCCTTTGATGAGGCAGACAAGTTCCCTTGGAGCTTTTTGATGATGTATTGGTTTCTTTTCATGTCATTTTTTGATACAGACAATAGCGGATTGACGGCTCACTAGAAGTGCTAAGACAAAACGGAAGTGCTGATGTTAAAAAAGTAGGTGGGGCTGAATAGGGTGAATAGGGTTTTATCAACTCCGACAGCACCAAAGGCGTTTTACATTACAATTAGTCATTCACCCACTCACTCATACATTCACACCCTGATAGAGATGAGCTATGTTAATAGCCACAGCTGCCTTGGGGCAGACTGACATAAGCGTGGGTGCCATACATCGACGCCACTGAATCCTCTGACCACCATCAGCAGGCAGTAGCTCAGGTGATCTGCCCCCCAAGGATGTTGGCGAAACAGAACGGCAAGTCATATATAGCTCCTATGAAGAGTTGCTAATCAAGTATGTGAACATTTACACCATATTGACCTGTTTAAAGAGTTTCAGTCAGGCTTCAGAGCTCATTATAGTACCAAAACCGCTCTGGTGAAAGTCATTAATAATATTGTCATGGCCTCAGATAATGGACTTGTGTCTTATGGCTGGAGGTTTTAGGCCTATTGGATCTCGGTGCTGCATTTGACACACAATATTCTCCTAGAAAGACTAGAACATACTCTAGGGAAAAGCATTAGACTGGTTTAAATCTTATTCATCTGGCTGATTCCACTATGTTCATGTGTATTAAATCGTCTTCAGAGTCCAGGGTCACTTATGGAGTACCATGAGGTTCAGTTATTGGGCCAATTTGCTTTACTATATATGCTTCCAATTTAAAAATGATCAGCCAGCATAGCTATAGATTCTGTACATATATCTATTTTGTCTGCACCATCAACACCAAGTCAAATTCCTTGTAAGTGCAAACCTACTTGGCAAGAAACTTGATTCTGATTCTGAAGCAATTATGCCATAGCTTTGCAAACATTTTAAGCAAAAGAATAATTTAAACAACAACTTATTTAACATACTTTTTTGGATGCAGAGAAACCACTTTAAAATTATAAAATATTTTTGAATCATGATTATATGGTGCAAATCAAATACATAAATGTGTTTCAGGGATGTGCCAACTAATAATAAGAAAAAATGCATGGTTAGCACTTCTCTGTGGTTTAGTGTAACCCGGTTAAAAATGTTAAACGGTACTATTTTATTCAAATAGAAAAATAGTCTGAGTAAGAAGGTTGAAATGTGTTGAAATGTTAAAAACATTATAAAAGCAGTTTAAATGTATATATTATGTTATTATTTGTCTGAGAGATGTATTTGTGTAAATTTGTATGAACCAGCATTTAGGAGGTTAATAGAAATGGGTGGGGGTGTGGCTACGGCGGGACAGCAGAGAGGGAGAGAGGCGAGGGAGAGGGAGAAAAGACGAAGAAAAAAGAGAGAAACGAAAAAGCTGGCGAACAGTATCAAAAAGAGACTGTTAAGCAGTTTTGTGACCAAAGTCGTGGAGGAGTACTACCTGGACTCTCCAGAGGACTTAATGGTACCTTTCCAGTTTGTTTGGGTGGACTACTCAACCTGAGCTGAGAGGTAAATGAGGAGCTAGCAGCTAACTGAGGTGCTAGTGTGTTGCCGTGGCTTTGTTAAGCTAACAGCCCGCTCAGACGGTGGGAACGGAGGGGGAGCTGCAGACGGAGAGCTGCAGACGGAGAGCAAGCGACGCGACTTCGGCAGTGACGAGCCTTCATATCCTCCAGACGGATTTTCCTCTTTAACTCACTTCTTCCACTGCCATTCGCCTTGGGGTTTTGAGGTCATCAAACTCCAGCTACAATTAGGCCTGCACCGAGCTCTAAAGGGTACCCATTTAGGTTTTAAAAAGTAAAACTAATAAGATTGCCGGCTTTAATAATAAGGTGTGTGGGCCCACAAATTGCATGTTTTTGTTATTTATGTGTACGTGTGGTATAGTGTTTGCCTGAAGAAAAGAGAGGCAATTTATTCTGAAGATTGTTAATTGAAAGAAAAAGAACACTGGTATTTTCATTTAATTTGTTATTGTTTTGATCATTCAAATTTTCATATAAATAGTTGAATACAGAGTTTCTAGAAATCTTGTGATGTATTTTATTCTTACCTTAACAGAGGAATTCATCTGATTCTGGGTTTGACTTGTTTATTGGTTTTCTGAGCTAACTGAAATGTCACAGGTAAGATAAAATAGGCACATCAATAAGGTTAAAAGAGAGATCCAAAACTACAATTAAAGCTGAGTACATCAGGGTTAAGCACAAGTGATATTTTAAAAGAACCCAAATGCACTGCCCTCATCTTTATGGTAACTGAGGGGAGCGCTACATAAAATGGAGGCACCGCTGGGATTGTTTTGGGTTGCTCAGAAGGAAAAAAAAAGAGGTTAATTTAAAACGTTACTGAGTTAAAGTAACTAATTAAAGTGCTAAGCTATTTACAAACAGCATAAACATGGACAAATCAGAACTAGTGTAAGAGTTAAAACGCTGGCGCCGTGGTGAGGGTTTGGATCAGACTCATTCGCTTATGACCATCATCCCAAAAGATGTAAGGATCAGTGAAGTAGAAGAAACACTGGGAACTATCAAGTCTTTGGGACGGGTGCGTGTCCGTGGGAGAAACTTCCGTGCCAGACTAAACAGACGGATGGTTTTGTGCGAGTGTAAAGAGACTGTGAATGAGGAGAGAGTTCCTCCTGAAGTTGTGGTGATTGATGGTGGAGAGGCGTGGCCTGTTATCATCATTGGAAATGCACAGGCAGCTGCTGAAGAGTTTAATAGTAAACTGCAAGGGTTGCTGCAGACTGAAGGGAAAACAATGGAGGACCTCAAAAGCTTATTCCCCAGTACACACCAGCCCACTAGCTCCTCTGAATCTATCTTTCGTGCTGTTGGAGATTTTTTGGACAAGACAAGCAAACCAGCTGATGGTGGGAGCTACGGCCGACTACGCATATTCTCAGGAACCTTACCAACGCCACCAGGTGATGAACCATTTGATCATTGGCTAGAGCAAGCATGGCTTATGGTGGAGGAGACTGAATGCTCTGACCGAGAAAAAAGACGCAGACTTATTGGAAGTTTAAAGGGGCCTGCACTAGAAATTGTGAAAGCAATACGGCATGCCAACCCTAACGCCAGCGTAAAAGAATGCTTGGAAGCCCTTGAAAGGGCTTTTGGAAGTGCTGAGTCCGGCGATGATCTCTACTTTGCTTTCCGATTGATGCAACAGCAAAAAGGAGAGAAATTATCCGATTTTCTTCGACATCTGGAGAGGTATCTAGAGAAGGTGATTCAATGAGGTGGTCTTTCTGCAAGCTGCACGGATCGAGCCCGACTGGAACCACTGCAAAGAGGTGCTATCACTTCAGACCTGATGTTGATCCAGCTGCGCTTGAGAGAAAGGAAGACTGCACCCCCAAACTTTCTACAGCTTTTGAATGAGATCCGTGCTGAGGAAGAGTATGAAAGTTCTAGAAAGAAGCTCAGTGCCTCAGTACAAAAAGTACATGCTAATCCTGAAGTGGATACAAGGCAGGCTGAGATCAAGAGCTTAAAGGCGGAAATAAAAGAACTAAAGTTCATCGTTGCATCAGTGGTGACCCAATACACTCCAGTCAAAGAGGATTATAGGGAGGTTACACCATCATTGCACCGCCTGGTCCCGAGAACCGGCAAGACGCCGAACTGGCTGCCTTGAAAAAACAACTGAAACGTCTAAAGCAGAAAACAAGATGTCTGAGCAACATGTGGCGGTTTCAACCTTAGAAGCTTCTAAACAGGTCTCCCACACACCCAAAGGAACACCAAAAAAGTCAGAGCAGAATTTCTGCTACAGGTGTGGTGAGAGCGGACATTTTGCCACCAAGTGTCACAACCCTGAAGATCAAACCAAGGTTATCAGAAAGCTAATCCATGCTTTAAAGGTGACAAAAGGCCAACAGCAGTCTGGTGTTTCTCCCGCCAGTGAAGTGAACTGTGGGGTCAAAAAAAGTGCTGTTACCTCATCTGAGCCAGCTGGCATTTCTGAAGGCCTAATTGGCCCACCCAGCATCGTACCGGTGAAAGTAAATGGTCATTGCTGTGATGCCTTGTTTGATAGTGGCTCTTAGGTCACCTTTATTTTTGAGTATTGGTATCAGTCTTACCTGTCTGATGTCCTAATACGCTCCGTGTCTGGTTTAGCCCTGTGGGGACTAAGTGAATCTGAGGGCAGTTATCCCTACTGTGGGTACGTAGTGGTCGATGTTGAATATCCAGCAAAAGTTGCAGGGACCGACCAGACTATGACAATCCTCGCTCTTATCTGCCCCCAGCCCCGAACTGCAGATTAGACTCCTGTCATTGTAGGGACCAATACAAGTCACATCCGACGTCTAGTGCAGCAATGTAAAGACAGTGGCATTGACATCACCCAGAAACTGGGAATACGGTGTTACAGAGACAATAATCTAACATCGACTAACACAGACACCGGTCTGAAAGAGAAGGATAATATTTCCCGTGTGTTATGGCAAGGCCCTGGTCCACTGACTCTGCCCCCTGGTGGTGATTGTAGTGCAGTCTGCAAAGTCGAGTACACACACCATGTCGACAAAGAAATTGTGATGGTTGACTCGTCTCCTTTAACTCCACCACCTGCTGGTGTACTATTTCAACCCATGGTGGTGCCCAGCGAAGACGTGAATGTCAGCCATTTTAGAATCCTGGTCCAAAATGAGTCCTTGACAGAGACAATCATACCAGTGGGAACAGTTATCGGGCATATGTATCTGACAGATGCAGTTACTCACCTCTCTCCATCTAAGGCAGCTAACACCCAGTTTGATCCGAACCTGATCAACTTTGGAGACTCACCAGTTTCGGAGGAGTGAAAACAGAGACTCCGTCAGAAGCTATCCACAAGGTCTCAGGTGTTATTGCTGCACGAATTGGATGTTGGATTGGCAAAGGGAGTAGAACATACAATCCGGATGTCAGATCCACAGCCGTTCAGAGAGCGCTCTCGACCCCTGGCTCCAGCTGACCTGGAAGACGTGAGAAAGCACCTCCAAGAACTGTTGCGTGCGGGCATCATTAAGGAGTCGTGTAGCCTCTATGCCTCCCCAATCGTGATTGTTCGCAAAAAGAATGGTTCCGTGAGAATGTGTATTGATTACCGATTGTGGAACAGCCGAACAATTCCTGATCAGTACACAACACCTTGTATTGATTATGTGTTGTATTCAATGACTGGAAGCAGGTGGTTCTTGGCCACAGCCTACGCACCTGAAGGCCATTGTCTGAACTGACAAAAGGCTATGCTCCAACCCAGAAAGGAAAAAAGCCTGAGAAAGACAACACAAAGACTTATCTCAAAGAGTCTGAGCCTTTTGGTGAGCGATGGGACCAGTCCTGCACTGAGGCTTTCTGCAAGATTATCCATTGCCTTACCCATGCACCTGTGTTGGCTTTTGCGTATCCCAACAAGCCATACATCCTGCATGTGGACGCCAGTTTGAAAGGACTTGGCACTGTCTTGTCAAGAACACAGTGAGGGTCTGAGACCAGTTGCCTTCGCCAGCCAGAAGCTAAAACTATCTGAGAAGATCTCCCCAGTTCACCAACTGGAGTTCCTGGCCTTTAAGTGGGCTGTTGTGGATAAATTCCATGATTATTCCTATGGAGTCAGATTCACCGTACATACGGACAACAACCCGCTCACATGCGTGCTATCGACTGTCAAGCTCAGTGCTGTGGGGCACAGATGGCTCTCTGCCTTGTCCACATACGACATCACGCAGTCGTATAATATCCCTGAACAGTCGTTCTATATCTATATATCTATATATATATCTATATATCTATATCTATCTATCTATCTATCTATCTATCTATCTATCTATCTATCTATCTATCTATCTATCTATCTATCTATCTATCTATCTATATATATATATATATATATATAACTGCGTGATGTCGTATGTATATATATATATATATATATATATATATATATATATATATATATATATATATATATATATATATATATATATATATATATATCACTGGATTGGACCCCCCTATTCACCTCTGTAGACATTGATGCACACACACAGGTGCCATTGCTAGGCATTGAGTCTTGTCACCAAAACCATACTTTTCTAATGTAGAATGAGCCCACATCTGTCAAAAAAGTGGTTGTAGCACTCTTAAAGCCAAGTTTTATACATGGCTCAAATTAAAGCTGATAAAATTGTTGATGGTATGATACATAGGAATATGCAATATGCACTCTCCATAAACACAAAACCAAAAGCAGTGTGAGAATTATGCAATTATAGTGTTGAGAGGTATACTTACTGTGCTACGAAGATCGCCTTTATTTTTTACAGCTATAGCTTCATTATTGTATCACAATTTGTTGGCTTTTGGCCTTGAAGCTGAAATTTCTAAACTGATATCGGCTAATAGAAGGGGGGTTCAGGGACAGACTGGCCATTGGGACATTTCCTGATATGTCCTGGTGCTCCAGAAGACCTGTCCAGCTAAACTATAAACGATGGACAAAACTGAAGGCTCAGTTCGGATCATGCTTTATTTTTTCAAATAAAAAATACATGCAGTCTGCGGCTCAGTTGGGTTGGGTTGTCTCGCGGAAGCTCCCAGACTATAAGGACACACACCTTCTCGTCTCCTGGCTGTCAGACCAACATAGAGACATAAAGAGAGAGCTGGAGAGGAAAGGAGGAGCAGCGAGGGAGAGGATATGAAATAAATAAGCTCTGGTCAGCTGGGAATTTATGATTGTTTAAAATGGAGAAAGTAAGACACACACTAAGTCAAAACACAGGCATAGCCTATTCAACACAACTAGTTTAATTTGTTTAATCCTAACATGTTCATTAATTCAGATTTTGTATACCATTCATAAACTCCACAAATAAATTACTATGAATAAATATTGACATCATTATATTATTTTATTTAACCTTTATTTAAACAGGTAACATGTTTTGTTTAGTATTTGAAACGCCGTATTACATTTAATGGCTTACCTTTGTACATCACTTATTTTTGCTAAAGTTTCTCACAATAATTCTGTATGTTAATTGCAAAGAGGCATACAGTTCATCACCTCTCCCTTCCCTGAGCTGCTCAGACCACAACTTGGTTTACCGCCAACCTGTGTACAAACCTCTGGTGCACAGAGAACCAGTTATAACACACACCGTGAGGAAATAGTCTGAGGAGGCCGAAGAAGTCCTCAGAGACTGCTTCAGCTCCACTGTGTGGAATGAGCTATGCAATCCTCATAGAGAGGACATAGATAAAATAACATAAAACTTCACAGACCACATCCACTTTAGTGTGGACTCTACTGTGCCCCTTATGAAGGTGCTTCTCCAATAGCAAGTCCTGGTTAAACCCTGACTTGATAGCATTGCTAAAGGAGAAGAAGAGGGCTTTCAGGTCAAGAAATAAAGTACAACTGACATATGTACAGAAAAACGTATTGGAAAAGCTGTTTCAACTGTTAAATAGCTTCCTTAAAATGACCAACCACTTTGTTGTTTTTCAGTCTGGTTTCCGTGCACATCACAGGGCTGAGACTGCCCTCGACAAAGTGTTCAATGACATCCATATAAATACAGACTGTGGAAGAACCACTGTGCTAGTTCTGTTGGACCCCAGCCCTGCATTTGACACTGTTGACCATGATATATTATTAGAGTGACTGGAGAGCTTGGTCGGACTCTGGTAAAGCACCCAATTAGTTCAAATCCTACCTAAAGAATATGCTATGATAATGCCCTATCCATAAGGAACTGACCAAGGAAACCAAAAACACCATATTTGTTTGTCTTGATGAATGCCACAATGTTCATACTCTAAATCTTTACGTAATTGCTCTGATTGCGCTCCCTTATAGATATTTATTGTCAGGAAAATCTAAATCATGAGCTAAGAGGGAAAAAAGATTAATCAGAATTACTATGGAGCTTATAAAAAAAATGTGAATGACAGCAGAAATGAGAATTAATGCAGGATTGTGAACTTCATCAGATTTTTATTAGATAAAAGCAAAGAACAAAACAGTTGTAGCAGAGCTTTGCAAACATCTCAAGTATTTAACGTAATCATGTAACATCACTTATACATTTCCATGGCTGCAGAAAAGCCTTTACTGTACATTTAAAAGATCTTTTAATTGAATTTTAATGATTCTATGGTGCACATCACATACATATATGTGTGTCAGGGATGGGCCAGTTAACAATTAGAACGTAGTCCATGCTTAGCATTTCTCTGTGTTTTAGAAAAGGCTGATCTTTTAAAGGATATTTCTACTGTCAATGTGAATAGCTGGTTGCCATGGTGACCTGATGCACTACACATATGGGAACTTCAATCACGAATGACAGAAAACCGACTTCTCAAGTACTAAACCTCAAATTAAAACACACATGATTTACAGAAGAAATTATTTGTGATGCATCAACAAATATTCCTAAGAGTGGTATTTTAAAAATCGTAAACCCAAGGTTTTTCTTTTCACTGATGATGTGGTATCTCTAGAGTAGTTTACAAAATAAAGACAAATGTTTAAGCAAAGCTGGTAAAATGTTGACCCTAAGCTTGGTATGGAGATATAACAGAGAAGCATTGCTTAGCAGAACTCTGGAAGCTAGAGAGAAGGGCGTGCTCTGCAGGTTTCACCTGTTCTTGGCCTTCTGCCTTGGCTGCCGTCAAAGTGAACAGGGCGGCAGCGGTTGTCAACTTTGTCACAAGCAACAGTCACATATCTATTTCGTTTCCTCATTTTAGTGACTCTGCAACCACTCCTTTGCACTCTGAGATCATACAGGAAAATTGGACGAGTGCTGGTGCACAGGTTGCCACTCTGACGCTTCCCATGGCCGTTGCAGATCTGTACATAACTTCCCCGGTCTTCATTCTTAACAAAGGACTGCCTCGGTCTGTCACAGAGACGTCTCTCTCTCAGGTAACTGAAAAGAAAAGAAAAAAACTGTCAACAACCTGAGGTTATTTGTTATCTTAGTTTGGAAGAAATTTCCACAAGTTAAGAAACTGAACATCATTTTGTACAAAAACTAAAAATACCTTAACTTCTTACAGCCCTAACTGATATGTATCAGACTCCTTCTTATCAAGCAGAAAGCAGCCGGTCAGGGTGGAAACTGAGCCCTTCCTCAAACTCCCCAGTGCACCCAGAATATTAGGATTGCTTCAAATTTTCCTTTAAGTTTATTCTTAAATTACATCCTCAAACACCAAGATCCTGATCACATCAATAAAGTACATTTGTTGATGGTAGAATAACATGTCTGAAAATGCTAGAAGTTCAATCGAAGAAACTCTATTGCCTGCCTCCATCCAATCAGAGACTCATCCGCCTCCGACGCAAGCCAATCAGCTTTGAACTGCTCCTCCACGAAGCCAATCAGCATCCTGGGTTCATCTTAAAAGAACTTCAAATCCACATCTCAGCCTTCTACCCAGCAAGCAAGCAGTGGCTGCGCAATGTCTGATTTGGACTCTGATGACCTGATTCATTCCACCTCCATCCCCTTCTTCACCATCGTAGCCAAGCTCCGTCTGGCTTCCTACGGTCCTCCTTTAACCTCGTCCCTATCAGAGTATAATTCTTCCTGGACTCTTACGAAATTACCTCTAACATCTCAATCGGTCCGGCAGAGGACCGCCATGTTGAGCCTGGTTCTGCCATAGGTTTCTTCCCAAAGGGGAGTTTTTCCTCTCCACAGTCGCTTCATGCTTGCTCATCATGGACAGTTCATGGAAACCTGTGTTTATCCAAGTTGGACATCTATCTTTCTGGGTCCCTGAGTGAAGTACTGGTACCAGCTCTCCCAGTCTACTGGATCCCACCAATTCAGCTCATGCAGATCATCTCGCAAACCAGCGTCTATGGACTGAACCAACTTCATCTATCTCCACTCCACCACCAGTTTCAGGCCTGGGGGGAAACATCCCTGTTCTTATTCATCTGCTTATGCATATTGAAGTATAATTCAGCATGAATGTTTCCTGCCGAGGTCTGAGCGCCAAAGTCTTAAAATATTGTATCAATAAAATTCTTCTAATTGGCTTTTCTTTCCGTGTGAGTTTTTTAGATTGAAACTGGGAAACTATTAGTAAACCTGATTCAGCAGTGGGGTAGCCAAGTCTGTATTTTACAGTACAAATATGATGTGCTGCAGGCAATATGACAGCTAAAATTTGTACCCACTAATTATTCAGAACACTGTAGAATGGGTTAAAGAAGAAATTGTCATATGTTCTTACTCGGGTATGTGAGTAGCATGCCTCATTATTTCCCTTTAGTATAAAAAAAGCCCGTCATTTCAGTCTGATATGTATAATAATCTACTCCCATCAAATTGGGGTGATGAATAATCTCTTTTACTTAGTATAACTTACTTTTCCCATGCAGTCATTGAGTTAGTTGCAAAATTCTCCGGCAGAACATGTTTAGAAACAAACTTCTTGTACGCATTGTTGTCGTGAGCCCTCCGCTGACATGGAGCAAGACCAAGGGCTGGGTTCCCTCCAGCAACCAGAGCAAGGACGGCAATCAGAAGAACAACGTCCATCTTTTCTAAACAGACAGAAACGAAAATTAGTGACCTACTTCTGGTTGGCTAGAAAATACAAGAACTGGTAAGATGAAAACCTCAGCAACACATGAAGTATAAGGAGCAGACTTTATTAGCAAACCAACACGTTTCGGCTTGTGTTCTTCAGAAGAACTCAGGAAATTAACCACGAGATCAATGGCATATATTCATACTTATTTCACAAAATTACATGCAAATCGATTTATAATCATGCATCATGTTTTTTGTGGTTTGTGGCTGATAAACTATGTCTTGAACATAACGCAACATAAAACAAATAAGTAACTGTTTTACTTTTTAGAACGAAAACTAACCAATGCACTAAACCTGTAAATCTTTGTGTATTGTTATGTCAGGGACTCCAGCAAGAAGTCGCTGATAGATTTAAAATAAACATGAATGCTGCAGATAAGGTTTTGAAGAAGATTTTGTCCTGATTGTTAGCTTGTAAAACTTAAAGGTAATCATGGTCTCCACAGTCATCTTGTGCCTGCACAGAACAGCATATTGAAATGGGTTGATACAATTAAACAGTTTTACAATAATTATTTATTTTCTTGTAAATTTCCTTAATCTTGAATTTAATTAGTTACTGTGATTTGGGATTAAACAAAATATGACTGCTGCAACTTGAGTCAAAACTGGTTTTCGATGGAACCTGGATCTTTTTATGTAAAGTGCACAGTGTCAACTATCTGTAAAGATTTGAACCAGAATATGTAAAATGATTTTAATTGGATTTACTTGCCCTATTTTAGGGCTTCTACGGGTGTTGTGGTTCCTGTAAATTCAAAAATGTAGAATATCACTAATTTTGCAAAACCAGTGATATTATAAGACTTCATTTAGTTGGTTTGGATTTTCTTTAGTTCTTTTTTTTATTTTTTATAAAAGAAACTGTTAATAAAGTTGCAACACAGCAAAGGAGGGCATGTCAACTATGTCACAAGGAACAGTCACACATCTATTTTGCAACTTTGCAACCCCTCCTTTGCACTCCGAGCCCATGGACGGGTATTGGTGACCATGTCGTCACTCTGACCCTCCCCACGGCTGTTGCAGATCTCTGCCTAACAGTTTTGATCTTCCTTCCTAACGAAAGACTGCCTAGGTCTATCACAGTGATCTCTCTCTCTCTCTCTCTCTCTCTCTCTCTCTCTCTCTCTCTCTCTCTCTCTCTCTCTCTCTCTCTCTCTCTCTCTCTCTCTCTCTCTCAGGAACCTGAAAAAAAACAATCAAGACCTGGCG
The DNA here is from genome assembly GCF_011125445.2 of Fundulus heteroclitus. Classification (NCBI taxonomy): domain Eukaryota; kingdom Metazoa; phylum Chordata; class Actinopteri; order Cyprinodontiformes; family Fundulidae; genus Fundulus; species Fundulus heteroclitus. The sequence goes on along the minus strand of NC_046374.1, from coordinate 1,088,308 downwards.
TTATATAAAATATTAATTTGGAACACAATTCAGCAAGTTAAGAACTTTTTTACAAAAACTCTCTTAACTCCTTATTGCCTTAACTTATGTTTGGTACTTTTTTCAGTGTCGTCTACTCTAAATTGATTTGGCGTTAATTTGTATATAACCTGTACAACAAGAAATACATTTAGGCATCATGGGGGTTGTGGCCGAGTCGTTAGAGCAGTGCGCTTGCTCTCAGCGAAGTATGTAAGTACACGGTCTGATCCCCGGTCATGGCACTCTGGGTCCCTGAGCAAGATCCTTGGCCCCTGATTGCTCCCCAGGCGCCGCACAGTGGCAGCCCACTGTAACCCAAGGGGATGGGTTAAGATGCAGAAGTGAATTTCTCTATTGTGAGATCAATAAAGTTCAATTGTTATTATTATTTTGTATAAAAATTGGCCAAATTAGACTTACTAACTCTGACCACTAGGTGGTGACAGATTACCGCACAATATTAGTGGCCTGTTGATGCACGTTCCACACATACTCATGACCATATTAAAAGCACTTTAATGAAAAAGTGATAATAGTCTACAACACATAGTCTACAATCATGCGTAGTGCATAGTTTTTCTTTTTAACTTGAACATAGCATTTTCATCTGAATATGCCATATTATCAATTAATCATTGCGCATTTTTTTCTTTCTTTTTCCCTCCTTTCTAATAAGCTCTTTCTCTTTTGCTTAAAAACTTAACTTTAGATAAGCTTTTTATTCACATTATTAATCTAGTGTGTAACTCTCAGTGTTTTTGCCCCTGTCACACCTGAATATCTAAGTTTAGTTGTTTTGTTGTAGTGTTTGTTTCTTTGTGCCCAGGTATCTTGTGCAATCTTCCTTATATTAATAAAGATGCAATACAACAAAGGAAGGGGTGTTGATTGGCTAAATAAGAATATCTAAAAACCGAAATGGTTCTGTTTGATAAAACTGTTTATTTTTTTAATATGGGTTCAGTGTGAAGAGAAGTTGCTCACCTCAACCCGTCTCTGTGGATGAAGAGAATCCGTGTCACCAGAAATCCGTGTCATCCCCTGCTTTTAAGAACAGATACTTATTCTCATTTATCCTATCAACCCTACTATCCACCCAACAAAGAGCACCAGCCAATCAAATCTCTCTAAACTATTTAATCACCTTTCTGTCTGTTAAAGTGACACAGGGAAGTGGTTGCAAGGGCTTCCTTTTAGTGTCAACTCTGCAACGTATCTCACTTGCCACACTGTTTTCTAATTGGTGTTTGGAAACAGTGTAACAAGCATCAGTTGTAAGAAAACAGAAGTTCCTCCATGATTTGCAAAATATTGATAAAGACTTTTGGAACGTCCTAAGCAACTGCTTAAAAAAAAGAAAGACCAACCTGCATAGCTTTACAGTTAGTTCAGTTGTAACCTGGATATACTGCTTTTACTAATGTATTATGTCTATATAACAGTCAGTACCAAAGCTCTAGAGAAATACAGGCAAGGTCCCAAAATATAATAAAATAATTTAAATATTAAATCAAATAAAAGATTGTTTTAAGAATACATACTCAGAAAGAAAAGTAGCGAAACTGCTATGCAAGTTTTGTAGAGCTGAATACATTTGCAGGACATTCCATCAACAACAGTGCCTTTCAAAATGTGTATAACCACTTGGGTTCTTTCACAGTTTGTCGCATCAAAACCACAAAGGTTCATGTGTTATATCGGTGATTTACACCAAAGTATTACATAACTGTGAAGTGGAGGAAACAGGATGCATGTTTTTGAAGTTTGTTCTACACCAAAAAATCTGGGAAACCCATTGTGATGCTTTTGAGATAGGCGTTCTTTTAGATGTTAAAAGTCTTGGTCTGAAGCTCATTTTAAAATATTGAAATTTGATACTTAAGAATTGACTCTTCAAACACCCCTGCACTCGCTTTACCATACATTTCCATACTCTACGGGTATGTCATCCTTTTCTACACTACATGCTATCCAAAGTCCATACTCACCATTTCCCCCTGTGATTCACTATCTCTGCTCCATCTCTTCTCCCCTCTCTCATTTTCCTTATTCATGAGCTTCTCAAAGTAACCCTTCCACCTCCTTTACACAGTACTATTTATTATCTAACACATCCCTCTATCCTTTATCCTAACCCACTGTACCGCTTTTCCTTTGTTTCGATAATCAGTACTGATCAGTTTCACCTTGTTTACTGTCAAACGTCTCATAGCTCAGTATAAATGTTCTCTGCTTTGTGCTTAGCCTTACAGTACTCGTGTTTTTTTTCCTGCACTTTCTCACCCCACCACCTACTTTCCTTTGTCTTTTCTTCAGTCTTAATTCTGTGGAACACACATTATTTCCAGTTTTTTCACACTGCCTTCCTCTCAAAGTAATTTACTCCCCTTAACTAATAGTCACTTTCTGTGATAGCTACTCCTTTTTTCACTTTCCACCATCTAATCCTTGGGTCTGCCTTTTCTCTCAACTAACCTGCATAAATTAGTTTAGCTTAGTCCTTATAAACATGGTAAATTGTGTCTCTGAAATCTCGGCTAAAGCTAAAGCTCTGTCAATGCGAAGACAGTACCCACCTTTGAGTTCAACCCTTGGATCTTAAACATATATGTTCACACTGGACTGTTCTAGCACTGCAATGTTTTATTTTTCTAGGCTTCTGTTAGTTATTTGTTCCCTTTTACAATTTTCTACATAGTTTTTAGGTTTTTCCTTATATATTTCACATTTACTAAGTTTATTTGAATGCTACTTGCATAGTTAGTTGCTTCGACAAATTAGACACAAAGAGTAGTTAATTAAAGCAGCAGGTGTAGTGAGGCTGGAAACTGGTTGGTATGCACTCATGAACCACTGGAATGAGAGAGCACAGATTAGTGGCACTGAAGCTAAGCAGGAGGCCCAGGAGGTTTGCTGGTTGACCATTTAGGTTGTTCTTTGGGATGGTGATGGCTAGAGAGCTGTATAACAGGGCTTGGGAAATCCAGTGAACAGTTAAACATCATACATGGAGGTACCGGAGGGTGAGGCAGATGGGTTAGTCCAGCAACGGATCAGTGCCTTGGACTGCAAAGCACACAAACACAGGAAGATGACGTCAGGGAATGACGGGTTTAGGCAGTGGGGCTAGGTCAGAGGTACTTGCAGTAGTTCGGTGTCCAGAATCAGAAGGCCAATGGGAGAATCCTACAGGAGCATGGCAAACAGGCAGAAGTCCACTGCGCCTAAACAGTTCAAACACCGATCAGGTTCTAAAGATGTCTCCTACGCTGCCTCACTTACTGAGGATGAGGTAATCATGTTTGGGAGGATGTGTAGAGCGCCATTTTCTCTCCAATTTCCTAACGTTGTGCTTCAAAGAATCCAACTCTAAATTATACAAGGGTGCCAGCTTCCAATTAATAATCACCTTCTTTTTCAAGGGGGCTACACTGTCTAATGCAAAACGCAATGAGGAAGTGACACCGTCAACGAAAGTATCAATTTGTGAAAGGGAAATTAAAAGGGGGACAGACTCTTTAAAATTTGATACAGCATTATTTGATAAAGATCTACTATAGTGAAACCTTCTTTTGGGGGTGAAGAACTCAGTTAAATTGAACTCAAAGGTTTTTACAAATGGTCAGATAGGATAGAGTTGTGAGGAATTGCTATTAATTCTTTACAATCAATGTCATATGTCAGCACAAGGTCCAAAGTGTGAGGGCAGGAATGTTTCACTTAATGAACCTTTTCAGCCAAACCAGTTGAATCTAGGATAATTTTTTAAAAGGCTACATTAAGATTATCACATTCAGTGTTAACATGAATGTTAAAATGCCCCACTATAATAACCTTGTCAGTGTTTAACACTAAATCAGATAAGAAGTCTGAGAACTGATCCAAAAACTGAGTGTACGGGCCTGATGGATGATACAAAACCACAAAGAGAAGAGGTTTTATTGGTTTGCAGTTTGGATGAGGGATACTAAGGTTTTAAATGTTCAAAAGAATTGTAGTTATTATTTGGCCTATAGGACTAATTAATAAATCAGACTGAAAGATGGTTGCTACTCTTCCTCCTCGTCCCGTAATTCTTGGAATGTGGAAATCTAAATAATTGGAGGGAGTTGACTCATTTATACTAACATAGTGCTCTTGTAGCCAAGTTTCTGTAAGAAAAAAATCAATCAATCTGTTTATCAGAAATCAATTCATTAACTAACAAAGTCTTTGGAGGGAGAGACCTTATATTTAATAGACCACATTTAATTGTTTTGTTTTTTGGTTCAAGTTGACATTGATTTTTATGAGATTTTTATGATTTGCTCCTTTTAGATCCGTTTTTGATCTGTTCAGTTTTGGCCGTGGGAAAGACAACGTATCAATAGGGTAATGGGTGGGTAACAGTACAGAAGCTGCAGAGAGATGTGTTAAACTACGGCTCTGCTTTCTGGTCTGGACCCTGGGTTGTCAGCATTTCGGAGAACTAATAAATCTGGCGAGATTCCTAGATAGAAGAGCTGCTCCATCCAAAGTGGGTTGGATGCTGTCTCTCCGAATCAGACCCGGTTTTCCCCAGAAAGTTTGCCATTTATCAATGTAGCCCATGTCATTTTTAGGAAAACACCTAGACAATCAGCATTTGAATGATAAAATGCATCTAAACATGTCATCACTGGTCAGATCAGCAGGGAACCAGTGAAAATTTCAATCAGACATTGTTTTAGTAAACTCACACACCGAAGCAACACTAACTTTAGTGACCTTCGATTGGCGGTAATGGTGTCATTACCGCCAGAGTGACAACTCTTTACTGTATCCAGCAGTTAGCCAGCAGTTTCAGATAGGATTTGATGCCGCCCATTGTGGCCACTGCCAAGCATTTCACTGTGGTCCCTGGTGTTTCTAATGCCACTGACTATTGAGCTGCCAATTACCAGAGTTGGCTTCTCAGCGGGTGTGTTAATAGTACCCTCCTTGGCATTTTTCATTTCCAGTACATGCCTACAACCTTAATGATTTATTTGTGGCTTTAGTAGCCTTTATTTGACAGTTGGCTGACAGAAAATGGGATGGAAAGAGAAGGGGAAGACATGTGGCAAAGACACTTAGGTTGGGACTTCAACCCCAAGATGGCCTCGTCAAGCCATTCGTCTTGTGAACGTGGGATACGTGCTCCATCCCTTCACAACCACCAAGCAGAACATAAATAGGAAAGAATAACAGAAAACATCATTGTGTATAGTAGTTAACGCCACCCCCTTCTCCCCAATTTGTGCTTCATAAAAGCCATCTTTTGCAGCAATTGCAGCTGCAAGACAAGAGGCTTTAGATAAGTCACAATGAGCATTCAACAGGTGGTGGTGAGTGGCGGTTACTGGTAAGGTTCCTCCCACTTTTTTCCCAGAAAGAGCTGTGATAGGTGGTGCAGCACCGGAGGGTGGAAAGGTGGGTGAGAAATGGTGGATTATGAATGAGGGGTCCTGATGACATGAAGGAGGGTGTACTGATCATGTTTACTCTCTCAGCTGTCATAACTCTCTTTACGCTCCCTTTATGATTTTCTCAAAGCTATAGCTGGTATTGTTGTCGTTATTTTACATAGAATTTATGTCTGCTCCTTTTCTTCTGTTTTTGACATTGTCTCTATTGCTACCATTAACGTCATGCTTGGGACAAATGTACATTTATGCCCCAAATAAGTGTGGGCATAATGTCTGACAGGAATTATATGTTTAACCATTGACACATAAGTAATAAAAAAGAGAAACAAAATAAACACAAGTTAAAAAGTCACTAAATAGCTCAGGAGAGACAACTGATTCTATAGAAAAACCCGTTCAGCTCTTTGGGCGGGATGTGTTGTCTTTAAAATTCCTCAGTGATGGTGACCTCCAAAATTTAAGGGAGCCAACATTGATCAAATGTAGGATGTTACTGCTGTTCCAAAGGGTTTTTGTCCAACCACCGTTGCATAACCATGATCCATCTGTTCATGTTTTTTCACCCAATTTTCACAAGGTTATACAGAGGCCTGAAGACTATCCCAGCTGTCAATCAGCATGTGCATCTTGGACAGTCCATGTCAGACACACATAGATAGGAAACCATGCCCAAACACATACACTGACAATATTAAGGTCAGTTTGAAATCCCCAAATTACCTCACCCCATAGTGAAATAACAATAAAAACATTATTTTAATACTAGAAACACAAACATAAAATAAACTCAAGTTTATTACCTACAACATACATTTTCCAAGATGGATTTATTGACTTTAAGACTGTCCAGTGAAATTTATTTTCTCATTTTCAAGCTGTAACAAAAACAAGTTAGTTCTCATCATCACTGAAACAAGGTAAGAGCAAACATTTTAGGAACTTTGTCTCTGCCTCATTTACATTTTTTGACATTTACTGTCCAGAGGTGAGAGAAAGGCAGTCATCAAAGACATGTTTTTTTTTAAACATGAACCATTCTAGCCATCTGTGAGACAATCCTCTTGTTTAACAGGAAACCTCCTTCCCTAACTGACAGTGTGTCACGTCAGGTTATTACAACAACCCAGCATGGGAAAACTGCCATGATACAAGAAGTCAAGTCTTTTTGCTGCAAGATGTTTAGTTTAATGGAAAAACTTAATGTTTCTCCATTAAAATGATGTAAAAGACAATTATTCATCATCGTCGTCATCGTCGTCGTCATCATCGTCGTCGTCGTCGTCATCATCGTCGTCGTCATCATCATCGTCGTCATCGTCGTCATCGTCATCATCATCATCATCGTCGTCGTCATCGTCGTCGTCATCGTCGTCGTCGTCGTCATCATCGTCGTCGTCGTCGTCATCGTCGCTGTCGTCGTCATCATCGTCATCGTCGTCGTCGTCGTCATCATCATCATCATCATCATCATCATCGTCGTCGTCATCGTCATCATCATCATCATCATCATCATCAGGATCAATCTTTCCTGACAGAACATCCTCGATCCACTGTTCGAGCTCGTCAGCTGTCGGCATGTCATCCTGATCATCCATCTCCATCCAGACGCTGTCAGCCTGCCAAACAGGGATACATTATTGGTGTATTTATGTAGCTTGCTAATAAAACTGATAAATGGAAACTGATAAACTTAAGGACGCCAAAATTATTGCTTCAGTGTATTTTGTTTTGTAATTTGTCGATAAATTTTTTAACTGGTAAAACAAAACTTGATATGTAAGTTGAAAGCCTAAAACATTGACATTAATAAATGACCCAACAGTATTTTGGTCATTTGTGTTTAGCATCCAATGTTATCTCTTGAAATATAAGAAATTGGAGATGGATAATATAATGAACAGTCCCCAATGCCAGGGAGACCTTTAGCTAACAAGCTAAGAATCTGATGAATGATATGGAGTAATTACATTCTTTCTGGATAAAGACAGAAGGATAAATTAGTAAAACTGAACTACTAAGGAATTAAGGGTTGGAGTTTAGCAAAACGTACACGAGTATCTGCTTTGTTCAAGGGAAACAAAGGTCTGATTATTATTATTATTACTGTTGTCGTTGTCATTGTTATCTTATTATTATATAGTTAGGTTATAGGTTATATTTATTATTATATATTATATAGTTCACATCTTTGAAATCCACAGAAATTAAATAACTCTATAAAGTATAAAGAAAGTTACATTCCTCCCCCAGTACTGGGGGTTGAGGCTTAAGAAGAGCAGATAGGTGAGTGAAGGACGAAGAGTGCTTTGTTGAAACGTTTGCCCATACGTCTTTATTTTTGGCCATGAAATATTGCTCTTGAAATTTTTTAGCCTACTTTGTCTTGTCACAGAACGTCTGTTTAAAATGTTTGCTCTGTACTCTGTACTCTGCACTCTGGCCTGGATGTGGTAATTAAAACAGAAGTCAGCTGCTGAACTAATTTGATAATCATCAGCTGAATCATGGTTTACCAACAAGGGCACATTGGGTAATTTTGCACCTAGTTAGTTTGAATAGTTTCCCCCCCCCCTTTTAATGATGAAATTCACATTTGAAAACTGCCTTTTTCGTATTTTCTCAGGTTTTCTGTATAATTTTTAGATTATCGGAAACATGTATGTGTGAAAAAAGCTAAAACAGAAGAAATTTGTAACAGCAAAATACTTCACAGCACAGTAGATGATGAAGAAACCAGCCACCATGGTCTGAATTCATGAGGTATTGCAAAACCTTTGCATTTTACCCCGATTTTATCTCATCCAACCCTTACAGTGTTATTGTCTAAAGTAATAAAAGTCTCCCATCAAAGACATCAAGCACAAAGCCTTAGTGGTGATCTTTCAACACTAAAACAAGTTTAGTCTAGATGCTAATAATATGTTTGACCAGAAATATTGCAATAGAGCAAAAATAACCATCATAAGTTGTTAAAGGAGCAATAAGTAAATTTTCACCACAAGGTGGAGCTTGAGCACTGTTTGTAGACCAAAACAAGACGTGTATCAAGCCACTCCTTTCTCTCCCTGGCTCCAGCACTCGGCACCCATTTCCCCTTCTCACCCATCGACACGTATGCCCATATTTGCAAAGGATAAATACACAGCAGAACAGCAGCACCTTTCAGAAGAAGACGTCTAGTGAAGAAGTAATTAACTCATAGCTTAATAATACTGTTAGCAAGAGAAGGTTTTGATTCGATAGTTATGTTCTCCGCCATGTTTTGCCTGGCGCTGGCATTTTATGAGCAAGGAGGGGCTAACCCCTGAGAGGCACCTGTTCACGTGCACATAAGTGCATGTGCCGGCTGGGCAATGTAAACAAGAAATTAGAGAACAACACAGAGAGACAGTGTGTGACGTTTAACCATAGTCCATCTAAGCATATACCTTTAGTTCTTCAATAAACTATATTTTTAGATCTTTCTTTCTAAAATAATTAATTTTTTCTTATCGTTCCTTTAAGGCCGTTTGTGTAGTTTTTTTAAATTTTGTTTAATTGACTGTACTAATGTTTGCATACTTCAGATTTTAGAGTTGCTTTTAAAATATGACTTCTCATGTAATGTTTTGTCTGAGACGTTCATGCATTTGCACTGTATTTTACAATGTTCTGTTAAATGCTGCTTTTGATTTGAACATTTAAGTTCTATGAGCTAAGAACTATTTAAACACTTTTTAGCTTCTCAGGAAGTGCCGTCTGGCACATTCAACTTCAACATTTATGTGTTTGATTTGCGTTTGATTTGTGGCAGTGTGAATTCTGAGCCAGTGTCTTACCAAAATGTCATTATGGCAACATAATGAAAACAAAGACTCCTGATTCTTAAGAAACTGGAAGAAGGTTGGGACATGTTGGTTTAAATCAAATCAGCAAAGGCCCTCACTAAAATGCAGTGACTAAGTTGGATGAGTATGAAATTGGCTACTGGCTATCTAGCAGGGTAATGAACCATGTCACAATGGTTGAATTTTCTCATCATATACTTGAACATGACTATATGATGTGTATATATATATATATATATATATATATATATATATATATATATATATATATATATATATATATGTGAGGTAGTAACAAATTCTTACATCCTTGACATCAACGACACCAATTTGAGGAGACGAAAGGTCGATACCGAATGTCCTCTCCCAGTATGGAACCAGCTGGAAGTGTGAGACAGAAAGAAGGAAGAGCACAACAATGCTTTTCTATCCTACTAAAAAAAATCAGTGATGGAGGTCAAATAAAAAGAAATAAAAAATGAAAACAAATCTAGGAACAACATCAAGATAAAAGTATATTTTCCAACCAGGGGGAAATTGTCTGGATCGATCCAAATGATGCTGAGGTTGGGATCGTCAGTGTTGTCGCGTGCTACTTCCTTCAGGATTTCCAGAAATTCAAAGCCATCTATGGAAAGTTAAGTTGATATGTATTGATTAAATTGATACATTTTTGTTTGGTAGCTGTAGATGTGAAGAAGTAATCCTGAAAGCAGCACTTTACCTGGATCATCCTCTTCAGCAAAGGCAACTATGTGCTCTCCATTAATATCATCTTCCTGTGTTCACAAAAAGTGGACAATGTGGAATATCCATATTTACAAAATAAGCAGAAGATGTAATTTACTAGTAGATTAGGTGAAATGAAATATGTTAACTGCAGATATTTCAGCCCTCTTACCCAGATCTCATACATGCTGTGAGGTTGGAGTTTCCTCAGAGTAGGCCTGAAACAGGAAACCAGGAAAAAAAATGTAAAGACCTCTGATTTTCTTATAATCGTTTCCTAAATGGTTTGAAATCTACCACTTGGATGATGTTACATATTGTTTGAATCATTAGCATAATATGACTTTGAATATGCAACAACTTCGGTTCCCACAGAACCCCACCTGTCATGTTGTTCGATGTATTCAACAAGCTCAGACTCAATGTAAGGCTTTCCTGGAATGGTGACTGGGTCTTCCATGAACGGTTCATAGAAATCCACTTCATTCAGCTTTAGTTTCAGCTTTTTGGCAATCTGGAAAACAAAACCAGATTCAGTCTGAAATGCAAAAAGCTTGAGGTTAAGTAGAAACAAATATTGCAGCTCAAGGTTTTGTACTGGCAGTTCTGGTTGTTTGAAGGTGGCTGTGTGAGGGGATCATATTTTGGTTAATTCACTAAAACGACTTTCGTTTGACTAAAAAACGTTATAACACAGACATTTCTATTGCAGGCGGATTCCACCTGTATGTATTTGCCCGCATCAAAGTTACTGAAAACTTTTAGTAATCTTGGGTGTCACAAACTAAAGTCCCTTTCACACATAAATCCCAGTGATTTATTAGGACCACATTCCTAGCTCAAACAATAATTAACGTCTTTCACGCACCCAAATTGTTTCCAGTAAGTTACCGGGTCAGCTCTTTCCACACTTAACCCAACAACAATGGATGTACCTAATATCACCTGCAGGTGGCAGTAATTCAAGTGCTGTAGCTTTACCTGATCAAGCCAACCTCTAAAGAAGAATGGCAGCTGGAAAGTAAGTCTGTCAAATTAGCTACAACAAACAATGGCTTAGGGATCGGTGGTTCTTACAGTGGTTAGTAGCTTTACGAAAACTACAGACGATTTCTGTACATCTCTCAGTCAGAGAAGTGACTTGCAGACATCAGGGGAAGAGCTAAATGAGGACTTACGTAAAATGCGTGCCTTACCCATTCAGGACCGGTTGAGGCCATAAATGGTTCAAGCAAATCACGTTGCAGTGTTACGGTTTGAGGCTGGACATGCAGCTTCGGCAAAAGCAAGAGCTGCCGAGTCCACAGCTGAACCAAAATAAACATGGCAGCGGAGGAGGACACACACATAGCTACTGCTATCACATCTGTTTTGTCAGAAAACAGGATTTCAGCTTTGAAAGAACAGCAAGAAGTGCCTTAACCAGTGCCACCTGTTGTGGTTTCTCATGGCTCCTGCTTCTTACAAAATCTTCATTTGATACTGTGGATTTTCATTTCGTGTTTGATTAATCATTTGTGTCTTAATAAGGCCGTGATTGGCTAAAACAAACTGGTAGGAGGGCACTTGGTGTTGCTTTGTCGAATCAGCTCGGAAAGTTCTGCTGAAAGTCCCTCGTTTCCCTCAATAGATTTGATAATGTGCAGAATGGAGAGTGCTGCACATAATCAGTCTGGATCGCCCAGTTGGTTGCAAACAACGCTGAACTTGAATTAAAAGCAGGTTCCTCTGGTTGAAATTTAGAGAAATGTTCTCTTGAAAGTATCAACCATGGCTTATTTAAATGTGGGCACTCAAAGAAAGATCCTATTATCTTAGCAGACCTCTTTTAGTAGATCTTCCTTTGTGTGTAGTTTGAGAATTAGAAGATCACACTCTTCTTCATGAATTTATTGCATTCAAATATCTTTCACAATTTGCACCAGCGTGCAGGCAAGCAACAAAAGCTAATGTCAGCTTTTCTAAGCAGACTCAATCAATGTTAAGTAGACAAACAAATACCATCTTTCATGAAAGAGAAACTCATAATTTAGTGCAAAAAAACAAGCGATTCAAGCTTAAACCTTGGGATCAAATGTTGCGAAGAATTTGACAAAGGGGTGAAACTCTTCAGCTGCATCATCGTACTCTATAAAATCTGTAAGAAATAAGCAAAATAAAAGTAATTACATTCAAAGTAGGAACTTGGCACAGCAAACCAGTATGTTTGAAACCTAGACTGTAGATAATGTTTTGTTTAGGGAATATTTTATTTACGGAGGGATCTCTCGCTCTTGAAGTAGCCAACCAGTTTGATGACATCTTCCATGTTGTAGAAACCCTTCAATTCTCTGTCATTGTCGATTATCTCCACTGGGTCTTCAATCACCTAGTAGGAGACAAATAATCAGAGGTGTCTTTTACAGTTTCTATACATTAATCATAACCATTCACTCACCCCTGCTACTAGAATAGACTGACAACAGGTGCACTTAGCGCATGTACCTTTATAATTGCATGATTACCTGCACTTCTTGATTTATTTCCACTAATGTTACTCACATCATATAGGAACTCAACAATGGTGTCTGCAGCGAGCTCTCCATCATACTCAATTATCTCATTGTCTGCAAAGATATAGATGCTCTCGACTTCATCCAGACCTGGTGAGAAAGATTGAGTTTTATCTGTTAGAAATTAAATAAGTTTTACATTCATTTACAAGACTAGAAAAGGATTCATTCAAAAAGCTCCAATAGGCAGTTTTGTTAAGTACACAATCAGATCCTCGCCTCATTAATTTCTATTGTATGCCCTCTTCTCTACAGCTCACACCAAAGCTTTGCTTTAGGATTTAGGTCAGGAAACTTCGATTGTAATAGAAGAATTATCAATTTGTTTTTTAAGAACCTTTTCTCTCTTAATTTGGCCGTGTTTCTGATCATTTTCCTTTAAAAAGTTCTAATGACAGCCTCTTTCAAGCTTTCTGACAGAAACCACCAAATTTTTATAAAAAAAATCTCCTGGTATTTTGAAGACCTCATGCTGCTATGCACCCTAATAAGAATTACAGATGCTATGTAAGGAGGAAACAGATCTGCAGCATCACATATCTGTCAAGGTTTTGTTTACCGATGAACTCAGGACGCACACACGGGACTAAAAGTTTGAGTTTTTATTGAAGGAAGTCTGCTGGGTGGTGAGTGATGAAGACCGGAGGTTCAGGACTGCAGAAGGTCAGGGATGAATGTGATGGCAGGAGCTGACGGTCCGGAGACAGAGAGTCCACACTTGCTAGGTGCTGCTCGGCTAGCAGGCCTCATAGCACTCAGGTTAGCAGTTCATTGGAGACACCAGGGCACAGAGCTGAGCTTCACCAGGGCGGCTAGTCCAGTTAGCAGTTCTCTGGAGACACCAGGACACAGAGCAGAACCTCTCCAGGAACAAACAGTGAACAAACAGTCTTTAGAGTGACTGGCAGGACTAACCTTAACAACAGGCGCAAAAACAAAGCTTCCAAGGCAAAACGGGGACTGGCATGGAGAGGTGTGGAATGATGACGGCCCAGTGCTGAACTGAAGGCAGAGGCAGGTTTAAATAGAACACTTCACAGGTGGAAACAGGGTCTGGCTAATTGACTGGTAAATGATAACAGGTGTGACTGACTGCTGAGGAGGTGAAGTGAAAAATGACAGAAAATAACTGATGACTGAAAACTAACAATAAATAAAGTCAAACCTAACCCAAAAGAGATGAAAAAATGAAAATAACAGAAAAACAAAGCCAAACCAAAACTCAACCATGACAATATCCTCCACTATGCTTTACATCAGCAATGAGAGGCTTTCCCATATATTCATCCAAACCCAGCAGGATTGTTTGCTGCCCAAATACCCAAGGTTACTCTTATTTAACCAAAGCACACTGTTCCAGTTCAGCTGTCTGTAGTGTTTAGTAAACTATGCATAATTACATGGGTGATGGTAGAACAGAAGCAGGCTTATTTTTCTTGTTTGCATCCCAACTAACCAAATGAGATATAGTTGATATGGTATTCCAAGACTTGAGCTCATCACCACTACTCCTCCCAACATTGTTGTTGACATTGTGACCACACAGATCTGTCTTTTTCTCCCCTGACCATAAAACATTTAGCTTGTTTGTATGAACACCTGCAGATTTCAGTTCAGATTGAGATTGATTTATAATCTAAATCTGCACTTTTATATGACTAGGTTCCCTTTTTTTACGGGGGGTTGGGGGGGACAAATTTGGCAGTTTTGGCCCATTTTGGCACAACTGCGAAAATCACATGTTTGGTACATTGTAGAACAAATATGCTTCAACTGATTCAGTCCAGATTTGTTGCAGTTATAGTCAAGATGAGCCGTAAGCTAGATGTGATGGAACGCAGACTGGCTTTGGTGGTTGAACTCGGAGGATAGATGTGAGAAATCTGGTTGCGAAACGCGGAAAAAAGCCTAACAAATTTTTATTATTGGATTTGTGATGTGGAGCCAGCAACGAAGGACTTTAAAGCAGACGGAAAAGTTGGTGCAGCTTGTTCTCGTAAGAAATAGTGTATTTGGATTAGGCTTTCCCTTATCAAAAACTCCCCTGGATGTTATGGCGAGAGGGCCCAGAACTACTCCCCTCGCTCCCTCCTCCCCCGCAGACATCTGTGGATGCGTTCAGAACTGTGGCACCTGTTGATAAACTTTCCATCATATCATGGACAATGACCCTCTGGACATTGTCATGGACAAACACAACATTCACTCACTCACACACACACACACACACACACACACACACAGACACAACTGACACCCACAAAACTACATGAACTTACATGCGACAAGTCTCCAATGTAAATCCCCTGCATAAATGTTGTCTCGTTATATGTGCTTTTCTCGTGCGGTGGTTTTTTGATATCTCAAACTGTATCCTGGAAAAGGATAAAGTGTGAAATATGCCTTTTTTTCCTCTCCCTCCCCAAATGTGGCTCCTATCTTTGCACAGAGTTAAAGGCAGCGCCCTTACCTTCAGGCGGGGTCCTTGGCAACAAGGCCTCAGTCAAATCGTTCCCCCGAAATGTTTGTGATGTATGTGATGGACGGTTGTACTGGAACTGTAATTTCCCTCTGGCATTATTAAAGCATTTCTGATTCTGATTTACCTAAATGGCTTCCTTCACCCCTCTCTCAAACCATCTGTTGTCTCTGTCCAAAATGTGAAAATTTTGGTCTCCAAGAGTGTCCTTTATCCTTGAGGTGCAGGTGGACAGCTGACTCTTGTCCTTAGGAGATAGCTCTTCTGTGTTGAGCCATGCGTGTGCAGAGAAGTTGTTTAATTTCTCCAATATAAAGATCAGAACATTCCTCACTGCACTGATCTGCAAGCACCATATCTACGGTACATGCACTAGGGCTATGTCTACAGTATGTCTATGTCGGGAAACCAAATAATTTAAATGAGGTCAGCTGCAAAGAGAGATTATATATCCAACCAGGAATATACCAGGACCTTGATGAGGAATAGAAAATATGTGTGATTTATCTGCAACTTGTATGCATGTTTGTAAATTTCCTCACTCAATTAGGCTTTTATTTTTTAAGCTTTGGGTCACATTTACAGTAGCCAGAGTCAGAGAGTGTCATATTATGGCTAAACACTTGAGGTCACTCTCGGTCCATAAACTACCTAGTCTTCCTTGCATTCAAGAAAGGCAACAATAAAACTCTACATACGATGTGTAATTTATTCTCAGTATAAATCCAGTTGTTCTTTTAAGGCCTTAGAGGTTTGCTCGAGAACATCACCGAACAAACAACACCATTAAGACCAATGAACACAGCAGAGTTTTGAACATCTCACAGAGCTCAGTTCAGTGCATCATCTGAACATAGATGATATGAAACAAATGCAAACCTACCAAAACATGGCCATGCCTCCAAACTAAGAAAGAAGAAAGAAGAGCATTAATCAGAGAAGCACCCAAGAGGTCTATGATAACTCTGGAGGTGCTGCAGAGATCCACACCTTTGTTTGGGGAATCTATTGACAGAACAACTATATAAGATGTGTTCTTCAGAAATCTGTCCCTTATGGGTGAGTAGCAAAACAGTTATCCCATTGAAAGAAAGCCGTAAGAAGTCCCCTCTGCAGTTTGCCACAAGCCACGTCTTCTGGTCAGATGAGTTGAACATGAAACCTTTTGGCCAATATGCAAAATGCCATGTGTGCTGAAAAACGACCCGAACACATAATTCCCAAAACCAAACCTGGGGGCAGCATGATAATGTGGATGCTTTACTTCAGTAGGAGCAGTGAAGCTAGTTAAAGTTGATAGGATGATGGATTGGGCTAAATACAGAATATTCCTGGTAGAAAGCCAGATCAACAATGGAATGCTTTAGGTCAGAGCCAACTCTTGTTTTCAAATGGCTTAATGACATAATACGTGGCTGAGGTGGACTGAATATAAATGCATGCCACATTTTAAGATTTTTTTGAAAACAATACACACACTGTCAAGTTAAACCAGGAAAGGGCAAGTTTGACAGTTTCTAATGTCCACCCACCTGGAGTGCTTTTAACATAATATCAAGCGATCCTTGGCTATCTCCCTCCTCAAGCCAAAAACCTAATCTAGAAATAACCTTGGTCACCTGGGCTTCACAGAAGGATTCCAAGCTACTACAAAAGACACCACTGGTAGGAGATGATGAGTACATTTGTGGATTTAAATGGACAGTAAAATATAATTTACATGATTCATATTTTGTGCAGTAAAACCAAGGCAGATTATATGTTTGTTTGACAATATGTCTCAAATGTTTGAGATTATGGACATGGTGGTATGCATTGCTTGCAATATGCAGTTTATTGTTTGTTGATTTAATTTACAGCTAAGTTTTAAAAGCTGATTGAAAATGTAAAACATTCAAGTGATTTCATTGTAATTTCTGTTAACTCGTGTCTATTTTATCTTTGTAGGTTATCAACCTGCTTACATAGTTGTGAGCTTTGTCTGAATCAAAAGAAAAGACAAATGAAGAAACTGAACTGAAAGGCTAGGGAAAAAGCTGGAGAATCTAAGGGAAACTTGACATACCTACATACGTACCTATGTATGTATGTTCACTTAATAGCTGTGCACCAATTGTGTTGGTATCTTCCAAAAATTCCACATTAAAATACCTTGAATTATTAATTAACTTAAAATGTTAAAGGGGTTTAAATATTTATCAAGGAACCTCTGAACACATCATATGTTCAGGCATATATATTTCTAGCAGCAGTATTTCTAAAAACCTTACCTAGCTTCTTGGCAACAGCAGAGGCCTTCTTTTCATCCACCAGGCCAAATCCGATGTCCTCATCGTCGAACTCATCCAGAACTTGGGCCGCAAGCTAGACAAAGGGATAATGTCACAAAAGAGGTGGGAGAGATTGGACAAAATTCAGAGAAAATGGCGGAGGCAACCAATGCCACGAGTACTGAATCTATCCCCGTGAATTCCACCGACTGAATTGCCGCCTTGTACATTCTAAATCTAAGTTAAACCAAAGCCAACACCTGACAGGAATTCATAGACAACATGGGAGACAACAGAACCTCCAGAAGAACGAGACAGGCAGAACATGAGCCAACTATGTTGACGGCAAGAGACGCCGCAACAGGTGTGTTGGAAAGAAGAGGCGCGCACACCCCTCCAAAGGCAATCCTGCCCACATGCATACACATACATATATTTACTGTACAGCACACTCTTTCAATTCACATAGTTTGTTATATCACTGTTTCACGTGCTTCTTAAGTCTTGCAGGATATAAAATTGTACTTGCCCTCTACAATTTCAGGAATCATATCATATCCAAAGCATTGTAACACCTTGCAAAGCAGCATTGCAAAATGGATTCACAACGTAAGCCACAAATTGCCCAAAAGCAAAAGCGCAAATATCTGCAGATTATTTATAGTGTTTCGGTATGTCTTATGTCACTCTGCAGATTATCTCTAAAGACATTATTTTGGTCATTCAAAGTCATCCATTCTTTTGGTACAGATCTGTAGTTGTTGAATAGATTGAGATGAATTATCACCATGATTCAATGAGAGTCCTGCTATTTTTTTTCAAGATATCCTCAAAGTTAGAGGTTAAGTTCTCCCAAATCAGAAAAAAAAGTTATTTATTTGTGTTTAATCAACACATTAAGTACATCCTTGTCAGGAAACCTTGTGAGTTTTTAGATAAATTGTGTTTTACCTGTTTATATATTAGCCACTACTTTCTCTTTTATGTATTAAACAAAAGTGCACATGGTCTGGAATGTTCAGGCACCATTCAACCTTAGAGCCAGGCTTTTGCAGATTGTACAGCTGCTCAGTTAATGGGGTTTTCAGGTAACTGCAGTCCAGGTCCTGGAGTCTGCAAAGCTTTCTGCTACTTTATAGTCTACAGACAACATGTTTGTAGACAAAGCTTTCTGCTACTTTATAGTCTACAGACAACATGTTTGCTTCTTTTCTGAGACTGCAGAGCCTCTGCCTAAGTCAGTTCCAGGGTCAACTGATGAGTATGACAATGTCCCTGAATCTGCTGACATCTTGCCAGCTTTGGAGTAAACTGACACCAAGCCTGTCATTGAAATGGCAAACATTTGCCACAAAGCAAATTCCCTGGCTTTTTCAGTCCTAGACAAAGATCACACTTTGGTCATGTCCTGCAGGATACTGCTTGTGTTTCATCTGCTGCTTAGCCAAATATTTGAAGACCTGCAATCATACACATTGCTAGAGAGTTTTGTCATACCGGGCTAAACCCAGAAGCACTGCAGTCTTGTTATTGAAGTTGTTGTCACTGGAAAACTTGATTCCCTAGTTATTTGCAACCTAATTTCACTCAGTAGTGCTTCCTGTACTTTCCAACATCTGCCTGATTCTTCTTTATGGATGTTCTATTTACCTTGCCCCAAGGGCCTCAACCTAAAAATGTTTTGCCTGGCCACTGCTTAAAGGTATAGTGGATGCCCTTTTTTTAGCTTCGAGTTCTATGGGTATCATTTTATCTATTGGTTGTCTCGCACACCAGTCATTGTGAAGTGCTCACCTAATGCCGATATGTGGAGCCAGGACAACTGCCTGACCTCTTCTGTCCACCTACTGAACTAGGAGGTACCTTATAAGACTCCACTTCCTTTTAGTCTGTTTTCCTTTTGGTTCAGTTCACCCTTGAGACATTTCCACAGACCCATCTTTGTGGACTTTTATCAGGGATGTTTGAATGCATCCTATGGAAGGGGATACTGTCATGGTCTGTAGCCATGACAGTACCCACATGCATTATTATGTTTTGAAATTATTTTTGGTAACTCTCAGAAACACAGCAGATATCTAATTAAATAGAAGATTTTAAAGGTAAACCCTTAAGGACAATAGCTACGTAAATTTGCTATCAAAGGTATCTAAGTAAGGATATTTGAAGAATGATTTGAGCATTAATGTGGCTTACTACCAAACTGACTGAGTTTTTGAAAATTTGAGAGGTGATACAGAATAAAAAGCTGGACATGAAACAACTGGGAGATCTGCAGTTGCAAATAATTCCTAACCTGCACAAAACTACAATAATGATCCATGAAGATCTGCATTAGTAAACAAAGGAGCAGGGGAAAAGGGTCAAGACAATGATCTGGCCAGGAACAAAGGACACATATTGATCTACACTAAATTAGGTAGTCAGCAAACTAAGGCTTTGCAAATAAAGTGACATTTAAAAGACATAAGAAGGAGGCAAATAATGAATCAAAGCAAAAACGAAAACCAAAGACTATTAACTATGTTAAGTAGAATACTTTGCCATTTATGATAATAAAATAAGAAACATCAAGAAAATCTCACATCACACTGCATTCTATGTTTTTTAAGGCAGTTTACTTTTATTAAAACTATTTTTCTTGGTGTTAAGGTTCTGTTTTTTTCTTGATTTGGGTGAAGTTTCCCTTTATGATTATGGTGATTGTTACATGGCAAGAATGAAAGGATGGATGGACATGTTAGAAACTGATAAATACGTTAGATGGGTGCTTTATCACATAAGGTGTTCTTACTTTGATCTTTTCTCACAAATCTGACGTTAAACTTGCACAGCCCAAGCTGCTGCTGCTGCTGCTGCTGCTACTGGACTTTGAAAGCATTTCAGTCTCCACTGGTATGTGTTGTTGGTTGTTACTTCATTTCATTTCCTTTTAAACTAAACTGCAGTCAAGGAGTGGAAGAAGTGAAACAGTTAGACGGTTCTGCAACAGCAGGAGAATCCATGTGTCACAGCCCAGCTCTGAAACACTCGACACAAACGACAAACCTTGACGTACCTGAAAGATTATTGCTGCTTCACTTGTGATCAACTGCAAGAAGAGGTAACACTTTAGCGCAACGCACAGTGAACACAGCCTCCATGATTATAACAAATGGACATCTTCAGTGAAAATAAAAAAACAAGACCACACTCAATCATGAAAATGACTGATGGGCTTTCCACCACAGATCACCAACACGTGGAACTCATCTACAGATATATATCTGCAGTCTAGCAAGCTGGAACTGCCTAAAGCTTTCCAAATAAATTGGGTGAGAAACAAGAGTTGTCTTTGTGCATTATAATAACCAATCTGTATAATTTGAATGAATTTGACTTTGTAAAGTGCCTTGAGATGACATGTTTCATGAATTGGCGCTATATAAATTAAATTGAATTGAATTATGTATTTAATGACTGCATGTGTGACTTTTTTCACGAAGTCAGGTGTGTTCATGAGCATACAGTGCTGGGAAATGTAGTCTCTCCCTTAAACATTTCTACAGTTTTAGATTTTTTTTTTAACACCTTTTAAATCACACAAATATAGCCATAGTAAATACAAAATGTAGATTCAAAATTATGATTTCCTTTATTAGGGAAAACAAGTTATCCAAACCAATTCTATGTGAGAAGTAATTGCTCTCTAAACCTAATAGCTGGTTGTGACTGTCTTGGCAGCAACAACTGCCATCAAGCATTTGCAACAATGTCAAATTTGCAAAAACACCTAAATGTCATGCAACTCTATCACAATGAGATTTAAGTCTAGACTTTGACCAGGCCACCCCAAAACCTCTATTTTGTTTTTCAGCGAGTCAGAGGTAAACTTGTTGGTGAACGTTTGCTCATAGCTCTCTTGAATAACACTATGTTTGAGCTTAAGGTCTCAACCTGATGACCAAACATTCTCTTCCAGGATTTTCTGCAAAAGAGCAGATTTCATGGTTCAATGAACTTATGCGAGTCATCCAGCTCCTGGAGTAGCAAAAAGCCTATCATGCTACCCACACAGTGTTTGACTGTAGGCATGAGGTCAGTATTCACAGAACATTTTCCCAAAAGTCACGCCGAGAATCCAGATTGTTTTTGGCAAATATGAAGCTAGTCCTTTGCCTTAATTTTGGTCAGAAGTGGTTTTGAACATGGGACTGTCCCATGCTGTTTTTTTATTTATTATTGTCAACACGTAAACACTTACCTAAACTACAATGCTGTAGTTGGTGAAGGTCAGAGGGATCTCTGAGTCATTTTATAAGGTTTTCTCCAGATATGGATAACAGTTCTCTCTGTGGTTCACTGGAGAACCACAGCCTAAGAAACTGGTCAATGACTGCTTGATGTGAATTAATTTGTTTCTAATCTGCAATTATGTGTTACTTTTGCGACCTACTAGCATGTTGTCAGACAGGTTCCATATAAGTAACTGCTTGTTATTTACATACCACAGGCGATTAACTGCAGTTAATTTCTGATTTAGCAAGGCGGGTAGCTCCTTTTTCATATAGAGCAAGGTTGGTTTGAACAGCTATTTTCCCAGTTTTAACTGAAAAAATACATTTAAAAAATTATTTGAAAGGGTTAAATACTTATTTTCCCAACACTGTATTTAGAGTGTTTTCTCTACATATGCACATACTCAGGCTCTAGCAAGGGTGTAACCGTTAGTGTCTGTGCAACTATCAGAAGTTTCCTGTTTTACAAGCTAATGTTGTACAACCACCACACTGTGTTACAGCTTGGAGAAAGTGCTTAAGTCTCACTGCTAGACTGAGGTGTGAATTCTGTAATGTTACCCCCTTTCCAGTTCCAATAAACTTCAGAAAGGCATAATTGGTGCTTGATGATTTCAATTAAAATCTTGGTTGATAGTAGCATTCTTCCCTCTACAAATGTCTTATTTGTATGTTAACATTTTGAAAATACTTATAGTTGATGTTTATTTGTGTCATCATTCTGTCAAGTCAGTTTCGACAAAACAAAAGAAACAAACAGATTCCCTCAATGCAAGAAAACATCAACTCAACAACCTTATATGAAACTACGTGAATGACAATAAAAAAGGCATTAAATAGCACATGAAAAAGGATTTTGAGGAACGTCAAAGTAAGCTGATACACCAATACTGATTGGTCTGATTCTGATTTTGATACACCAAGACGTTGGAGTGGAAGGGGCTGTAGCGTGGGCAGGCTTAGCAGATGAGTGAAAATTAACACTTGACACTCAGATGAAAAAATTAACATCAATACCTAGAGTCATCCTTTAAAAATTCCAACAATCTGTTCTTCTCTTAAATGCTTAATTTTCCTAACCCTCTATCCCAGGGGTCACCAACATGGTGCCTGCGGGCACCAAGTAGTACCGAGGACCACACGTGGTGCCCACAAGCCTGTTCTAAAAAAAGCACAATCCACCAGTGAGCTGCACCTTAGACTTTATTTTATTCCTTTACTCTTCCTGTTTATTCACATTTGCATTTATAAAGCCTTAAAAATAACAATGTCTAAAACAAAGAATGAAAAATGTATTTATTTTACATAAAGTTAAGGTGAACTCTGACTATTCTAGTGCAAAGGTCAGTACTGGTAGCCCTTCGTATGACACAACACCAATGAAGTACCCCTTGGTTTCAAAAAGGTTGGTGACCCCTGCTCTATCCTATTGCTCTGCTCTTCAGTTCCTCACACAGTCCACTGCAATCACTGGATCCATCCAGAAGTGTGGAGTCAAGTTATAGGTCAGCAGTGTAATCACTTGGCACTGTTTCCCAAAGGCGTCCTACTGCCAAAATGTCAGGTGAGCAGGAGGAGAGTTGTGAGCGTCAGGGTGAGCTGTGAGAAATGTGCCTGGGCTTCTTGTTGCACTTGGCTGCGGGGCCAAATGACAACCAAGGTGGTCTTTGCATTTTTTGGCAGCATACACCACAGTAACTGTCCACTGCTGACTTGATGCACATTTGCTGACATGCTGGTTGCTAAGGTTTGGCTTGGCATGAGCCACATTGGCTGCAAACAGCATGCTGATGAAAACAATATTGAAATCGGAGTTGCCTTTTTTAAAAGCGACCAATTCCAGATGATCCCGCTCAAAAATCTTAACTGGGTTGATCCTAAAACTGCAGCATCTTTTATGAGTATAGAGAATGACCCTTTAACTTTAACATTTCCAGGATTAAATGACTAACGTCTCAACAGGATCTGGAAAAACTAATGCATGTTTATTTTTAGTCTAATTGATTACTGCAATGATTTTTTCACAGGTCTGCATAAAAAGTGGATCAGACAGCTGCAGCTGATCCAGAACGCTGCTGCCCGCGTCCTCACTAAGACTAAGAAAGTAGAGCACATCACCCCAGTTCTAAAGTCCTTACACTGACTCCCTGTATCTCAGAGAATAGACTTTAAAATACTTCTGTCAGTCTATAAATCCCTAAATGGCTTAGCACCTAAATACATCACAGACTTGTTATCAGTGTGTTAACCCTCCAGACCACTCAGGTCTTCTGGCTCCAGCCTACTCTGCATACCCAGAACCACAACCAAACACGGAGAAGCAGCATTTAGTTCCTATGCTTCATTTATCTGGAACAAACTTTCAGAAAACTGTAAAAGTGCGGAAAGCCTGAGTTCTTTAAAATCAAGATTAAAAACACATTTGTTTAGGATTGCCTTTGACTGTTTTAGATAAACTGTTAAGTGAAACATCATTTAAGTTAGACTTACACTATCTCTGAATATTTTTGCTGTACGAGTTGCTCCTTTAACAATTTCAGTTTAGACACAAGGTTGATTTTTTGCTGTTCATCAAAAAAGCTCAGAATCTGCAACTTGACCGACACCAGCTCAGCGGCTTATAAAAACTCCCTTCGACAGCTTTTCCCCATCCAGAGCTAATAGAAAGCTACAAAAGAAGTTCACCAGAAAGCCGAACCTTTACCTGAGTAGCACTGAGCTGCTTGTGACCTCTAAACACCAGTAGATGCCCATTTATCATTTATGCATTTCTGACATATTTTCACAAAGTTTAGTCCGAAGACCACTTTTCTTTTTTGTCCTTTTCTACTAAATTCTGTCTGGGTGCAAACCGACACCCAGCATTTCACACAGCCATTAAAGCATGATCACCAGCTGCAGCACACAGCTTGTTTTGTCAGTAAATGTCAAAAACAAGCTGCTTGTTTTGCTGTTGGTTCTCTCCTGCAATCTAAACGGGTCTAAGTCAGACTTTTTACCTTCGTTCCACCCATGGTTCACTAGATTGATTCTTCAGAAAGAAGTTGATGATTCACACATCGGGGTGTGTGCGTCACCCTGTGATGTAAGGCACTCAGGGATGACCCAAGGGACACAAACTCAGCTGGCTAAAGCTTTTATACAAGTTGCAGGGAAAGAGCCAGCTGTTGTCATCCTTTTTGTAGGAGCCCAAAGTTGAAGCATTCAGGGACAGGAAAGTTCCTGAATGCATTTTCAACATTTTAAATCCCAAATTATTAAAAATATACAAGATGTTATTTCACAACTTTGTGTTTGATAAAAAAATATTTTATCAATCACAGTCCTAGTTATGATGTCTTCACCATGTTTCTGCAATATAGAAAACCATGAAAACATGGAAAATCCACTGAATGACAAAGGCGAGTCCAAACTGACTGGCAGCTGACTGGCAGTGTACACGACATTTAGTTTAAGTAATTCAAATATGATGACGCCAACAAGGTAGCAATTCTGACCCGCAGTGTCTTGCCAAAGCATTCATAACCCTCACAATTTTTTTTACAAAGTATTCTAATTGGATTTTACGACATAGACCAACATAAAGTATTGCATAATTCTGAACTGAAAAGAAAATTATGCATGTTTTCAATCATTTAAAAAAACTACAACACTACAACAAGAGAAAAAAAAGGAAAAAAGAGAAAAAAAAAGGAAAAAAAAGGGAAAAAAAGAAAAGGAAAAAAAAGAAAAGAAAAAAAGAGAAAAAAAGGGGGGGGGGAGGGAAAAAAAGAGAGAAAAAAAGAGGAAAAAAAGGAAGAAAAAAAAGGAAAAAAAAAACTACAACACTGATACGCCTTAGTATAATCTACTTCAAACACCTGCCATCAGGAGTTACCCAATTAGAGAATAGACTCCACCAATGTCTGAGAACAGATGTTTGATGAAGTTTTGGCTTTAATGTGAAGAATAGAACACACGCCCAGAGGGAAACATGGTGGTGGCAGCATAATGATGTGTTTATCCGTTTCTTCAGAAAAAAAAGTGCCCAGGAGAAAACCTGTCTGAGGCTGCTCACGAGTTAGACAAAGGTTCACCTTCTAGCAGAGGCGCAGGCCTTAACTGGCACCTACAGTTGCAATGAATGGATGGATGGATGGATGGATGGATGGATGGATGGATGGATGGACCCTGTCTGCATCATGCAAATGGAAAAAAAACTGAATAATTTGTATGTGATTTACAACTGAATCTTTAAAGAAATAAGGTAGCATTAAATTTTTTCTCAAAGGGAATGTTGCCTTTGTAAGCATGTGTCCTGGGATCTGTGTGAAGTCACAAGTTCAGTGTGCATTTCCTCCACAGCCAGTCAGTGAATTAGTAAATGGCTGCTTTAAAACATCACAGCCTTCCACGCTGAGCTGTTACATAACATTGCACTGGGGGTGTTCATGAAAGATTCAGCTGTGACAGCGTATAAAACACTCAATGGCGCCCATGTAGATCACGACTTCTGTACGGTGTTGCACAGAGATAAAAACTAATTCTGAGATGGCTTTAGAGATGATTACCCAGCTTTACTTGTATTTTTTTTATATTGCACAATAACATAACCCTTGGCCATCTTCGTTGTACAGACATAAAAGTGTGCGAGTGACATGAGCAGGAATCAGTCAAATTA
Organism: Fundulus heteroclitus; assembly: GCF_011125445.2. Lineage (NCBI taxonomy): Eukaryota > Metazoa > Chordata > Actinopteri > Cyprinodontiformes > Fundulidae > Fundulus > Fundulus heteroclitus. The sequence goes on along the minus strand of NC_046374.1, from coordinate 1,062,067 downwards.
CTCACATGTCACATAGCAGATCTTACCTTCTAAACTTGGAACCCCTGCTGAATCTGCCAAGCATGCAGGCGGTCAAAACAAGCCGTGTTTTTTTGAGTAAGGCAATTGATGGGAGACGTGCCAGAACAGCACGGAGAGGAGACCTGTGAGTCCCTACGTCCACAGAATAGTTTAGACGTCAGTCGGCTGCTGGATGTACCGAGAAAATGGGGATATTAAGGGTTTAAATGGGAACATCTTCACTCATGGCTGGAACATCACAGTAACGACTAAGAAAACAAGAGCAATCACACACCGGGTGAAGAAAATCCTCCTGCAGGTCCGGTCTTAAAACATATATCAAAGGTGAAATGCCAGACTGTGCAATTTCTGTTGGTAGTGTTGAACGTTAACTTTCTGAGTAATCATCCAAAGAGAGGCAAACAAACCAAACCAAACCAGATGCGATTAATGACGGTGACACTCTTAAACACATTTGTCTCCTTTCACTAATTGATCAGATTGAGTACAGTCAACGACATTTTCTCACTGTTAAACGAAAATATACATTTGCTACGGCTTAGCCTTGGACTCAGAAACAGCTTCTTCGCAAAAGCTGTGAGAGCTATCGCCCCCTGCTGAGAAGACTGAGTCTGTTACACGTTGCGATTCAACTCTGACCTGTGGTCCTTTGCTACATGTCTCTCCTCCTTTCCTGTCAGCCCACTGTACATAAAATGAGCCACTGGTGCTGTAAAAACCTGACTTTCAGAACTTGTTATGAGAATATTTGGCACGCACGGGCATCTCAGGAAGTGTGTTTGGCCAGTGCAGCCAACTGACTTCCTCTTTACAAATAAAAAAGGGGGAGGGGGTGTTCTTTATTCCTGATTTTTCTTGATCAAATATCAATATAGGAAAAAAGGCCAATTTCTTACAGATTTTTACAAGATATATCATGTCAATATTGGTCATGTTTCATATAATGTCAGTTCATTTTGAAGACTACGTGGGCTGACTGAAGTTGCATACAAAATTATCCAATCTCCACTGCAAATTAGGTTTACTGGCAAAATATACAAACAAGCAGCTGAATGCAACAAACCAATCATAGAAGTGTAATTTAAGGAAATCCACTAGATGCTTTCTCCAAAGTAAACACATGATGCCGCTTTCAATGACTTCCTGAAGCCTTAATACTATTCAACCTCTTCATGACAAGTATCTTCAGTACTTAGTGTAGCCGGTGCAGCCGATTTGGCCCGGTGGGCAAATCTATGTATATTAAATAAATAAAGATTGTGCATTTCATGGTGGGATTTGGTGGACTCTAAGTCGGCTCTCCGTGATGTCCACGGCAATATCATCTGAAAACAAGTGCTGAGGCTTGAATGATCTACCAACAGCATCAGCTTCCTCGTGAGATCGGATCGTAGTTTTTTTCTGGTACTTCAGTGAGTTCACCGGCTCCATATGCCACAGCTTTCGGGTGCCAGAGAGAAGCACAGCAGCCCCGGAGCTGACCACCACACACACCACTGTAGTGTTCTATGGTGTTTCCTTTGTGCATCTGCTTCATTTTCCTCCTTCATGCTGATCAGCAGGCCTGAAAAGTCCAAGTTTTTATTCATTGCTCGACAGAATAGAATCCCAAAACCTTCTCGGGCTTCTTTATATAGTTTAGAGTAAAATGAAGCTGACTTGTTAGCAGCCGTTTAGGTTTTGGAGTTCAGACATGGATCACATTAGCATTAAAGTAACTCACTAGGGACATTGAAACCTCCGTGGCTAATGTTACAAAGTCTTGGTCTTTTGTCACCTGCGGTCCACGTTTCTCAGGAATCACCAGATTCCTGAGAACCAGTGTCGATAACTTCCACTTTCTGCCACATCCAGTATAGTCACTGTTGTTTTAACTTTAAATTTAACTTCAAACTGATCTTGGCAATCTTTCTCTATCTGTTTCCTTGTTTGTGTAAGGTAAAGGATCTCTGAACTTTTTGACTAATTCTCTTAGGTCACTTAGCTGCATTCCTAGCATGCAATGAAATGTCACCATCACTAGTCCAGCCATTAATTATTGACATTACCTAATATCTTGATATTGACATAAGGAAACTACTCTTCAATTTTTGTATGCTCACTATTTCCTACAAAAACTTGCTGTTGTACTTAAAAAGTTATTTCTAAACTTTGTAAGTACTTCTTGATTATTTGATCAGAACAAATATTAAATCTTGCAAGATAAAGACCAGCATGTAAGGACCTGTCAATTTTCAATGCTGAAAAAATCTGACCTGGCCAATCCAAAGCTAAATAATTAGTATAAATCTAAATGGCTGAAACAGCCTGGGTTTATTTAGGGTCTTGTGACGTAAAGCAACGTCAGTGCTATCTTTATTCAGACCCAACACTGGGTGGAGAAAAATGGTACATCTGGGTTTCAAAGTCAAGAGATTCACATTTGAATTTTCATGGCGCACTCTGATCCCCCCCATTTCCTTGACATTTTTCTCTCATTAATAAATGATATGAAGATATTCTGTGATACAGATGAGACAGACGAGAGGGAACCATTAAAGCACTTGCCGAGGGAAAGAAAAGAAGCATCGAGGAGACCATAGTTGGATCATCTATAAATCATTAGGAACTAAAGAAATGAAAGTTAAACATCTATATATATATTTTACATAAGTTAATATGTATGAGCAGCCATCTACAGCAGTATCTTGATATGCAATTAATGTTCCAGTTATAAACTGGAACATTAAAGCTATATCCTGGTAATCCTGTTAAGAGACACTTTTTGTTATAGTAGGTAAAATGGTCCTTCCATCCTGAAACTAGTAAATATATTATGTGCTCAGAAAAAAGAGGTTAAAAAAAGTCAATGTATGTGGGAGTTTTGCTTCTGCAACCCCCCCCCCCTCGAGTTCCAGGGTAATCGCCTTATCTATTGCTTGTCCCACATGCCCACTAACATTCCTTGTTACTTTCTGCTTGCTAGCTGCGCACTTCTAGTGTTTATGTATCTGGTTAGCTTGGTGGTTAGCTTCTGTGTTAGCCGTTCATTGTAGCTCCGCTGCCATATACTTTGGCGGAGAGTCACAAGAAGCAAACCGCGTACAAGTTTATGAGAAAAGGAGGAAGGACTCAGTAGACAGTGATAAGACCAGAGTGGATTTGGGGGACTTTTTCACACTAACAGGTAAGACAGTCTTGCACAGTTATTCAAAACGGGACTTGGGATACTTCCGGAAAAATCGCACTTCCTTTAACTGAAATAAAAATGTATTTATTTTTTTACAACTAATTATGATCAGTTGTTCAAATGTGCTCACACACTAGTCTCAAGGTCCCCTCCATACTTGCTTGGGCTACAGCAGCAGAGGACCGTACCATGTAGCAGTCGTTTTGGCTAATAACAGAAACTAATGCTTCAGTTACTAGAAACTGAAAAAAAAAACATAAAAAAAAACTGGACAACAGATTGAGAAAACGTTAAATCTGCTCATCTGATAGTGTCAGAATTTGGTGGAAACATGAAACCATGGATCCATCCTGCCTTATTCCGACAGACAGTTTGGTTGGTGATGAACTGGTGTTGTGGATATTTATCTGCTCCCTTTGGCCCTCTTGGTACTAATCGAGCATTGCTTGAAGGCCACCACCTACATGAGCGCTGTTGCTTGTCACTCGGGCCCTTTCTGACCACAGTGTACCCATTTTTTGATGCGACTTCAAGAGGAATACTGGACCATGTCACAAACTTCAGATCATCTCAAACTGGTTTCAGTCAAATAAAAATACTTAATAATTCCAATAAGATTCTGTGGTAAGTCATGTTTAGGGGTATGTGAAGAAACCCCATACAAGATGAACCACTAGAGAACACAAAAATCCCACAGAAAAGTTTCTTAACTGTTCTCAGCCACCAAATGTCAATCCAAAAGAACATATTTGCAATGTGGTGAAGCAAAGACATTCCAACACAAGTCAAAAAAACAAAAATCAGAACCAGCTCATACCACTAAATGTCAAATAGACCATAATCTCTAAATGTGTCTGACACCTTGTTAAATCAATGATATGGAAATTAGGGCTATTCTAAAGGCTAATGTGGG